>NC_135393.1:14860855-15199188 GCF_051989625.1 Stigmatopora argus
AACAGGACTCTCATTTTCTCACCCCTAACGTCTTTCCGTTTGTAACCTCCCCCACGTTTACCAGGACGAACTCAAGAGACTATACACCCAGTTAGAAGTCAACAAAGCTAAGAAGATGACAGCAAACAACCCTCACCTTTCAAAGAAGCGAAGCTCTCGATGTGCCTTTGGTCGATCAATTATCAAACGCATCGCCGAGATCCCCCTGAGCCGACAATGCAGTCGCGAGGACCGAGACGGTTCCTTCCGGAGCGGCTCTTTTAGGAGGACCCCAGACAACGTGAGCATCAGGAGCTCCATGAAATCTCGATCACCGTCTCTACGAAAGTCCCAGTGTGATTATTACAACCGGGAGAGGGACTCTTCCTTGCGGGATTGCTCCAGGCTGATGGCCGACTTCGGGAAAAGAGCTTCGCAAAGATCAGAGACGGATTCCGTCGACCTGCATCATCCGGCAGTCTGCAAATCAGTCAGCGCGCAAAATCTAACCATTGACAACAATCTCCTGCACCTCCCCGATCACAGCAAGCTCCACAAGACATGGAGTCTCATATCTACTCATTCTATGGAGACCATGTCCAAACGAAACGGATCCAGCCTCTCCATTAGCGAGCAGACGAGGAGCGCTCTACAGTCAGAGTCTTTTGACAAAGCCGAGGTTTGTCCTTGGGAGCTCGAGCCGGAACAACAAGGCGATAAAACCCAAAAGCGGGTCACCTACGCAAACTCTCGGGAGGAAGAGCCGCAGAGTCCCTCGTCGCCAGTAGCCATCATATGTCCCTGGGACCATTTACCGCCCGTGGAGAACAACCAGTCTCAGGACAAAGGCGATGCAGAGTCACCTCGACTACCCGTCTCTGCCAGTGCACCGGGTTCTCCGATACACAAAGTCAACAACGATCAGCGAGTCTTTTCCTTCCGGAACACCACCACCAAGTGGCTCTCCTTCAAAACCTTCCTGACGTCTGTGGAAGCAACTAGCAAGTCTAACAAGGAGGGAAACTTGGATAGGGAAGGTTCCCAAAAAAGCAGGGAAAGTGGCTCGACGGTCTCCAGGTCGGGATCATCCATTCGACGTCCAAGCGTGGAGAAGAGGACGCTGCAGAGGAGAAGCATGACAACAACAGATGGGAAACCATGTCTCGTAAAGCAGAATGCAATCAGACTGTCCTCCGGGGATTCGTCCGACAGGAGTCCCGGAAGGTTGGTGTTTGTCAAGCCTCCAATGTGTCCATCAGGCGGAGATAATATGCTGAAAGACGGAATGTACGAAAACGTGCACCTGTCTCGGCAGAGTAGTAAACGAAGCAGCATAAGCTCCTGCAGCTCCAGGACGCCATCAACTCACAGAAGAGGAAGTAAACGAGTGACGGTTGCAGTATCGAAAAACCACGCTGATGTTTGTCCAAGGGAAATCGGAACATCTGAACGAACCGGTGTCTGTCCACAAAAACCTCAACGGCAGGAGACCGTGATGAGGCAAGAGATTGGTCGCCCCAATGCCTGTCCCTGGGCGTCCCATGATGCTCCTGAAAGCACATATGACATCCCGGGAAAGACGCAACTGTCTCTAAAGCACTCCGCAGATATTTGTCCCTGGGAGGCAGCAGAAACTCTGGTGCCAGTCATAAAACAAGATACTGAGTATGCCAACATTTGCCCTTGGGAGGCAGAGGTAGTGTATGAAAACATAAATCCAATGCAGACAACGGGATCCCTCAAGGTTCCCTTACGAAAAGAAACAACAAAAGCCACCCTTTTCCCCAGTACATCGAAAGAACAAACGAAATCTGGTCAAACCCCGCATCTGGAAAGGAAAATGACCAAGGCGGGGGAAAGTTGTTTGTGGGATTTCCCAGACCCGCCAAAATTGCATGAGGTTCATGTTGCCCCATCGCAGATCACCATCAAAGCAGATATCTGTCCCTGGGATGCCGGACAAGGTCCCCAAGTAGAGCTTCACAACAGTAAAGGAAAAATTTGTCCTTTGGAGAGTGAAACAGTAGAATCCGCAAAATCGGAGCGCCAAGAAAACTCCAGAATCATCAAACAAGATTCTGTTCATGCTAACATCTGTCCATGGGAAAGCGGAGATGCCGCAACAGTCAAAATGGAGGATTCACAAAAAGAAAAAGAGAAGATTTTGAAAAAGGAGGACAGCGTTCGAGGAGACGTTTGTCCTTGGGAGACGGAAGACAAAAATGTTCTGAAAAAGCAAGACAGTTCTAGAGAAAATGTTTGTCCGTGGGAGACAGAAGAACCACCACGGACAGAAGAACCAAATATCCTGGAAAATCAGGACATTTCTACAGGGAATGTTTGTCCATGGGAGACAAGGGAATTCGATGTCCTGAAAAAGAAGGACAGTTCTAGAGAAACTGCTTGTCCATGGGAGACGGAAGAACCAAAGGTTTTTAAAAAGCGGGAGAGTTCCCGAGTAAGTTCTTGCCCAACTGTGATTGAGCAGTCTAAGGTTCTGAAAAAGCAGGATAGCTCTAGGCAAAGTGTTTGTCCATGGGAGCAGGAAGACATTGAATGCCCAAAGAGGCAAGATAGCATAAGAGAGGATGTTTGTCCATGGGAAGCGGAGGACTCTGCAGCGTTGGGAAAACCAGAAAACCCAGATGTTTGTCCATTGGAAACAGGAGAAACAGAAAGTGTCAAAAACAATGATGGCCTTGATACTCAGGGTTCTGCCAACGAACTGGAACACCCGAAAACGACCAACATTCCAAGCAACGACAAAGATGACCTACTTGAGGACGAGGGAACAATGGCCGAGCCTTTGGACGTGTCAAAAGCCAGCATGGCGCTGGGTCGCCGAGACGCTTTGTGTCCCTGGGAGGTGACGAGAAGTCCCTCGGGATCCTTTGCAGACAACAACTCAGACGTTTTCACGTGGGAACCTGAGAACATTCCAGAAGAAGACGAGGAGGATGACGCGGAATGTGCGGCAGAAGCGCTCATATTCCCTCCCGATTTGTGATCTCTAGACCCTAACAAGTACTGTCATGGTTGCAAAAATGTATAATACAACGCAACTACATTCTAAGTTACTGATTCTAAAAGAAAAACTGATTAAAAATGTCCCACTGTATATATTTAGTTTATTTTTACATTTCTCATTCCGGATTAGTAAACAGCCTACCAAATTCAATTCCCGTAATTGTATAAATGAGGATAACGCATAAGTGCACCAAACCAGTATATTGGTGGCTTAATAAGCTATAAATTAACAACAATCCAATATGTTCCTGCTTACTCGGTGCTTATATTTACAAACCCATTTGAAAAACTATTTATTGGTGAAAGAAGTAATTACTTCTGCGGGAACTGTTTGATGATATATAGCTATAAATAAATGACTTGACATGTTACTAAACAAAAACTAAAAAAAAAAATCACATTTACAGTGCACATGACTGAAAACTAAAGCGATTACGTATGTATATATGTCTTTCCTCATAAGTAGGAATTGACAGGCAACAAGGAGCAAAAAAACCACAGTCTGTTATGGAAAAAAAGAAACATTAGGCAACCAAAAAGTGCTCCTTTAAGAAGTTTGAATTTAAACACGTCCGACTGCGAATGGAAGTCATGTCAGTGCCCCCTAGAGGCTCATTTGGACCACTGCACTGCCTCCATTTTTGGAACTTGGTGGTTAAGAGCATCAAATTCCTCATCTGGTTTCAGCTCTGGACCAGGAATCATGACAGTCTAAAAACAATAATAGAAATTAGTTTTCACATTGAACCGAAATAAATGTGATCTAATTTTGCCTTACTTTAATGATGGGGTCCTTGGCGGGGGCCCAAGCTGGCACAATCTTTCCGTGAAGTCGCCAGCTTCCGTAGTTGTTAACCAGGTGCCGCTCCATGACTAAGTACTCCAGTACGTCCTTGGGTTGATCCTCGCTGCCGAGCATCAACCGTCCGAAACGGTCGTAAATAGCCAGAATCTGCAAGAGGAAAAAAAAAAATTACGATCACTCTTCATATTATACCGGTCGGTGTATCTTCAGACACATTTCATGTAAGTATTAAAAAATGAAAAGCCTACAATCCTATATTTATATTTAACTTGTTTTTCTTGATGACAACGCTGCAGAATCTTTAAGACCTTTTAAGAGCCTTTAGAGGGATAACAATAGAAACTGCCAAATTAAATTTAACATTGTCTTCTTTTAATAGTAAGGAGTCAAATTTAAGTTTGAACAGTCTAACTATAAAAAAGGTAACATTTAATTCTATTATTCTTTCACCTACCATTAGAGCAAGGGAGCTTTCAAAAAATTCAAGGAAGCAAGGACCATCCTAATTTTGCAAACAATCTTCACAATCATGAAGCCATCAATTCACTGCCTTTCACATACCTAAAATTCTCTGAGTGTGCCTTTCGGGTCTCACCTGTCTGGAGTGCATGCGAACCGTCACCTGGCCGTACAAGTTGCCCTTAGAGACCATGTCGGTGCTTCGGGCGTGGACCACGCGAGGAGCTTCTAGCGACTCCACAAAGCGCCAGCGCAAGGTCTTATAGCGATTGCCTCGCGTCATCTCCTGACAGAAGACAGATAAACCGTGTGAATTCTAGTTGTAGTGGTCATGGGAGCACCCAGGAAGAAGGACAACTTACCGGGTAACATCGCTCTGTCACCAGCGAGTGAAGCTTCTCTTTATTGAATCTGGAGAAGAAGAAAAACATTACAGGTTACATTTAAAAGTTTGTCTTTATCGCTGGGTAAGGGATGAGGCTGCGTTGAGAATGACTAAATATGGATTCAAACACTGGCAGTAGAATTAGTCAAGGGTTTATGACAGCAAATCATATCAGGGCGAGGAAAAAAATTAATATGTTCAAATTGTGTTTACGTACATGCACAGAGCATTGTGAGCATCAATGAAAATGTCCTGCGCTCGTGTAGCAAAATCTTTGGTGGAGAACTCCGGGTCGAACTCCTTCATTTTGCGAAATCTGCAAGGATGACAATAAAAATGCTTACTGACTCGACTTGGAGTCATATTAGAAAAAAAAAATGTAAATGCATAAATGTGGCTTCTATTACCAGGTGAAAATGACAAAGTATATTTTCCCTAACTGTTAATGTTTTCTACCAAGAACCAACCTTCCATAAATTTCTTAAATTCCTAGTTGACTTTAATTTTTTTCAGGTATTTTCAAGTATCGAATGTTGACATTTCCCAGTATTTTCCAACCCCACCTGTGACAAAGAAGAGAGATAGAAAGACAATCTTACGCCAGCTGCGATGCTGCAGTCTGCCGAAGTTGCTCTGTGCGCTGCTTTAACCCTTCTTTGGACAGAGACGTAAGTCGGGCATCGCCCTCGGGAGGGACGTAAGGGTCAAAGATTCCCGCTAGAAGAGAGGAAATATAGAGTAATAATAGAGCAATTATTAAGCAATAAAAAAACGTCCAAATGCAACGCGGCACATATTTCATATTTACTCACGTAGGGTGCAAGTCTAAAATTTGCATGCGCATATCATGCTTAATTGTCTCTTCACAATTACAAATGGCGGCATACTACCTGTGCACGAAATGTTTATAGGCCTCTCAATATACTGCTGCCGGAAGACGATACCAGCTGCACGGGCCTTGGCTTCAGGGTTGACATCCTTTTTGCCCTTTTGGCTTACAGCAGGGGGGATGAAGTGGCGCTTTTTGGTCCGCACAAGTACCAAAAGTGGAACGGGGTGTCGCAGCGCACTCACTTCTTGAGGCTATTTAAAAGGACAGAAGCCAAAGTTTAAAATAAATGATTGCACCCCCTATATTTTCCATTTCATTCAACCAATTAAGTGTGCAAAATTATTATGCTTAGTTTTCCCTAAACGTTTATTCAATTAGCTCCATCCTGTCAATAGTGGATGGAAAAAACACCTATTTGCACTTTTTTTCATAACAAAATTTTAGCAAAGACAAACAGAATTTGAAAAGGTATGAAAATGTGTTTGACTATATAATATAACACAAAAGTAAGGGGCATACACTCGGATATTTCTACCTTCTTCATTTGAATAGTTTTAGCTGTCGTAACCACTACCCCTGAATACCTAACTAGTAATTAAATCCAAAACCCACTCCATGACGTACTTAATATTAGTGAATTCAATTTACTCTATATTTAAAATAAATGAAGATGTTCGAGACAAATATCATAGACGCGTAGCAGTATCCTGGACATGTGTTTATTCATACGTATTAATACACGTGGAAAAACGTGTCCTCTACTGTAAGGAGCTTTAGTCGCTTGTCAACTAGCATGCTAGGTTAGCTTCGCGCGAATTTGTGACATTAACGCGTTCAAGAGGAGTAACACACTAAGACCGCTTATTGAAAATTCCAGCAAGAACTTTCAAAACGTACCCAAAACCTTAATTATTTGAGATAAATATATAATACCTTTAAAATGCTCCATTTTGCTCGCTGAAACGACGCGAGCGTTCTCGTTATGGGCACCGCCATGTTGCAAGGATTACCGGAAACTGAAGAAAAACAACTTCCGTTCGTAATTCGTGAACATACCAGATCTTTACACGCTGGAAATTCATTTTGAATATTTTGATGTCAAAGGAAGCCCATAACGGAGCAATGAATGAACTTTTAACCATCCAAATGGAACCTTTCAACAAAGTTCCATAAGTATTTTTAAACATTATTTTGATTTCCATCGATAAATTGTTAACTTCAAAATTACTGAAGAGTAATTATAGTATTTTTAATTTATCACCACACACTGAAATATGCTGAAATATGGTGCTAATGTAACTTAATCAGCGACCCACTACATCATAGGACGCGCGTTCCATGACGTCACAATGAACGTTCCGCGTGCACGAGTCCAGACAAAGAGCAATGACGCAAAACTAATGTGACGTCACGTATTTTTGCACACTCCACGCTTTGCAACATTTTCAATTGAGGGGGTTCACCCCTAATTGTTTTTCTTTGTAGATTTGAAATTTGAATTATATATTTTGTATTTTTTAACGCAATACATAAATTAGTATTAGGCTCATAGTGTTGATAGCATTGTAATATACGAAGCTACGTAACAGGTGAACAAAACACAACTGTGAATGAGGTGAGTATGAATAATTCAATGGCATTGCAGAACTGTTAAAGCAATTTATTATTATGACATACAAGTAAAATTCAAAATTGTACAATTTAAATATAAAAATTTAAATGCATTTTCTCTGGAGAAAATACAGCATTTAATTAATTGCCTGGTGTTTAATATTAACTGAAGCGTGTACTGCAACAAAACAAGCAGCATATACGGAGATAACACCAGTACATACAATTGATTGATTGAGTGATCGCTTTACTCATAGATAGCTTGATTGATTGATTGATTTAGCCCCCAACTAGTAGCACACACTTTACAATCACAAACGAGCTCAATAAGTATTTATTAGCTGCTGCTTTTTTATCATTTTCCTATGAATTTAAATAAGTTTTTCAATAGTAGACCACCAGGATACGCTAAGGAGAGTATTCTCCTGGCTGGCCCGGGAACGGGATCCCCTCAGGATCCCCTTAGCTGGAACAAGCTGCTTGGAAGAGAGAATTCTGATCTTCCTGGTTGACGATGGATTGATGAAAAATACTTTAACCATCAGAGAGTCCAAATCCCACTATAGGTACAACAAGCACAGTTTGAGTTTCTATGAGTCAAGCGTTAGTTTACACCAGGGGCGGCCAAGTCCGGTCCTCGAGAGCCCCTATCCAGTCTGTTTTCCATATTTCCCTCCTCTACCACACCTGAATCCAATGATCAACTCATCAGCAAGTTGCCCAGAAGCCTAATACCGATCCAGGTTATTTGACTCAGGTGTGTTGGTGGAGGGGGATATGTAAAACAGACTGGAAAGGTGCTCTCGAGGCCTTTAGTTTGCAAAATCTTCCACCACATCCTCCCCCATTGCAAGATTTTGTACAAAAAAATCCAACACAACAAAAAGGGCTGGCTCTAGAGGTGACTGTGTATTTCCCTTCAAAAAGAGTAACTACAATCAGCCAATGCACCTTCTCTATCCGTGCCTCACATACCTGGAACTCAATACCAATTACCATACGTGAACTCCCGTCTAAAACTGTGCTACTTGTGTATGTCTGTGTGTCATTATTTACCTTCAAACTGCACAGGGGACTAAAGATGGAAATTGCCCTTGGCTACAATTTACATATGTACGTTTGTGTTCATTAACGAGTGGCCTGGCAGTTGAATGATTAGCGCGTCAGCCTCACAGTTCTGGGGTCCTGGTTTCGAATCCAGGTCGGTTCACCTGTGTGGAGTTTGCATGTTCTCCCTGGGCCTGTGTGGGTTTTCTCTGGGTACTCCGGTTTCCTCACACATTCCAAAAACATGCATGGTAGGCTGATTGGACACTCTAAATTGCCACTAGGTATGAGTGTGAGTGTGAATGGTTGTCCATCTCCTCTTGCCCTGCGATTGGCTGGCCACCGATTCACAATGTTTGCCTCCTCTGGCCCGAAGTCAGATGGGATAGGCTCCAGCACCCCCATAAAGCAGCCCAGAATATGAATGAATGATAAATGAATGTTCATTAAGATAAATAGGTTCTGTCCGTTATTTAAATACATTAAACTCCAACTCCAACAGTAACATTTTAATTTTTGTGCAATTGTTGACATGGCATTTCACTGTGTAAATTGTTTATTTTAACTTGTTTGATGTTTGGGTGGGCTGTGTGGGTGGGTTGTTGTGTTGATGGCGGCGTGATGGGGCGTGGGGAGTTATATAGTAGTATATTCCAGTCGTTGCTTCCGACTGGGACGTCGGAAAATCCGCCCGTGACGGGAGGAGATTCGCTCTTATCCGAGTGAGAGAGCGAGAGAGAGAAAGAGAGGGAGCCTTCCGGTTGATGTCGCTCCTTCTGAGCCGAACGCTCACGCAGTCCTCCCTGCTGGTGCAAAGAATCAGTGGCCGACTAGCGCCCCGTGTCCTCCCGTGTGCATTAATAAAAGCCCAACAACTCGTTGCAGATATTAAGACGGTGAGAGCGGCGGCTCAGTGTTCAGCAACCATGGCCAAAAGGAGGGCCTTCGAGCGGTTACCCACGGACGTGTACCCCGTCAACTACGGGCTCTGTCTTCAGCCCGATCTGGTCAACTTCACGTTCAGTGGAAAGCTCCAAGCGATGGCGGAGGTACGTGGAAGGCAAACGTGACAGACCACGTTGTTGTTTAGATTTTTATTTATTTATTTTTACCCTTATGTAATATGTCTGTCATTTGGCCATTCGTTAGCCTATGCGCGAACTTGTCTGTAGTGGCCTAATAAACGTGCACCGAATGTGGGGAAATGTCTATGTTTTTAATTAATGGTGATAATTAAGAATTTATATTCTTGGTATAGCAATTGGCGTAGGATTAAACGCCAAATCGGTCAAGACTTGCACTCTCACGTTAGCTTAGCATTTAGCTCTTGGCTCGCTAGCTAACAACTGCTGTCAGTGGGTGTAATCATTATTGTTACATATTTTGCAAGGGCGAGTAAGTTTTGTCGCCATAGCTGATGCAGACGCCAAAACCTGTTGTTAGTGTTTGGAATGAGTAATTGCAATTGACAGTCATTGAATTGACAGTTTCGGTTTGACTATCTGGCTAGTGTTTGCTAAATCACGATGGCAGCGTCACGTCGCCTCCCCCGACCTCGAGGACATTTCACTCTGCTGCGGTCGATTTGTTTCCCCTAACTCGCTTACGGATGGAAGACCGTCCGACTTTGGAAGTTATAAAAGTACTACGTCTAGTAACGTCAACATGGCTGCTTGTCAAAACAGCTGTCACTTAGTCACAGTATTATGAAACAAAATGAAAATGAAATAAAGAAGCAGAATAAGAACTGTTGAATGGTTCATTTCATCTTCCACCTGATGAAATATAATCTCATGACACTCATAAACATTCTTTTTTGACCATACTCTCATACCTTATTTATAAATATTTCTGTTCTTCTGACAACGCAGGATAATAATTTTAAAAAAGTTTTATTCAAGTCCATTTGCACACAGAAAAATTAAACTTACGCTATTTAGTTCTGTATTATGTATGCAAAATGCTATGCTTAGAATATCTCTGAACTGTTAAATTATATGTTTATCTCCATGATGCAGGTGACACAAGCCACCAATCAGATTGTGATGAACTGTGCCGATATCGACATCATTACAGCCTCCTTTGTGCCTAAGGGAGGAGATGGTAAGTTGGATTTCTACTTTTTCACCTGTTATCATTCTTGTCGATCAAATAAGCATGACATGCTTTCTATTTTTAACTGTTATAGAGATTGACGCTACAGGATTCAACTATCAAAACGAGGATGAGAAAGTGACTTTGTCCTTTCCAAGCGCACTAAAAACAGGTGAAAAGATAAGAATCGGGAAAACTTAGCTCCACATAATCTTCATTTCAGGGACAATGAAACTGGGCTCCTCTGTTAAACTTAGAAAACAGTTATCAATGTTATTTTTCATTGGTCTCAGCCTAATGTATGTATTTTTCAAAACAAACCTCTTTCAGGTTCTGGTGTGTTGAAGATCAAGTTTGCTGGAGAGCTGAATGACAAAATGAAAGGTTTCTACAGAAGTAAATACACCAACACTGCGGGAGAGACGTGCTACGCCGCGGTCACACAATTTGAAGTAAGGTGGCGATTCAGGACTGTAACACAGAATTTGTCTACCAGCACTCATGGAGTCTTTCTTCTGCCCAGGCCACAGATGCCCGTAGAGCATTTCCCTGTTGGGACGAGCCAGCAATTAAAGCCACCTTTGATATCACGCTGATAGTCCCCAAGGACTGCGTCGCCTTGTCGAACATGGTATGTGTCTATTAGCATATTTAAATATCTATAATCACCCATTGTTAGCCATTGATTTGTTCCTCTTTAATGCCACCAAGGGTTTTCTTTTGTCAGTAACTTGCTTTCTGGTAAACGTAGCCTTGGGAATGTTATCCTAGAAACGGAAGCGAGGGTACGTTTGATTTATGTGCTGCTTCTTTTGGAAACTAATTGTTGTTTGATAATGGAACACTTAAGCTAGTAGTTAAAAATTCTGACCCCACCCAAGTAGTGAGGCAATTGTAGCAGTGCAGGCCGTGCTAAGCAAAATTATTGTTACATCTGCCAACTGCGACAAGGAGGCTTGAAACTCGTTAGCCTGGAAAATCCATAAATAAGCCGATTTGTTATTAAAGCCGCACGGTGTAAAAAGAGAAACATAGTAGTGGCTTTTAGTCTGAAAAATATGGCAAGCAATTTGCAGTATTAGAAACAGCAAAATATCAGGCATGACATTTTATTAGTTGACTACATCCAGTGCCTCTCTTTCTTACTCTGATTTAAAATTACAATTGAGCTCTGTGCAGTTTACTTTCCTGACCTAATTGGTCTGTAATGCTTGGTGGAATGATACACTTTGCTGGCCACGTATTTGAGCTGGACAATATTGGAAAAAATGATTTTTTAGGGGGTTGCGATATATTATAATATTAAAAATGAAGGATTTTTTTTACTAGATGACTTGAATAGCTGTGTTTGGCAAGGCTGTGATTGACTCACCATGACCAAAGTGTATTTTTATAATACTATTTAACCCAGGCTAGGGGGTTTATCTGTGAATTATGAAGATTGCTATATATAAAAGGTATCCAGGAGAAGACAAAAAAATGTTCTATTGGTCACGCCACAATGGCGACATTTAAACAATGTATCTGGCAGGTCTTTCATTTGTGACGGTTGATTTTTCTATTGGCCCCCAGAACGTCATCGATCGCCAACCCTACCCGAACGAGGACGACCTCGTGGAGATCAAATTTGGCACCACGCCCATCATGTCTACGTACCTGGTGGCTTTCGTCATAGGCGAATTCGACTTTGTGGAGAGTCAGTCATCCGACGGCGTGCTGGTGCGAGTCTACACGCCGGTGGGGAAGGCGGAGCAAGGCCGCTTTGCGCTGGAGGTGAGCCAATCATCTAAATGGTTGATTGCTGGAAATCCCCAAAGTCTTTTGGATAATTATATTGGCGTCAAATCAATCACTTCAAAGTCAGCTTTTTTTGCATTTGGGATAGGAGGTGTTTTCCTCAATATGCATCCATTTAAAAAGACAATAAAAGCTCTTGTCTGCCTCTTTGCAACAACTTAACGCACATTTTTTTCCTTTAAATTTGGCTTTGGAAAAGTGGCTTAATATAGCAGCGACATTGCTTATTTGGCAACACAAACAGTGCTTTTGAAAACCAGCTCCCGTATTTGCAGCGGTGTTGTCAGTCCAAGCAAAATACATGTAAGGAGATGGGCTTTATTCCCATTGACACAAAAACTTTATGGAATCTAACAGTCTCATGGAATTTAGTAGTTTTACCAAGATGTCCTTTGAATATTTATATTTGTGTTCAGGTAGCAACAAAGACGTTACCATTCTACAAAGACTACTTCAATGTTCCTTATCCTTTGCCTAAGATTGATCTCATTGCAATTGCTGACTTTGCAGCTGGTGAGTAAAACATTCTAACAAAATCTGCTAGTGCAATGCCCATTTAAAAATCACATTATTATTTTTTCTCTTCTGCCTTCAGGTGCCATGGAAAACTGGGGCCTTGTGACCTACAGGTAACTTTTCTGGCTGTTAAACTCCATTTTGTGAAAGAAATGAAAGATGTATCAGGCTCAGATTAAAAAATAACTAAATAAAAGACCGTATCAAACACGGGTTTGACCAAATTGTTGTTGTTTTTGCAGGGAGACAGCCCTGCTTATTGACCCAAAGAACTCGTGCGCATCTTCCAGGCAGTGGGTGGCGCTGGTGGTGGGTCATGAACTCGCCCACCAGTGGTTCGGTAACTTGGTCACTATGGTAACAGAGCAATATTTCCTCCCAGATAGAAATTGTTTGAAACGCTTGCTAACTTCGCCAACGTGTGTGTTTATAGGAATGGTGGACACACTTGTGGCTCAACGAGGGCTTTGCCTCATGGATCGAATATTTGTGCGTTGACTACTGCTTCCCGGAGTACGACATCTGGACGCAGTTTGTGTCCGCCGACTACACGCGTGCCCTGGACTTGGATGCTTTGGACAGTAGCCATCCCATTGAGGTAAGGACCCATTTGGTTGATTGACAGTGTGTGGTTACTTCCCTATGCTTAAAGATGGTTTCCTTTTTTTTTTTTTTTGCTCTTTTACAGGTGAAAGTTGGCCATCCGTCGGAAGTGGACGAAATCTTTGATGCCATATCCTACAGCAAAGGGGCGTCGGTGATCCGAATGTTGCACAACTACATTGGAGATGAGGTGGTTTTGCCGTTTTGAAATAGTCCACCTGGATCATTTTGACGTCTCTTTTTTGTTAAAAAGAAATCCCTGCTTCTCTGTAGGACTTCAGGAAAGGAATGAACGCCTATTTGTTGAAGTTCCAGCACAAAAATGCCTCAACAGGTGGGATGGGCCACATTCTTTAACCTCTATAAAACAGTATGTGGCTCTTCAAGATTTCATTTCAACCTGCATGACCTCGGTTACCAAGTACAGCGAACTGGGGTGTTGCCTAGTTTTTGATGCGTGTGTGGATCTGGACCCTTGTTTGCACTTTTTTTTTTAATTAGATGGAAAGTTTGCATATTTTACTTTTTATATTTGTTACTCTCTGTTAATGTTTACTGTAACAGTTTGAATAAAACAACTACGATCGACCAGCTCACTCCCTAAACACACCCAAAGAGTTTCCGTAACCTCTACTGGCCCAACTGGATCCTAAGACCACATTTAAGTGATCAAGTTAAACAACTCTGATACAAAAATTAAAAATTGGGCCCTGAAGATTGATCCATATATACATGCCTAGAATATAGATGCTAATTTCCGTTTGGGTCTGTTGATTATTAACAAATTATTGGCAATTTTATTTGGTGTTGTGACTAAGAAGAAAAGCAAAGCGAGTGAGACTTCCAGGCGGTCTAAAAAAATAATACAGTCAATGGAACTAATCATTTTTAAACAGCAAAATGGAGGCTCTAATGTTTGTTTGTTCTACAGAGGACTTATGGGATTGTCTGGAGCAGGCCAGTGGGAAACCTATCGCCACGGTGATGAGTTCGTGGACTAAACAGATGGGATTCCCTATCATTGTCGTGGAGCAGGAACAGGTAAGTCATTATCCGACAAAAAAACAACAACAACAAAAAACTAATGGACTCACTTGCGGTCCCATGTTCGTGTTGGTCAAAGCATGGCGATGATCGCATCCTCAAAATCTGTCAGAAGAAGTTCTGCGCTAGCGGACCTCATAATGGCAAGTACTTTTTATTTTTTTATTTTTAAGGGTTGCAAAAAAAAAAGGGAGAAGTGCCGTTTCCAACCATTTGTATGAATGATGTGCTACTTTGGGTTCCCCAGGCGAGGATTGTCCCTACTGGATGGTACCAATCGGCATCTGTACCAGCAAGGACCCCACCTGCAGCAAACTCCAGGTTCTACTGGACAAACCCGTGACCACTATCACTGTGGCAGATGTCACGCCCGACCAGTGGGTTAAAGTGAGCAAGCATGAATGGCTTCCACTCTTTCAAATTGCTCCGATCAGCCGGATCTGAGCAGCCGCTTGGTCCTCAGATCAATCCTGGCACAGTGGGCTTCTACCGCATCCAGTATAGCTCCCCCATGCTGCAGAGCTTGCTGCCCGGCATCCGAGACCTCAGTTTGCAGCCCGTGGACCGCCTCAGCCTTCAGAATGACCTCTTTTCCCTGGTGAGAATGAAGCAAAAAATCGCATTAAATACGGAATCAAGTCACCCGCAAATTGATAAGTTCCGAAAACAAAACAATGGTTTGGAAGGTGGTGACTTCCTTTTTTTGTTTTTGAAATTTTAGCCCATTCATTGTGCTGGAGAACATTGTTTATAGAACATTTGAAGTGCTTGTAAGTAGGCATGGCCCGATATCAGTTCCCCAAACAATAGCGGTATCACAATATCAAATTTAAAGCTCTAAAATGCTCTAAAAACCTTTATATCTCAAGTGGTCAACGAGTGTATTGTGATGAAGTCCCGTGCAGGCATGATCAGCACAGTGGAGGTTTTGCGCCTGATGGAGGCTTTTGTCAACGAGCCCAACTACACCGTGTGGAGCGACCTCAGCAGCAACTTGGGCGTGCTCTCCTCGTTGCTATCCCACACCGACTTTCACGAGGAAATCCAGGAGTTCATCAGAGACCTCTTCACCCCCATTGGCCTGCGCCTAGGCTGGGACTGCAGGCCTGGGGAAGGTAAGAAGACTGGCTGATTTATGTTCAGGTGAATAGAGTGCAGGAACATGTTTTAGTGCAGCATCGGGGATTTGTGGAGTTATATTCAAAACAATAACTAGTTAGCACCATTAATATCCTTCAATTTTCGCTTCCAATTAGCTTAATGTAAAAATGTTCCTAACTAATGTCATAAATCGTGTGTCAAAGTGGCGGCCCCGGGGCCAAATCTGGCCCGCTGCATCATTTTATGTGGCCCGGGAAAGTAAATCATGAGTGTTGACTTTCTGTTTTAGGATCAAATTAAAATGAAGAGTATAAATGTTTATTACATTTCCTGATTTTCCCCCTTTTAAATCAATAATTAATTTTTTAATCCATTTTTTTCTGTTTTTAGTTCAAAAATCCTTTTGTAAAATCTAAAAAATGTTTTAGATCTATTAAAAATGAATATTCAGGGTTTTTAATCCAGTTCTTTTAATCCATTTATAAAAATATATATAAATATTATATCTAAAATGGTCCGGCTCACATGAAATAGAGTTGTCGTTAACGCGGCCCGCGAACCAACCCAAGTCTGACACCCCTGTCATAAATGCTAATATTTTTCAAACATATCTAATTGTACCTACTTTGTTGTCATGGTGCCAACAATTGACATCAATAGTCTACCTGCATAAAGTGGCTAACTACTGATACTAAACCAAAAACAATAAGGTACAAAATTTAGATTTTTAAAGCCTTATATAGATATATTTTTAAAAGCAACCTTGTCCCTTCAGGCCACTTAGATGCCCTGTTAAGAGGTCTGGTTCTCGGCAAGTTGGGTAAGGCGGGACACAAGCCCACCCTGGAAGAGGCCAGACGGCGATTTAAGGACCACGTGGATGGCAAAACCACTCTACCTGCAGACCTCAGGAGCCCGGTAAAAATCCACACTGTTGCACTGATACACTTGTCCTGGATTTGACCAACAATGACAGAGTATGATAGTCCAAGTATAGTTACAGATTGCAGGGCACCATCAGACGAACAATCATGAACACCATTTTGTTTTCTCGTACTTTCAGGTTTATTTAACAGTGCTGAAGCACGGTGACAGCAACACATTAGACACCATGCTCAGGGTAAGTTGGGCATTAGCGAGAGCATTCCAGGGCTTTTTTGTTGTTGTTGTTTTATTTTGGCCAATCTTTCCTTCTCAGCTTCACAAGCAAGCGGACATGCAGGAGGAGAAGAATCGCATTGAGCGAGTTCTCGGCGCCATCTCTGCACCAGACCTCATACAGAGAGTGCTCACCTTTGCCCTCTCGGTAAACATTTTCAAATTGTGTGCCTGTATTAGTTTGGATTTTTTTTTTGTGTGTGTCTGTCTCTTTTCCTCAGCTTTAATGTTTGTGTAGGGTAGCATTAGCGTGTTTTTCCACTCAGGCGTGCTAACGTTTGGCCTCTGTGTAATTGCCTCGGTCAGGAAGAGGTTCGTCCTCAGGACACGGTGTCCGTAATCGGGGGCGTGGCCGGCAGCAGCAAACACGGCCGCAAAGCTGCCTGGAAGTTTGTCAAAGAAAACTGGGAGGAGCTTCACAACCACTACCAAGGCGGATTCCTCCTGTCACGGCTCATCAAGGTCATAACCCGCCAATGAAATTCAATATAGTGGGCGCATAGCAGTATTGCAGTATCATTTCACATATCAGATGATTGAGCACAGTCTCACACTCAAGCAAGAACTATTAATGGAAATAGTTCTATGACTGTCTAAAAATATCATGGCAAAGATTTTTTAAGACATTGTATTTACTAGTTTAATCTCAGTAAAATGACAGAAAACAGCCCTTTCAATTTGTCAATCACATTTTTTTTTGTTTTTCTTCCAGTTGACGGTGGACGGTTTCGCCATCGACAAAATGGCTTCAGAAGTCAAGGTTTGAGCTCCCAGCTTTTCCTCTCTGGAATTGTACGATGTTACACCCTTTATTTTCTCTCTGGCAGAGTTTCTTCGAGAGCCACCCAACGCCAGCGGTGGAGCGTACGGTGATGCAGTGCTGCGAGAACATCCTGCTCAACGCCGCCTGGCTCAAGCGAGACGCCGACGACATCCACCAATATCTAATGCAGCGCAAAGCGCCCCCCTTTTGAGAACCTCCGCCCCCCCTCCCCCATCCGAATCGACCCTGTCCGCCCCGTCCTCTCGGCTTACCCTCGATCGCCCCCCCATCTTTCTTAAGGCCGGAGGAAACGGGAGCGGACGTACTCGCAGGCTTCATTTTTTTCCTCCAGAACGCTAAACTCCATAAAGCAAAGCCACGAATCTCTCAGAAAATACATCAACTGCTACATTGACTACATCATTTGCACCTTGACCCTGGATTCTTGTTTTTAAACTCCCTTCAAAACTCCTCTCCATTCAGCCCAGGCCAACCAAGACTTGTCGACGACGCTCGCCAGCCTCCAGACAACTGTGAAGTCCTTTTTTTTTTTCTTTTTTTTTGTGCATGACTCACTCACGGGGCAGTTGTGTCGAAAAGGAACCCAGAGGTGGGCTCACGGTTTCCAGAAAACCCGCACTGACGGTTTTACATCATCAGATAAGCGCAGTCAAATAGAAATATTAATAATATGAATTCATAACAAATCATTCTTGTGTGAGAATCTTGATTTTTGTGTCTTGTTGTTGTTTTTTTTTCACCGACATTTCTGAAGTGGGATACACGCACGTGTATTATGAACCCCCCCCCAAATTAATCTGGTGAAATCACTTTTATACAAAACAAGACATTCTTGTTTGTATTTAAAGACGATGACACGGGGTTTGTTCCAAAATATTTCGGGATGAATTATAATTTAAGAGGCTGTCATGATTTGCGGTGAGGAGTGAAAATTATATGAATTTGTAATACTAGATGTTACATATCATATTGGAGTGGAGAGCTTTTTTTCACAAACTCAAGGTACCGGTCATGTTGGTACAATGTGATATATATTTTTTTCAATTTTGCCTGTACTCATATTTAATAAGCACCCTTAATTTGAGTTGGCAAAAAGAAGTGTGTCATTCTCTTCAGTAGGTTTTTTTTTGTTATTATTGAATTTCACAGTACACAAAAAGCTGAATTACTTGGTATATTAAGACAAAGACTACTATACTAAATACTCAATAAATGTATGCAATTAGTGAATGTAGAATCTGTACACAAATATAAACTAATAACTGAAAGATGAAAAAATTCCTGAAAATACTCAAATGTGAAAAGCTTCACTAAAATATTTGCAAAAGAAATAGAATGGAAAAAAAAATAGATTGGGCAAACATTTCGCAAAGATTATTTCTGATGAAAACATAAAAATGTGGCAATATAGTCTTGGTCAAGTATTTTACAAAGAAAAGCCTTTTACCAATTCATATAAAAACAATCTTGTGTGAAAATATTGATTTTTTTTTATTTCATAACACTTCCTTTGACAAGTTCGGCATGTTGGTTTTTTGAGTGGGAACACCAGCACCTCAATTTTACTGCCTTTTTTGTGTGATTGCTGTGATTGGCTGAAAACTGATTAGCTGATTTAGGACAGCCCTGCTAAGTATGTAACGGAGGCATCAAATCTGTAAAAAAAAAGACTTTGAAAGTACGTATTACCTTCAGAAGAAGATTTGGAGCGTTACGGGAATGTATCTTTCGTGGACCTTTGCGGAAGCCTTAAATTGGTCGACTGCTTATTAGAAAGCAAAATAGGAAGAAAAAAATAATAAACGCTTGAGTTGTGATGATTCAGACTTGTAAAAGGAGTATAGCAGTAACAAATTGAGTTTGCAGTGTCATGGGTTTTTGGAGACTGAATTCAGTCTCATCCAGAACCTCTGACAGAACTCAAGAACATGTTTTGATTATTATTATTTTTTGGGGAAGTATGCTCGGTGTTCATTAAAATGGAAGGATTATTTGTGTTGAGAGCCTCTATTGTCGTCTATCTCAATGACCATGGATTTGACCTCTACGAAATTGGCTATAATTTCAAAAAACATCATAAAACTGCAATGAGAGTTTTACGGGATGGTAAGGAACCCACCGGGGGTGCGACAACGTGCAAACCACTCCCAATTATACAGCTAATTACAGTCAATTTAAAGTGCAAATTAAAAGCAAGGCGATCTGATGCAATTTAGTCGCGGTTCACAATTTCTCCTCTAGAGGCGCTATTAGGTTTCGTGTAGGTCGTCGTGTTGACGAACTGGCAACCGGCAACGAAGAAGAGGAACTTGAGAAGCAGGTTGTTGAGCCCCCAAAATAAATAAACGATGAGGATATATCAGCCCTGTAAGTAAAACAGAAGCACGTTAAAATGATCTTTTACTGTTTCATTTTACAGCGCAAGAAACCTCTTTATACGCCTGTTCATAATGGGTTTTTGTTTCGTTGTAGTTCTCTTAAGTCTGGAACTCGTAGCTACTTAGCGGCCAGTTGCTATTTAGCTAGCAAGGCTATGAAGTCCATTTCTTTCTTCAAAAACACCTCTTAACCGTTAACCCTGCTCTTAAAAGTATTAAGTTTCGCATGTGGCAGTATGACAAATTCTTTACATGCGTGTTTTGGTGATAAAATATGTAAGTTTAGCTTCGATGTGTCACTTGTTGACGCTCTTCTTTATATAATGCCGATGTTTGAGATCAACCATCAATATAGTCTTTTTTATATAGTCTATTTTCTAATGCTATTGGATTACAGAGTGAGTGAACTTTTACATGTGTAAATTATATCAAATGAGCATGCTATAAGAAGTTCTTAAACACAAAGTGACAAAGTTGTCAATGTATCCCATTGGCAAAATTGAAATAATGTTGTAGGACCAAGTATTCACTATCAACAACAAAAAAGCAGGAAAAATTTATGAGATCAGAACTGGAAAAAAATGTTCCAAAATGTGTGACATTATCCCTGTTAAAACTCATTTCATGTTTTCCTGCAGGTGTGCCTAATAGGGCGCCCCCAGCGTGACCTCATCGCACGCCGAACAGATGCGCCGGTCGCGACGATGTCGCCCCGTCGCCACATCGTGGCCGCCTTCTTCGCGCTGCTGTGCCGCCTGAGCTGCTTCTTGAGCCTGTCGGAGGACGTCCCCGCCGAGTGGGTGCTGCTCCACGTGGTCCAGGGTCAGGTGGGCGCGGGCAACTACAGCTACCTGCGCCTCAACCATGACGGCGCCGTCATCCTGCACATGCTCAGCGTGACGGGCGACGCCGACCTCTACGTGTCGGACGCCACGCTGAGGCCCAGCTTCGACGCCTACAAGCTGCAGTCGGCCACCTGCGGGCGCGACGCCGTGGCCGTGCCCGCCGAGTTCGCCCGGCCGGTGGGTATCGCCGTGTATGGGCACCCGTCCCACCGTCGCAGCGACTTTGAGATGAGGGTCTACTACGACCGCGCCGCCCCCCACGACCCATTTGGCGTGGGCTCTGGGGCGGAGGATGCCCGCAAAACGTACACGGGCGCCGCTGAGGACAGCGACTTTGATGAGGAGGACTCCATGTTCTGGACAAACCTCATCAGGCTTTTGGAGATCATCCTGGAAATTCTCTTTTGAAATGAAGTGCAAATCTTTTTGGCATTTGTGACTTGACACTTGGCTGTCAGTCACCGCTACCACAACAATGGACACCTCTTTGATTGCAGTCATAGAAGACACACGGAAAAACTTAAGATGGCTAAAGCTAGATCATTTTGAATTGGTATGGAAATCAAAATAAAAACGATTTCTTGATTTTAAAACGTACTGTTTATTGACGTCACCTACCGCATTAGCCAGCATCCATTCGTTTGCCACCTTCATTTTTTGACGATCCATACAAGCAGACCGTACAAAACGACTTGTGAAGTCAATAACTTCTCTCAATCAATTAAACAAGGTCACATAACACACAACCCTTAATTTCTAGAGCCTTTTTCATTTTTACATGATCATGTCAACAGTCCAAGGAAATCAAAAGTCCCATCGTGGCAACCTATTTTTTTAGAAGAAGCCCTTCCTTGGTCTGGTTTTAGCACCCTCACGTGAGCGCAGGCGCTAGCTGGATGCGGTTGATCCTGAGCACGGTCTGCGGCTGCACGATGATCTTTTTGCGCTGGAAGCGGTGCCGTTTCCAAAAGAGCATGTGCACTTTGGGACTCGAATCGGTCCTTTCCAGAACAGTGGCATCCACACGCACCAGTTCCTTAGCCAGAAGCGGCCTGCCCACTAGCGTGAAGTCGCGTGCCCCTACCAGCAGCACCTTCTCCAGGCGCAGGCGCTCACCGCACTCCACCTCAATGTCATTCTCGATCAGGATCAGGTCCTCGTCCGTCACCTTTCAGGGGAAAAAAGGAAAATCATAAGTTTGTAGTGCGGTTGACGCTCAAAATTAAGCTAATACCTTGGATATTATTATCCGTTCACGACCTAAAGAAACTTAAGATGTGAAAAAGACTATAGTTTAATAGCTGTCCTCTCCAGCAAATGTATTTATCAATGTCCTTAGAATGTCCGATTGTCTTTTGGAATGCAAAATATTAATTTTAGGTAAAAGAAAGTTGATTCATGTGTAAAGAAAAGTTACATTTTTCAATCATTTGGATAATGACTAATTATGCAGTTAAAATCATGTGGTCAGGTAATGTTACAATAAATCTTAATTGAAGAGAATGTCAAAGGTGCAAGCATTTGTTTATATAGAAAATTTGGATTGGCAAAAATCGAGATCCAGAGGTCAGGCTGTTCAGAAAAATCGGTCAGTTGCGATCTGAGCACCACTCCTCGAAATGCATTTTGCTTGGTATTAAATGAGTATGGCATCGTGTTATTTCCCCAAGCACACCTTCCATTGTCGGCCGGCGAAGTGCACCACAGCAAAGAGGCGACCGAAGTCTCCTTGTTCGATCAGCCGGTTGACGGCGCTTGTCAGGGCGGCGTGTTGGCGCCGCTGCTCATCCTCCGGCACCAGCTTCGTCTCCGGCCAAGGAGGCCTGGACAGCGAAGTCACAGGCACTAAGTCCCCGCAAACAGAGCTCTGCGATCGGCCTATGGTTGAGTGAAGGACGGAGGGTCTGCAAGCCAACAAGCGCCATGATCTCCACAGTGTCGCCATCAGCGCCATCTTTGTCGTAAAGTGTGCCATGCAGAGATGTTCTTGAAAAGCAGATTAAACACGACATGCAATTTTCTTCAAAATTGTTAATTTTTAAGCCATTTATTCTTGCAATATTATATTTCCGTAAAAGCTGATATTCGGTGTGGTTAAAATGTACTCATACACAATGTTTGGTAACTCTAGGAGTGTCGTGAAAGTGCCGTAAATGAGTCGCAATCGTCGAAAAAGCAACTGGTCAGAGAAGGTCCCATGAAAACATTTTTCCAGTTACTTCTATATAATTATCTATTTCTTCAACAAAAAGAATATGCTTTGCGTTATCATTTAATACCCCCTTTATGTCAGAGACATTTCTTAAACATAAAATTAAAGTCAAATGAATGTGTACTTTGAAATACAGATAAATTGATCGTCCTATGCCTGTGAGTGGGTAACTCCTAAACATTTCGGCGGTCCGTGAACGCACCAGCGAGTGAGCTGCCTCCCTCCATTTTGTGTCGCTCGCTTCGTTTCCGGGCTTTTGACACTCAAGTCTGCTTGCTTGGGAAATCACATTAGCACCAGCAGCAAAACGGGATGGCTCGACGAACGCGGACACGTTGTACTTAAAACTTCCTTTCCAAGAAAAACAACAACCGGAACGTCAAAATTCGTCGACGCCTCCAAAAGGCAAGGAAAACACGTCTCTTCGCCAAAACTTGTCGCTGCCCGCAGCACGGCCACTGACAGCTGCAAGTAAACAGCTACGTGCTAAGCACTTAGCGCCCATTAGCATTTAGCTATTTTGCTCCAGGGCTAAGCATAGGCGACTGCGGACCATTAGCTCCCGGCTAACCGCGACTGGTCGTGCAGCACGAAGCTTAGTGGGGCACCGTGAGCCGCCTAACCTGGCTGCGTGCGGGTAGTAGGAGTTTTCTTTTCCCTGTTTGCCAGCGGCCTACTGTCTCTTTTTTTGTTCTCCGCCGAGAAAGGAAGGATTTGACAAGACACTTTCTCCTTCATGTTGTTTTGGGCGACGCCGTCTTTTTCGAGTTTGGGTAAGTTAACTAGAGCTACGTTTACTAAATTTGTCTTAGCCTGCAACTATCATAGTCGTCATGCCTCGGTGGAGTATTAACCTTAAAGTTGTCTAATCAATAATACATACGTATTGATTTCAAATTGTTTCCTTCACTTGTGATTTGGTGTTTAATAATTAAACTGTGGTGCCTGTTTGCATGTTGGCACATATTGGCACGACTCAGGCCTTCTAAGTTGCCCGGAGAAGAACACAGAAAATATCATACAAGCGACTCAAAGATCTCTTTTTGTCCTTCTTTTGGGTCATTCGAGATCATAAGTCACCCTGTTTGGTTGGAAGGACGGACACTGGGTTTGTTGAACGTGTCCAAAGAACAACTTCCGTGTCTTCGTACCCTGTCTTTCATAGACTGACCGACAGGGGGCGACTACTCTTGATTGTTGAGTAGTTGAAACAATGTTTAAGAGAATAGATGAAGAAATACAACGCTATCTTGACTCTTCAATGTTGGTCATTTAAAAAATATATCACAATTAAAACATTGAATTCAAAAAAAAAAATACACACCGCACTAGCTGTCTTTAATTTTTGCACAGAAAACTTTTTTTTTTTTTCAATTAAAATAGGCACTGTGCATTTCGTGCCAAAAACATTTCGAATTTGAAAATGCATCTTGTGCAAAAAAAATTGGCATCCAAATCACAAAATGTGCTCATCAATTCAGGAAATCAAGGCACACACAATTTGTGTAGTTTTTAGCCCGAAACATGAGGTTCCACCAGAATTTGGAAGAACATATTTTTCCCAGTGACACTCATTTCCAGTAGTAAAAAAAAGACCCAATATCAACAGCAAATGACCCAAAATAGCACCTAAATGTTCAGAAAGTTACCAATGAACAGTAAGTGAACCAAATATCCCCTAAAACGTTAAGAGTTAAACCGGAATACCCCAAATGTGCAGTAAGTGACTTTAATGTCCTCGAATTAACAAGGAAATAAATGAATGTTCACCTTGTCTTTTGTCTTCTAATTACTAATCATCTCGTTACTCCTGAGCAAATTTAGCGGCATTTTCTTTGTGTCTGCTGACGTTCTTGCCAAGTCGTCTCATTCTGGCTTAGTTTCCTAATCCACTAAATGCGATACCAAATTCCACATTGAGCAAAGGAGGTGAAATCACCATAACCGTGTTCATATTTGCATTTGTAAGAATAAATGACAACGTGTATTTTTAGCTTTTGACGCAAGATCCAAAATTTTAGCAAGTTCTTCAAACTACAATTTCACGAGCATTTGGTTCTGCTCATTAACGTAACATATGCAGAAAGTCTCCTAACCTTATTTTTCCCGTATTTGGTTTTGTGACATTCCATAAATAGGGGATTCAAACCCAAGATGGAGATTCCCCTCAATATTCTGCCGCCGATTTCAGGTCCATCCAGTGTTTATAAATGAAAACAAGAGAAAAACTTTGAACTGCGTGTTTGTGGTGCTTAGTTGTTATCTAAAGAAACCTCGAAATGCCTCGCAGGCTCTCTTCGTCTTTCGACTCGTTAACAGCGTTTCTGCTTGAGCGAATGCGTCACCGCTTACTCGGCAGCTCGTCCGGCCGGATTCCGCAGCGAGAAAGAAAAGAGAAAAAAAAAAGAGGAAAAAGAAAAGGCCATGTGAGCGAGCGGCAAACCTGTCCGGCCGGGAAGAAGGGAAGACTTGCGTTTGTCTTGCACGCAGACGTGTCACATGCTGTGGCGTTGGCTATTCCAGCAGGAAAAAGTCATTTGGGATTCATGGTTAAATCGTTGGCGTTAAATAATCGTGTTTCAAGCCTGGGTGGCGATAAGCTTTGCTGCCAACCCTCCTGATTGATGGAAAAGAAAATCATATTAAAGTCCTTACTACAGTAGGGAGCTTGTTGCTGGGTTTCCCGGTTAGTGTTGGGGGATACGACGCTACGAGGTCGTTAATGACTTCAACATGTTGACAAACTCATAAAGCTGACAGATTGTTAATTGGGAGTTTGGGGAGGTGTTGCTCACGAGCCACATCTGGCTCTTTTGATGATCACATCTGGCTGTCAGCCAATTCCAAATTTAATCTGGTGCGTTTAGTAGTTTTGGTTAGTTTTGGTGGGCTGCGGCCTTGTGGGCGAGTGCGTCGAGGACTAAAAGTTGCTTTCTTTTGTGATAATTCATTCATTTGACAAACTGCCAAATCTGTTTTTCAACGATTAAATAGACAAACAGTTTGTCCATCTGTCAGTCTTGTACCCCGCGTCCCATCCTAGTACAGAACGTATCAAGTGACCTTTTTGTCGTCTTTCTTTTAGGAGTGGGAGCGTATTGAGGCAGCAGTGGCACTGAGCTACCGCGTCATTAAAGGAAAAAAAGTGCCAAGAGAGGGACAGGATGCCCATTCCTCCCCCTCCTCCGCCTCCCCCGGGACCCCCACCGCCCCCCACGTTCCGTGAAGTGAGTGGGCTCTCAGTCCAGCACGGTTCCGACCCTGTCCAAGTCTTTTTACCCACCACGTCTCCTTTTCGTCCAGGCCAACACCACCCCTCCCAAGCTGAACTCCTCGGAGGCCAAAGGCAGGGGGGCTCTGCTGTCCGACATCCACAAGGGAGCCAGGCTGAAGAAAGTTGGCGTGATCAACGACCGCAGCGCCCCCGCCCTTGAGAGTGAGTCACGGCATGTTGGCAGAGGTCCAACACAAATCTTTATTTTGTTACATTTGTGCCTGGCATAGTTCTGAAATGCCAATTTCTAGGTTCTAGGCTCCCATTTACGGCAAGGGCCGGCGGCGAATGATGAGCAAAATTGATCATGTGTTTTTTGGCAGAATCTGGAGGAGGCGGTGGAGGTCACGGGGGTGGAGGAGGAGGTCCAATGGGAATGGGGGGACTCTTTCAAGGAGGTGTGCCAAAGCTGCGACCGATTGGAGGTAACTGTCATGTTACTTTCTGTAAAATAGCTCTGTAAACATCTAGAACGGGGGTCGGGAACCTTTTTGGCGAAGAGAGCCATAAACAATTCATATTTTCTAATGTTATTCCTTGAGAGCCATACTCCGAATTTAAAAGTCAAAATACGTGTAAATGGGTGTCTTTTATTTTAGTAATGTCACCACTTTTAAAGTAGAAAAAAAAGAATACTTTTGACAACATTCTTATGCAGTTGCTAATCAATGAGAGTATGCATTCTAGCAGAGTCTAATGCAAAAAAAGAAGACTAAAGCAGCACTGGACGTAGTATTTCAGTTCTGTCACCAGCGGGTTCCATATTTTAGCTCACAGGTTAGCAAAGAGCCAGATGCACCCATCGAAAGAGCCACATGTGGCTCCCGAGCCATAGGTTCCCTACCCCTGATCTAGAATATATCCTGACAATTTTGAAATATTCAATAGTAGCCAACAAGTTGCCATTTGGTATTTCCCCATTGCTGTGTTTAACTGACTTATGGCTTTGGTTTTCAGATGGTTCTTCGGGCGGCTCGGTGGGCAGGTCCGCACTGAAGCCGCCAGGATCGAGGCCATCGGCCCCCCGCCCGCCGTCTGGCCGCTCGTCGTCACCGTCTCCCCCGGAGCATCAGCGCTCCCACCGGCCCTCCTTGCCCGATATCACGCGACCCCCCAACGCCGGTAGCGGCAGCTCCTCCTCCTCCGGCGGCGGCGGCATGAAGCACAGCACGTCAGCCCCGCCCCCGCCGCCCCCCTTTAACCGAGGCGGGCGCAGCAACGCCCCGCCCACTCCCAACCTGAAGGTGTCTGCGCCCTCGTCCTCGGCGCAGAAGCCCCTGCCGCCCACGCCCAATCGAGGCACGGCCGCTTCCAACGCCCTGAAGAACGCCCTTTCCTCCGGCCGGACCCCCAGCGGCGGGTCCTCGGCGCCGCCCCCTCCGCCGCCGTACAGGATGCACACGTCGCTCGCCAACGGGCCGTCCCATGTGGACGGGGGCGGCGCCCCGGAGCTGCCGCAGAGGCACAATTCGCTGACCAAGAAGCATACGGCGCAGGGGCGCAACCAGGCCCCGCCCCCGCCGCCATCCTTGTCACCGTCCCTGCAGGCTAGCCGGCCGCCGCCCCCTGCCCGGGAGCCACCGGGACGCAGAGCAGGTAACCAAAACAGTACATTTATTCATTTTGGACAATTGTGTAACCACATTAGTCATAAAAAGCCAATTTATTTTAACTGTACAAAATTTCAATATATGTTTGAATCAAATTATATGCACAGACATTACAGATTTTATGAATGATAAATAGAGATGCAATTGTAGTAGAAATAGTCATAGCGGTAGATAAATTAGTTATGCAAGAAATGGAAGTGGATATTAAAGGATAAGAAGTATTAATTGTAGAAGTGATGCAATTTATTAGCGTCTCAGCTAATTATTTATTCCCCATTTTTTTTCGACGCGGCAAACAACTTTGTCAGAAGTATTTTCAAATATTGAACACTCAAATTTTTGCAAGCAGCTACAATGAAGACAAAGCTGTTTTCTTCACATTTATTGGAATGTTGTGTACATGTTTGAGCAAGTCGCCATATCGTTTTTCTCGTGTGAGGCTAGCAGATTAAACCCGACCAGGATGTTTTTTTTTTCTTGAAAGAGAAATGGTTGGTTGAATTGGAAAAAAATCCTTGATCAGATTTATTTCTTTGGAATGACTGCTGACAAACATCGCAACTGGTCGCCACGACACCCGCTCGTTCCTCCGCATTCCTCACTGACATTCCCCTTTCGCATTTGTATTCGCTGACGTTATGACGTTTGGCTTTTCCATCCCGATATTGCCCACCACTTCCATTCATTTAAGTTTTCGTATTTTTACTAGCATGAACTAATGGCACTACTACTACTTTTGTGTCCTCGCAGCTCCCCAGGCGCCCCTTTCCAACGCCCGCAACGGCAACCGCGACGCCCCGCCGCCACCCCCGCCCTACCGCGGCCACAGCTCCGTCCCGTCGGATCCCCCGGGCCGGGGAGCCAAGCCCCCGCCTTCCTTTTCCACGTCGACGTCGTCCTCCCGTAACCCCGCCGGACCCCCGCCGCCGCCCCCGCCCATCCGGAACGGACACTCCTCTGTCTCCGCCTCCTCCAAGTCCATCTTGGGTGAGTCCCCGACCATCGGCGGCACGCGCGCGGCTTCGCGTCGCCAGCACGCTAAACGCTGCCCTTTTCGTCCCGCTTTAGATGATTTTGAATCCAAGTTCAACTTCCACCCGATGGAGGACCTCCCACCTCCAGAGGAGTATCGCCATTTCAACAAGGTCTACCCCAGCAAAAGCGGCAAAGGTAAGAGACATTTAATGCGTTGGAGAATAGTTTTGGGAGAAAGAATTGACTTGCTAATCCATTGGCAGACATTTTGGGGCAAGTCGGCTACATTTGTCGACCCAATGTTAATATCATATGCAAAATGTAATGTCCACTTGGACACCAAGTCTTTATGGGGTCAAATTCCTTTTCTTTTTTTGTTACTTGGTCTATAAAATATTAAACTTTATTTTTCATGACTTTTAAGGGATTTTTTTTTTTTACACGTCTTGTCTGTCCCTTTGAGTACGCACTTATTTATTCCAGTAATTTTTGTGAGTGTATGTTGAGCTTGTCTATTTGTGTGACTTGGAGGTTTTCTTTGACCTCCCACAGGCATTTTGCGAGGAGCCCCCCCTGCGCCTCCAGTGGGAAGGTGAACGCACCTCAAAGCTCAAACTTGAACTCGTCAGCTGAGCGTCCCATCTGGTCTGCCACGGTGGGGGAATGAGGAGGTCCACGCATGTACACACACACACACACACACACACACACAAAGACACACACACAGCAGCAGCCGTTTGGACTTGACGAGAAAAGAAGACACTCCATGAGACTCTTTGACTTTTCTTTGACTTTAATATTTGAGGAACAAAACAAACAAAAAACTCCACAAGGGTCCATAACTGCACATTCCCTCTTTTGATACACATTTACCATTTTTTTTCCTCTCCTTTCTTTCGTCAGGTGCCAGTTTCGATCGTGTGGCGCATACGCACACACACGATATCGCATGAATGTGGTCTCTTTTTTTTTTTAAATCTCTCGCTCCATTCCTGATTTTGTCGACATTGCTCCGGGGTGCGCTCGGAACTACGATGTCCGTGTGCCAAAGGCGGGTGGAGCTTAACCGCACCCGGTCCAAATGCCGACCGACGTGCGCGTCGTTTGCCAGTTGGGCATCACATTCCGAAAGATGTCGTAGTTTTGTTAGGTGTCGGTTCATCTTTTAGCGCCCTTCGTTTTTCGCTACCCTTAACGCGGGGGTGCGCGGGGGAGGTTGTATTCCTGTTTTCATGTTGCACAGCGGCCAGCAGAGACGCACGATGCCCGTTTGTTTTTGGGTTTCTTTTGCACTGGCGGGATCAGGACACGGGTCGTGTCATATCTGTTCCAAGCACGTCACGTCAGAGCCTCACGTTCGAATGACTGCGTTTGTTTACCGGGCCGCCGTCAGCCAGCTTTTCGTAAAGGGATCATGGGGGTGTGGGCGGGGAGGGGGCAGAAAGTCACCATCAGCTGCTTTTCTATGCAAGAATTTGTACAGGTTGTAGTTGCTAGCGGCTAACCCCAGATTTGAAAAAAAAACACTAAAGTGCCAGATGAGTATGCAGCGGACGGAACGTCTTTTTGTTTGTGTGCGTATCACTTTTAATGATCATTAAGCTTAAACGAAACAAACACTAAAACGATTCAACTGTGAATCCACAAGATGAATAAAAACACTTTGAGAAGCAGCGCTACCTGCTGCTCGTCGGTTGCCTTACACGCGTTTCGTCCCTTAACGGTACCTGTGCTACTTTGTATTTTTCCAAAAAAACAAAAACAAACAAAAAATATCAAAGTCTATTTGCAAATGTATATTTACACTATAGAATATGATAATCTTAGTTAGCGTTGATCTATTTTTGTGCTGTATAAAGCGTGTAATATAGGAAAGTTCTAATGAGGAGCAGCGCACGTAGATGACATCATCATTATCGTCATCAGGGTCACGCCGGTGTCACATTTGCCGCCTCACGTTGCTTCCTGTTAATCAGCCATCTTTTATCACTTGAAAATGTTTTCAATAAATATATTCCTGTTGGGGAAAAAGGGGACTTGGAGTGTTAGGCTTGCTTATTTCATTTTTTTTATACAGCTCACTCGTGTAGTGACCCCTTAAGAAACGCCATTAACTCTCAGTCCTGTTGTCAATAATAGTTTTTTTTCACTAGTTGACGTCCAATCCATTTCAAGTGGGAGGATGGCAGCAAATTAACATTTGTTCATTCATGGATTGGATGTCAATTGTTGTCAAAGAAACCACGAGGTCATTGTCTTCAAGATGGTGCTCACTTTGTGTTGATGGTTAAAAAAGTATAAAGTAAGCCAAATGTATTTAATTATTTTCCCCAGTACATACAACTGTGAAGCTACTGTAGCAGTAGCTAATTGTAAAATGCTAATTTAGCACTGAAAAACATAATTTGTTGTTGTGCCAGACACAGAAGATGTGGTGATACTATACAATATGCATCGTTTCCATCACCTGGTTGCCCCATCCAAGATGGCCGACAGCTACGCACCCCGCCATGAATAAAAAGTTATGCTTGTCCTACTAAAGATGCTATGTAGACGGTCAATTGTCCCTCAGCTGTGAATTTAAAGGGCTGTCAGTGATGAAGATAATGAATGCCTTACAAAGAGTTAAATACCCAACAAAGTAATCCTGCCACGTTATTACAAATAAAAGTCATTTAATCCCAAAAGGCTTCGAAAACTAGCTTAAAGTTCCCGTCGAAATGCTTCGTTTTGCGCCAAAACGAAGAGCTGTCGAATCTCCCGCCGTTGACACCCTACGTCATTATTTATGTCACATCTGGTGTGTACGAGCTCGACCAATGAGCATCAAGTGCGGCTGTTGCTTGACCGGGACGGCCAATCAGCTAGCGATCTGCCGGAAACAGCTGCAGCCGGGCTGAATATTTGGCGCTAAAGTCGGCTTGGTTAGGGACAGTCCACACGCATTTTTAGAGGGGAAAAGACGAGAATTAGGACGCCAATAAATATATATACATATTTAAAAGTTTTGCAAGACTGCGCGCACAGACTCACCAAGTGCTACTCCACAAAAGGTAAGTTTACAACAAAATTATCTCATATTTTGCTGGACTTTTTCGCGTGTTTGTCGAAAGTGGACGAGAATAGTACTTGCCATTGTACTAGTTTTCGCCTCACGTTTCAACCACATATTACTATGGTTACCATATCTTATAAAATTTCTTAAACTAATCGTGTTCTAATAAACAATAACTTTCCCACCTTTATATTTGCTGTTTTATTTTCTTAACTCTGACAATTATAGGGGTCCAGTCGAGTCGTTCTTTCACTGCCACGCTCCCATTTCTATATTAATATTTTTTTAAATCCGTATTATTCGCAAGCCTTTCTGATACAATCAAATTTCTACTTTAAAACCCGTATTCAGCAGCATTAAATTTATTTATTTTTTTACATTACTTGGTTTACAATGGAATTTTATGTGCAATTTCAAAAACGTCCACATGGGAAAACTTCTTTTCAACAAACAAATCCAACTCTTATGCAGAATTTTTAAAATGACTAAAAAGGAAATGTGTTTTCATGTCACCACGCACATAAAAGTTGTCTCATATACCCCCATTGACGCCATCTTTTCACTCATTTTTAGGGTTTAGAAATGCCGAGCACTCGCTCCAAAGGTACCTTGCAGCCCACCCTGCCCTTTCCCATACGCAAATCTGCCAGGGTGGCGAACAAACCTAAAAGAAACCCACCTGCTAATCCCGAGCTCGTCGAGAAGAATCCCAGCCCAAGGCGGGAGAAGACCACCCCGCCTTCGCCGCTTCCCGCCACACCGAGGCTTCCCCTCAGCCCTCGAAAACGCACGGGTGAGATAGCGAGCCTCCCGCCGACCACCCCCGAAAACACATTGAGATTAACACCACCGCTCCTTTTAAAGGCGCCGACAACGCCCTCAACGTGGACGCCGCCTTGTCGCCGTCGCCGCCCAAGCAGAGCAAAACACCCCCGCGGACCCCGTCGTCGACGCCGCGCCGTTTAGCTTTTGATGAAAACTCCCCCGTCTGCATCCGCCGGGCTCCGGCGGCGCCATCTTCCCCCTTCGCCGCCTCGTCGCCGACGCGGCAGGGACGCGTCCAAGGAAGCCCGGCGCGGCCGAGCCCTGAGAAGAAGTCGGCGGAGTGTGAACAATTGGACCAAAGTGAGTTATTTTGGAGAGCATCCTTGAGCACCATTGGCTAATTAAGCAGTTTTTTTTTAATTTAATTTATTTTTTATCATTATTTTTTAGAAGGCAGTTTTGCCAGCGTGAAGCGGGCGCTGCATACGGCGGTGCCCGAGCGCCTCTTGTCCAGAGAAGCGGAAGACGCTGCCATTCGGACATTCCTGCGGGAGAAGGCCGTGCAGCGCCAGCCCGGCAGCCTTTATATCTCCGGGCCGCCCGGAACCGGAAAGACGGCGTGTCTCAACTGCGTCCTGCGCGACATGAAGGTAAAGCCCGCAGCCATGTAATAGAATGAAAGGCAAATGACATTTTTGACCTATCAGCCGTTACTTTGGTTCTCTGCGGTTTATATTTGGGTGCCAGATGCTGGGAGGATTTATGCTTCTGAAAATTACTTTTTACTTAGAATATATGAAGATTTTATTTCCTTTTGCATCATTTTCTGATGTTGTGGACTCCATTTCTCATTTCAAATATACAAATATCAGCTTTTTCTGGGGCCATTTCTCATCCAAATCTACCAATATTATCATTTTTGGGAGCATTCATGTATATATTTTCTTAAAAAATAACTTTTTGGATTAAAAAAAAAAAGTCCAGTAAAATGTTCATCCACGCATTCGAACAGCGGTTGGTGTGTTTTAAAAAAGAGGGGGCGTGGCTTATAGTCCTTGGGTTGCTATATTTCATTGTATGACATTCCACACTGTATTCTTGATTGCTTTTTCTTTTCTTAGGAAGAATTGTCGCACGTGCAAACGCTAGTGGTCAACTGCATGACCCTACGCAGCTCGCACGGCATTTTCCCACTTTTGGCCGAGAAGCTGAGAGCACCCACTGGCCACAAAGGTCTACAAAAACACCTGACCGGCCCAGGACCAGCTGTGTGAGTACACACCAGCGCTGTAAATCCCTCTTTTGGGATCCAAACTGCCAGTAATTTTGTCGTTTAACTCTCAAAACTATGAAATTGTTGTTAGCTTGCTGGTTTTGGACGAGTTGGACCAGCTGGACAGCAAAGCTCAGGATGTCCTGTACACTATCTTTGAGTGGCCTCACCTCTCCAAGTCTAGACTTTGCCTCGTCGGTATGTACTAGTACTACTACTACTACTACTGTTGTGTACTTTGTTTGCCTTTCTTGGAATGACATTTTGGTTTTGGATTGCACAGGAATTGCCAACGCTTTGGACCTGACTGACCGCATTCTGCCTCGCCTTCAGGCCAGGCCTAATTGTCGCCCCCTGCTGCTTAACTTCCCGCCCTACAGCAGAGAACAGCTCAGCGACATCGTACGGGACAGACTGGCTCAGGTGCAGTTCATTAGTTTGATTAATGGGATCAATCTCTGATGCACGTAAATAAGTATGTTGACATAGCCTTAAAGAACCTATATTTTCTGAAAACGATGACAATTTATTAATAGAACAGACATTTATTGACTTGCTACTTTTAACATTTCGACAGTTGTATACTAAATTAATTTGATATTAAATGTCCATTTAGTCAAATTGATATGTAGCTTTAGATAAAACTAACTTAGCTTGGATAGCAAACGTCCGCTAGCTTAAATGCTAACGTTTTTTATGCCTAGCTTGCATAGCAAATGAACACTAGCTTAAATGTTTCTTTTTTTTAATTACTGTTATTTTTTATACAATGTTCTGAACAAATCGATTAAAGGCTTATTTCCACGTAAAAATTCTAAATACACCTTTAAAATAAATAAGGAAGGCATGAAAAAAACATTCCAGCTTAAACAAAAATTTTATAGATTTATGTTGGTCTTGTCAGGTTGCATATTGGGTGACTTGTCATATTCACTGTTGCCACCAGAGGGCAGTATATTCCCCCAAACAATAAAACTATACTTATTGAAAACAAATCTTTTTTGTTATTGGTTTCAGGCCTCCGCTGGCAGCGTGTTGGATGCCGCCGCCGTGCAGTTTTGCGCCCGTAAAGTTTCCGCCATGTCGGGAGACGCCAGGAAGGCTTTGGACGTTTGCAGGTGCGTTTGGGCATTTGCACCTGATACCAATTAGTTGATTGAGATGGTGGTTCCCTTGATTTAATTGGCGCTGATGCATTTTGCAGGCGAGCCGTGGAAATCGTGGAATCGGAACACCGGAAGAAGGCGGGCAAGATCAATGTGACAGGTGAGCAAGACTGATAATTATTCATTTCTATCTAATCTAAGATTTTGACAACCGCCCTACGCTTGAGCAAATACGTTAATTATAAATATATTTTTTATACTTGTGGAATGTTTTTTTTTCTTAATGCCTAGCACTACTTTTAATTCACATCCAGATTCACTGTTGTTTTCAGAAAATGTCGCCATGGTCGCCGGCGTCCCTCAAGTGGCCCGCGTCTTGTCCGAGGTCTACGGCGACCGCATGGCGTCGTGCAGCGGCAACGAAAGCTTCCCGCTTCAGCAGAAACTTCTGGTGTGCTGTTTGCTCATGTCGGTGCGGGCCGGCAAGAGCAAGGAGATTCCCCTCGGGAAGGTAAGCATACACGCATTATTTATGCCACATATACGTACAATCTGTGTAAAATACATATTAAAGTGGTTTTGTTTTACAATTCCTCATTTTATTTTTTTATTGAATTTTACCATATTAAAGTGGTTTTGTTTTACAATTCCTCTTTTTTTGTTTTTATATTGAATTTTACCATATTAAAGGAGAATTGGGAAAGATTTGCACTATACATTTTAATAGACAACCATGTTTTTTTAAAGAAAATTGTTCTAATACAGAACATTAATTAATGTATTTCATATATCTACAAAATTGAATCTCTATTTGTGACTAAAAGAAATCGTTTGGACAACAAAAAAAGTAAACTAAGTACAAATGTGGAGTGTTGAGTTTTACATGCTGTCCCTGAACGCACCGCATAACACAAAGAACATTAAAAGCCCTTTTATTATGATTTTTTTAGTGTTTAAAAATAATACAGGCAAACATAGAGCATGTTTGAAATGTTTTGCTTCAATTTTTTTCTCGTTGCAATGCCATTTCAGCTGCACGAGGTTCACAGTCGCCTATGTACCAAGCGCCAGGTGGGCGGAGTCAGTCAGTCGGAGTGCCTGTCGCTTTGCGAGCTGCTGGAGAGCCGAGGGGTCTTCGCGCTCAAGAAAGCCAAAGAAGCTCGACTCACCAAAGTATGGAGTCCGCTCGCTCGCTATCGCCCCCTGCTTCCCGTGGCTTTTCTTACCGTGCGCGTGTTCGTCTCGGCAGGTGTTCCTGAAGATCGAGGAGGCGGCGGTGGAAAACGCTTTAAAGGATCGCGCCCTGGTCGGCAGCATCCTGGCGGCGGGACTCCCGTGAAACAACGACTTTTTGCCGATTCTCGTTTTTGCTGAGAATCATTACGTGTTTTTATGATTGTTTTTTTTAAGTCGAAACACTTTTTCAGAGGTTTAACTTTTATGAATGTGAATGAGTTGCAAGTGAGAGTGGCTTGCTTTCAAATGGGTTTTTTATTTAACATTTTAAGAAGTTGAATTCGTTTTTGTTTTTTTAATTGATGTTTAAAATGGAATGTTGTGAATGAGTTGGCTTAGTAAAGCAGGTGATGGAGAATTTGTGGATTTTTTTAAATTATTGAATCAATATAATTTTAGGTCAAAAAATCATTCAGAATATTTAATTTACTTATTTTTTAATCTGAAATTCAAAAGGGATGCTGCATTGAAAATTCAAATCAAATACTTGTAGACGTTTATTCATTTGAACCATTTATCTTCCTAGGAGCCGTATGTGGCTCATGAGCCTCTAAATGAAATGATTGACGTTTCCAAATGTTTGGTTTTATTCACATCAAGAATCGAGCGAGTGAAAGTAGAAATGTTGTAAACATGACCCGTTGTCGGTGACAGTCACAGACGGCAACATTAGCAAAAACTCATTAAATCAAATACATCTTTCTTCTAGAAACATTCTTTAGAGTTACAGACAGTGCCACTTAGCGTTAGCTTCAATTACAAGCAATAACATTCAAAATTCATTAAAAATGATGTCAAATCACACAAGCAAGACTTCATGGTTTCAGCATATTCAAGATGGTGTTTGCATAGTTTGGGTAGCAGTTTTATGTTATTCATAATTTGCTTTAAAGGATTGAATTTTTTATTTTTTTTGGACTATAATGCGCATTAGTGCATCAATATTTAATCATTATTATTGTTTCATCAATCCAAAAGATGTCATCAAACAGCCAGAATTGATACATTTTGCAAAAAGAAGGATTTTAAGTGCACTTTATAGTCCAAGAAATATGATATAATAAACCTTTTATCTTATTTTCCCTCCTGAAGAGTACAAAAAGGGCAATGCTGTATATTAAATAAATTTTTAATATAAGCTAATGTGTCATATTCATGGTTATTTTCAATCTTTTAAAAATGTGAGCAGTGAATAAAAAAAAATACAATTAGTATTTCAATTTAAATGACCATTAGCAGATTTCACACTCTAATTTCCCTAAAAACATTAAATTTACCCCTTCAAAATGTCTAATGATAACAAAATTACACCCATACAATAAATACGACATTTATATATTAATTCTTGAATTAAGTGCAGTTTAAACCTGGTACGATTCGATTGGTTTAAAAAGAGTCGACGCTTAACAACAAAATACACAATCAGCGATATAGAAATAACAATCCATTGTTCCGAAAATCATAATTAGGTTCATTTATAAATGGCGAATTATCCATTAATATTTGGTCCTATTTTGTCACAATGTGCAGAAACATGAGTTGATTTTTGTGGATGTTCTACCTGAGGCGCGCGGAAAAACAGCGCATGTACTCGGTGACCCAGCGCTCGTCCCCCGTCGCCGTGGGAACGACGACGGCGGCGCCCACGGCGGCACCCGTGGCGGCGGTCCAACGTCGCTGCCGTCTCGCCTCGCCCGGGTCGGCCGAGCGAGCGCGTCGCCGAAGATTCGTGCTCGTTGTCTGCACGCAGGCGTCGCAACGCTCGTTCTGGAACGATCCGTCGGGGTTAATCGTGGTCTTGCTTTCCGATTGGCCGCGTCGGGGACTCACGTTGTCGGGCGTGGCGGTTTTCCCATTGCGCCGGCGCCAAGCCTCGGCGCTCCCTGGCGGCGGCTGGCTTTTGGCTCGCTGGGATTTGAGGTCGGCGGGTGAAGCGTTCTGCCCTTCCCGACGACTCTGCGTGGGTTGGGCGGGATTCCCGTTCGAGTCCGGCGGCCCGTCGGCGGCGTCCGGCTCCGCAACGTTGTTCGCGGTTGCCGAAATGGCGTTTTCTATCACCGCAACTTCTGAGAAACAAAATAACAACGACTAACTTTCGATGCGTAGACCGTGTTGTTTTACCTTGTTTTGTCGCCGGTCTTTTGGTCGCCCGTTGTCGCGGTCGGGGCAAAAGACCGGCGACCAATCGACCGCACACGCCCCCAAAGGGAGAGGGTCGCTCACCTGCAGGCGGCGCGGCATCGACATCCGGCGCCGTCACCTCCTCCGGGGCGTCGGAGCCGGACCCGGATCGCTCCGTCTCGTCCGCGGCGGGCACCGGGGCCACCCGGTTGGCGCGCCCGTGCCAGGACGCGGATTTGGGCGTAGAACGCCCGCTTGAAAGCAGGGAAGCGCCATCCCAGCCCTCCCAGAACCAGGGCTTGTGCGAGTGCTCCATGACCCGCCGCGTCAGGCGGTACCTCAGCGAGTCCTCGTAGCATTTGGAGAAGGTCTCCCACTTGGGGTCCCGGAATTTCTTCATGTACTCCGTCCGGACTTTCTTGGTCACCATGGCGACGGCTGCGGCATCGCTGCCGGAGCAAAGATCAGATAAAAATGAGATGAAATGATTTTGGGGGGTACGTGCAGTCGCAAATATTTGTGGTCCTTAGGAGACGTCACCGGGGCAGGTATAGATTTCAAGACCACGCCCCCTGATTGGCTGAGCTGAGCTTAGTGGCTCGACTACACACGCGTCGTCACGTGACCAACTCAACCTGTCAAGCCGAATGGAAACAACATCCATTATTGATTAATCACCTGAGCTGGTCGCGTTAGTAGGGGGGGAATGGTGGTCGAAATGCTCAGGTTTTGTCGAAAAAAATAACATTATGAGGCTTTGGAAACGCTAAAACGGCGGCCGCGTTCTTGTTTCTCGGCTCGTTTGGAAACACGACGATGCGTGTCAATAGAAATAAATTGTTTTACTTACACAGATGCTCCTTTCGGGAAGGGGTTTGGACCCTTTTCCGAAGCGCTAGAGTCGCGTAGGTGGCGTTCAAACGAGCAGCATCTCTTCGGCAGACCCCCGAAAGGTAGGGGCGGCTAAAGCGAGCATGAGTGGAGTCGTTGGCTTCCGGTTTGGACCTTCAGAGTAATACGAAATAGGAAGTCGGCATCGCTATATGTCAAACTCAAGGCTTGAGAGCAAGAAGTGGCTCGCTATCGATGTTTCTTGATAAAAATAACTAAAAGGTTCACATTGTTGTCACTTTCAAAACTGGTATCATTATTATTTATATTTCCTTCTTTGAACAATATGAAATAGTACTTTTTTTCGGATTTAACCTTCAGACGTCATTCAATTAGTTGGGTATAGAACTCGCTAAATACGAATAAATAACAGTTGCAAATCCACAATAGTAAAATACATAACGCTAATGTATCAATATTAAAGCTTAGTTTGAAGGTGTGGCCATAATTCTTTATTTGCTAGATTTGACAATGCAATTTGCCTCAAACGGGTTTTACATGGCATGGGATTTTTCAAGTATTCTCCACTAGAGGGCGTCTTTTCTCAACTCTAGAACAGAGCAAAATAGTATCGTGTCATAGCTTGAGGTTCTATTTGAAGGCTTTTGAGTGACACAAAGTTTTCACGTTCATATTTTGAATCCAGCGTCGACAAACAACAAGCAAGCATGTAACGCATCATCAATTTTATTTAGAAAAAAAAAAAAACAGAAATGATTAGACAGAGCATTCACATCTGCGCCTGCAAATAATGTTCATAATTTGCCCGCAACACAAACTCAAAATAGGCTTTGGACGTGAGGGGGCCGAGTTCGTCCAGTTCCAGCAGCTCCTTGACCTCCGGCAGGTACGTCTGCAGTCCCACACCTGCAACGCCGCAAAATAAATTGCCAGCGAGAAAAGACGACGGCGGATTTGGGACCGACCTTCCTCGGTCAGCTTGACGAGGATTTTGACGAAGACGCTGTCCTTGGCCGCCTCCAACGGGTCGTCGTTGCCGTCAGCGTGAGACCAACTGAAAAAAAAAAGATAAATTTCAGTCACAATTTATGGATAATATTTTCCCATTGAAAATGCTACTTTTTGTATTGTTTTTTTCATCTTCTATATATGAATAATTGTCAGAAAATATCAATTTCAACATGTTAAAGGAGACGAAAAAATAGTATCTTTATAAATACCTAAAAAAATGGGCGGACCTCATTTATAGAAACAATTTATGAAAAAATATTTTAAGATTTAATGCATTCTCATGCATGAGAAACAGTTAAACACAAATGAAAACAGCTTTTAACATAATTTAAAAATACACGGCAGTGTTTAATTTCTATGGCCTTTAACAAACAAGTGTCTTTTTCAATGAACAAATATTTTGAGTACTATACATGCTATATATATCATACTTTGTTTATGTGCACATATATGAGTATAATTCTAATTCTAAATATGGACTTTGTTGATTTTCAATCAACAATTCAACTAAACTAACTACTAACGACTAATTTTCAACCTCAGTCTGCAGAATCTTTATCTAGGTCTACATTGTCTTTTCCTGTGTCTGTGCTCGCTACTGCTACAAACCGAATTTCCAGAATACGGGATGAATAACGGTTAATCTAATCGAACTAACTACTTACTCGTCCCTCCTGAGAGCTTTTCCAAAGATTTGGCACTTGAGCGAATGGATGTTGACCTCATCATCCTGCTGAAAGGACCAAAACATGAATGGGTCAATTGCAAAATACTATCAAAGTCATTTGGAAGTAGAAGTAACCTCTTGAATGTACTCCAGGAGATCCAAAGCCTTCTTGAAGTCGTACTCGTTGGCTCTCCGGTTGTCGTCGCAGATGTACAGCTGCGCACAAGTTGTTTTTTTTCACTTGACGGCAACAAAAGTGATGTTTTTTTAACTTGGGGTGTCTTACTTGGACTAGCTGGTAAGCGCTGAGTAGCGGCATGGTGTCGGGTTTCTGCTGCTTGTCCTCCAAAAGCTGTCTTGGCAACGTCTCCTGGTGGAGAAGGAAGCGCTCCTGCTCCACAATTTCTGAGGAAAAACCCATTATGTGCTTCAAATTTATGAAATATTTTGTATTGGAAGCGTATGTGTGTTTTTTCACAAATCATGTGTAATAATGAAAGTTTAAAAAAATGTTTTGGGGGATGCAAATCATTTTTTCAGGGAAAGAAAAAGGATTTTTCAATGAAAATTGTGTGTTTTTTGGGGGAAAAGGAATGTTTTAAGGATAAAAACTAAATCTATAAATAAATGTACATGACAAAAAAAACCTAGAAAATGGCGTTTAAAAAAAAAACCTACAAGGCGCTTGGGGTTTTTACCGTCAACTTTTTTACTCCGTTCATCTTCCGGGAGATCGGACACCAGCGCCGCTAGCTTGCTGAGCGCTAACAGCGTCTTCTTCTTGGTGAAATAGCGGGTCTCTGCGTTGGCTTGCTTGTACAGCGTCATGTGAGCCTGCACGCAAGATGGGCACCCATTTGAAGAAGGCGCCTACAATTGTATGGAAGAAGTCAATCCCCCATTAAAAAAATGAAAAAATGACGTACAGTCTGGTATTGTTGCACGTGTATATCGTGCAGCCAACTGAGGTGTTGATGCGCTTGAAGAAATCCGGCCAGTTGCTGGTGCTGAGCGGCCGGTTGCGACAATAGCTTGCCTCTCTTCCCTTTCTCCATGTACCAGCGGAACAGGAAGTCTGCAAAGTTCTGCAAGCAAACGGAGGCACGCATTATTTTCCTACCGATCCTTATCACCATTCCTAAATTCCTAAATCCGTCTACTTCCAAGGAAATTCACTGAGGAGTGAATTTGATGCATTTTTTGGAAACAACTACCTTGCACTGAATTGTTTATCCCTATTCATAAAGCGAGCAGGCCATTTTTATCACTCTTAATTTCAAGGTCACTTATAAAAGCTACTAATAGCGACATCACGGTGCATATATTTTTTTTCAAAATGGCGGCGGCGAGCGCAGTCTACCTGCTCTTGAAACTTGCTCATGTAGTGCTGCAGGCGGCTCTGGTTGTCGGTCCGCTCGCACATTTGGACCAGGACGTCAAAGTCGCAGTACTTCTCGGCCAACGCCGCCACCCACTGGTACTGACCCAAGTCCACTGAAGACAATAAACGACATTTGTCAGCTCTAAAGTTCATCGTGGCGACCCATCGGATGAAAGCGTAACGACGATCTGGCCAGCCAGGGTGTAAATATTGCATTTGCCAAATGGTTTCACTCACGTAGCGGCGTCAGTAGCTCGGATCGCCGTTGACAGTACTCCATCTCCAGCGTGTTGTAGCGCTCTCCTTCCTGCGGCTTCAAGGAGTTGAGCTGAGACACGTACCCGCCCAGGTAGAAGTCCAACAGCGCCACCAGCTGCTCGCAGAGCACGCTACGCAGCTCCGAGTCGGCGTGGGGGTACATGGACCGCAGGATGAGCTCGTGCTGGCGGCAGATGACCGAGCGGATGCCGCCTGCGCCGCCCAGAGCTACAAAAAAAAAAAACCACGGGCTCGTCAATCCAAACGCCATTTTAGGAAAATCCTAAAAATAAATAATACGCTTTTTCCTATATTCAAAAGGAGGAAATGAACCTGTCCAGGGAATGTACTCCACGTCCGGCGCGGCGTGTTCAGACGCCCTGTAAATGGACGCTTTGCTTTCTCTGTACTGACTAGCGGCGTGAAGAATGTCCTTTAAAGGAAATGAATGGCAAATTGTGCCTCAAGTTTGCATTTTTTTTTATTTTTTAGAGTGAATAAAAATGATAACCCTGTCGATGCTCACCTTAATGATGGTGTTGACGGTCAAAACCGCCTCGGCCCACTGCACCGAGTCCACGGGGTTCTCCTTCAAGCTCCTCTCTTCCTCCTCCAGGAGGCAATCAAAGATGGCGGAGATCTGTGAAACCTGTAACATGGTAAAACCCATTTAGTCAACAATCAGCTCAGGTGTCACTTTATGCCGTCTCACCTCCCGGAAGAAGACGTCGGCGCCGGTGAGACCCGGCGGCACGACGGCGTTGTTCTTGTGCAGGGCCGTGCCGATGGCGTGGTTGACCAGCTCGCCGTGCTTGCTGTGGTGATTCTTCAGGACCATGGCGGCTTGCAGTTTTTCGGCGTGCTCGCACAGCAATAGCCGGGTGGCCATGGGAGACGAGCGGACCCAAACGTGGCCCAGACGCTCCAAGAGGCCCACCTGGAGGAGAAATTGGACGGAATTGGCAGGTTTTAAATTGTAGGGAGGACATGGGAGTGGGGGAAAGGGGTCCCAGAGGACCAAGGAGGACCTGAATACCTGCAGAAGGAAGTCCATGAAGCAGCTGTGGGCCTTCATCTTGTCCTCCAGCTGATGGAGAATGATGAGGGACGTCAGGGGGAAGCCAGCACTCTCTGCGAGATGGGGTAAAACAAAAAAAAAAAGCAGTAATCCCTCGAATATCGCGGTTAATGTAGACCAGACATGGCCGCGATAATCGAAAAATTGCCAAGTAGAGTGTAGAAGTCAGCTATTTTGTCATCCCTATTATACATTTTTGTTTTGTTTTTCAGTGTGAATTTTTACATTTTTATGAAAAAAAAAAAAAAAAAATCTAAAATAATTAATAGCGGAAAAAAATCGCAAAGTAGTGAATTCGCGATAATCGAGGGATCACTGTAAATAAATATCAATTTTCACATCCTGATTGGCGATGTTTATTTCTATTGTCTGCTCTTGATATTTTAGTTTTTTATTTGACTAGGTTTAAAAAAAAATCGAAATGTTTGTGTGGGACTATAGTCAAATTAAATAAGGTGAACAGATGCTAAATTCTGTTACCGTGTAAATGCCGTCTTCCGTTGAATATTAGCATTAAGCTAGGGGCTGCTTAAAAATGTATTCTAACCGTCAGGTACAGACTCCGCCCAACGGGGGTCCGAAGCCGGGTAGTCATCCAGCAGGTCCAGGTCGATCTGGGTCACCATGGCGTCCAGTTCGCTGCCCTCCGCTTCGTCGTCACCCGTCGGGAAGAGCTCGTCGATAAGCGCCTGAGCGCCCATGAGGTCGTTGCTGAGGTCGGAGAAAAAAAAAAAAGACGATACTGGAAATGACGATGCCCACAAACACAACACGAAAAAAAACCAGCTTCCCACACGAACTCGTCTGAACACCATGAAATGTGGTGGTACTACAAATGAGGGGTCACAATCAGGCATTTTTGGTCAGTTTTTCCCAATAAAGATGCTATGGAAAAATGAAAAAATAAAAAAAAAACAACCCCAACACCTGAAACAACCAATCAACTTGTAATTATGTCCCCATGTCGTCTTTTTTAATAGAACACATTAAAAAAAACAGCAACAACAACAACATGGAACAAGTCAGACATTTAAGTTTGAATTAGGGCTGCTAACTAATCAATAAACTAAATAATCGGTTATTTGTGGTCCAAATCCTCATTTTAAGTGTGTTAATATGACATATTGTTCAATGTTGTATTTTTTACTTGAAATATTTGTGATATTTTTGTTGTTGTTGTATTTATTTATCTTTTATTTATCTTATTTAAGTCTACAATGTGTCCTGTGTCTGTTTTTTACACAGGCAGAAGTCTCAACAACCATTTTTTTTAAAGAGGAACCAATCCATTTGGTTTAAAAGCACAATTCAGGAAGCGAAGTAAAGGTATTAAAGTAAATTGTTATTGTTGCGTACCGGGAGAACTGCAAGAACGCCGCCTTCAGGAGCCGCGGTTTGTCTTCTTGAGCCACCGGCTCGGTAGCTCGGGTGGGCTGCTCCATCATAGGAACCTTAAATAGCAACATTATGAGTCTCCAGTCCAAAATTACGAACGCACCATCTGACAATGTTTATGCTTTGACATACTAAACCGGTCAGAGATGTCAGTCGTACCTCCGGTCCTGCCGCCAAAGATGAACACAGCGACTCCTCCACGGTCTCGGGCAGGATGGAAGCACGTTCCCGGGCCAGCACGGCCACCAGGCCGCTTTTCAGAGAGAAGAAGACGGGCAGGTTGGCGCAGCATCCGGCGCCCCGCACGCCGTCACCTTTTGGGGAAGATAAAGCATGCTTTAATCACCATCGGGCGGAGTTGGCGGTCTGGTCCGGGAGCTCACCGGCCGAGCCGAAAAGGATTTTCTCGTCGGGAAGGTTGACCCTGCCGCTTCCCGTGGAACAGGCGAAGACCAGATCTTCGTTGTAGAGGAAGGCGGCCGTGCCGGGGGAAGGCGGGACCAAGAAACGGGTGGTGTACAGCTCGGATTTGCTCTAAGAAGAAAAAATTGAATGGTCTCGTGGGGTCAAATATCAAATGACTGGAAACACGTTCAAAATGAGAAGAAAGTTATTGAGATTTTAGTCTTTTTTTAAAAAATAAAAATCCAACAATCTTAGTAATTGATGATATTGATGTTGGTACTAAAATAGAAAAACTAATAATGCAATGAAACATGGATTCTTGTCGTTTTTTGAGGGGAAACGTGCGTTTAAGCGGTTTTTTTTGTTCCTCGAGAATTTCCATTTTTGCCCGCACACTAAAATTTCTTTTAAAAATGGAACATTTAATTATGACACCCAAAGTGCTTTGGTGTCTGACCTGAAAATTAGGGGTGAAGTTGGTGACTTCCACGACAAACTGGTTGGCGATGAAAGCGCCGAGGTCTTGTAGGGTAACCAGGCAGTAGTAGACCAGGCAGGGGGTGTCGGATGGATGCCAGGCGGCTGCCAGGACCACCAACCCGCTCCTGATACGACAAGGTGCAATTATGATGACAAGAGAAGAAGAAGCGCCAAAAAAAGAGCCACATTTCAAACTCACTGGCTAAACTTCATGTCCAGAAAAGACACGTTGATGCCGTCACGCATCTCCTCGTAGTTGCCCTCGGAACCCTGGTGGAGGTAACAAATAAATGCTCATAACTCAAAAACACTGTGAGCGGATTTGATAGGCCCTCCATGATTTTCTTGAATGGGTTTCAATTGGGACGCAATTGGCCTGGAGACGTTTTTTTCCCCGATCTGGCAACCCTGTCCCGCTTTTACTGACCCAAATGGCGTCGGCGATGTTCTCGTTCAGAGCTCGCTGGACGTCCCAGCTGATGGTCTGTTGTTCCGAGCTGGCGTCCACTTCCCATTTGCTGAGGCGAGAGTTAGTCAGCGCGTAGAGGGATCTGGTCTCATCCACCCACAGCAAACTTTGAAGCTGAGACACCCACAAAAAAGCCAGACCATCAAATTTCAGTCTCAAAGACTCTAAAATAAAATATCACAAATTTACTGCATCTCACTCTACATCACAGATGTCAAAGTGGCGGCCCGGGGGCCAAATCTGGCCCGCCGCCTCATTTTGTGCGGCCCGAGAAAGTAAATCATGAGAAAAACACCCACATTCTCATCGGAAGGGGGAGACAGGATGCCGAAAAGGCTGGACACCCGGCGCCCGATGCCGGACAACATGCCCTGGCCCTGAAGAAGCGCTCGGTTCTGAAGCCTTCCGGAATCATCTGCCGTCACGCGCAACATGCGACTTTTAGCCGAGGACACCACGAAGCTGCCGTCCTGGCACAAAAGACACAACATCAAGGGATCAACATCATCCAAGAGACGTCACAAAAAGGACATAAATGGCTACTCACAGTGACTGATACCACAAAGGCGCACAGGTCTCCCAAGTCTAGTTCGGCCTCGGAATAGTTCCCCTCTTGAGACAAGCTGGGCCACAAGCGAGCGGTACCCTCGGCAGCCACGGCCAGCACGGACACGCCCTGCACCGGCGCCACTTGCAACGAGCCGGTCGCCGTCAGGGCCACGTGCTCGGCCGTGTAGTCGTACTGGCTGTTGGGCAGCTGAAGTTCTTTGCACACGCACAACTGCAAAAATAAAACAAATTGTATTACTGTGCCCGCTTGAGGTCGTATGCTTCTGCTGAAAATGTTGGCGCACCTTGGTCACTGCTGTCTGGGATATCTTCCAGATGATGAGTCTGTCCCCGCAGACCATCCATGCCCAGCCACTCTCACTTACTTTCACCGATATCTGCTCCTCAGCTGAAGGTCAAAGCAATGAACGGTAAATCCAGATTTTGGTGACTCCGCCCCCGCTCCCAATTTTAACACAAACACACTTTACCATTAAGCACGGTCAGCACTTCCATCACTTGGACAGGGAGCGAAGAACCGAACGTTTCCAAGTCATAGTTGAGACCGTCTGAGGGGGCGTGGCCTTGCTCACGAGTGGGCGTCGGTCTGTTCTCAACACAAACACAAAGACATATTTATTAGTTGAATGATTTATGGAAGTCCATTGAACTAAAGTACTATTTTGACCAGTTTTAGATGGAATCTTGTAATATTTTAACCAGTTTTTAATGGAATCGTTTACTCTTTTGACCAGTTTCTGATGGAATACTGGGACATCTTTGAGTTAGCGTAGTTCAAGGGTATCTGACTCGGGTTGGTTCGCGGGCCGCATTAACGTCAACTCGATTGGATGTGGGCCGGACTCATGATTTACTTTCTCGGGCCACACAAAATGATGTGGCGGGCCAGATTTGGCCCCCGGGCCACCACTTTGACACAGGTGGTGTAGTTATAGTCAGACTTCTTTCAACATCCAGGGGTGCTCTTTTGTCTTTGCATGTGATTGCCTTTTTATCAATCACTCATATCTGCTTACCTTCCCGATAAAGGAGTCCTCCTTGGGGTGAACAGTAGGCTACTGGACGTTCTTCTGGCGGGTGTTCTGTTCTGTTGCCGGCGGGCCGAACTCGGACCGCCACGCGGAGAAAACATCAGTGTCTTGTTGATTTTGAATAATCCAGAGAATAGTTGTCCTCCGATCGACTCAAAAGTTTATTTTTCTTTACCCGGGCGTGAGATCCTGACACCAAATAGCGCGCGGAGAAGTCGCGTGGAGATGACGTCACAAATAGTAATCGGAAAATCCACTTGCCTCTGAGATTAATTTCATTCGTATATTAGAAAACGGCATTTCTTTATATTTTAAAAGAAAAGTTAAAGTAAAAATGCGTTAACATAATTTCACATACTTTCCTAATATATTTGCGCGTCATATTCCAAGTCGCCACCAGGTAGCGGTAGCGAGTGTCAATGTAGTTTAGTGGTAACTGCCAGTTGCGATTTGCGAATGCGAAGAAGAAGCAACTCTTCCTCGGCGTGATGGAGGCTGAGCTAGAGGCGGAAAGACGAGATGGAGCCGCAGCGAAACTCTCTTTCCTCGTTTTGCTGAACCCGTCCGGAGTGAATCGAGCGGACCACTGAGAGGACCGGACGAATATGCAGTGAGTTCTGTCACGGGTGCACGAGTACCCCGCTAAACGTTGGAGCCGCCGGCTATGGCTAGCCCATTGGCGGCAGAACTATGTTAGCCGTTAGCTAGGCGGGAACATCAAACATCAAAACAGAAACATGGCAGCTATCTAACATTCGCTCGCTAAACCTTCTCTAATTCTATTTACAAATGCATTGTAGCCGTTCATGTGAGTGTTGGTTCACTTTCTCAATTAAAAGAAACTAAACTTTGGTCATTTTGACACGCAACGCAACACCTGTGTATTTTAGAGAGGCTTTTCCCATTAGATATATTATTGGTAGTTTAAGTATTCAGTATAGGGAGCTAAACTGTTTCCCTGACATTGACGGAAATACACGTCAAGTATATGGAACCGGTGAGGGAAGTTGGCAGCATTTAAAAGGGATCAAAGTGGTACTGATATCTGATCATGGACTGCCAACTCTCCCGGTACAACTGGATTGGACATCTATCATCGTTAATCCCGCAGAGAGACAAAAAGTGAGGAGAAGGGTAGTAAAAGTGTCAAGATGATTCAAATTACGGGCCAGATTAGGGCTGCAACTCATCGTTACAATGATTAAATCAAAGATTAATTGAAGATGATAAATTCTGTTGTCCCTTTTTCAAAAATAGCATTTCATATCCACAGGGTAAAGCAAGTGCAAATAAATGAAAATTAACTAATGAGCCGCTTTGGGCTTTGACATGTGGAAGAAAAAAATGTTTACTGTTTTGTCACGCAAGAGCAGATGTTTGCAAGTTATGATTTAATTACACTAGCAAATTTAAGCAGATTTTTCATGAAAATGGCATTTTCAACAAGTGCACCAAGAATTTTCAAGGTTAGATGATTTGGTCCCAGGGAAAAGAGATTTTTGTTTTGGGAGAATATTAATTTGTGAAAATTGTGGAAAACAAACCAGTACAAAATAAATGCAATGTTTTAAATTTGATTTTGAATTGTCTTTTCGCCAGATCATGAAGCGGGTCCGCACGGAGCAGATCCAGTACGCTGTGTCTCAGTATCTCAAGCGCAGGCAGTATGTGGATTCCACTGACGGCTCAATGAAATCCGCCAAACTCTTTCAGACGGCGGAAGAAATGGCCGCCAGCCTCACCGGTGAGCTGAGCAACAAACGTAACAGTACACAAAGATAAATGAACATGAATCCAATTGAGCATTTACCTTTTATTTGTAGATTTATAGAAATGTTCCCCTTTAGTTCATTCTGTACTATTTTGGTCCCCCTGCTTCCCATATAAGCAAAAATACATAGAATGCATCAATACAGTCATGGATGAGTCAGCACTTCCTTAAATACTCTTATAATTTCATATTGTTGTATTCCCCCTACTTTTCATTTCCGCTTATTTTTGACACGTTTGATTGCAAGAGCTTTGCATCAAAGAGGCCCAAATTGTTATTTTTAAGCTGTTTTTAAATGCGTCTTATTTTGAAGTTAATGTTTGCTATCTAAAAACAGCATTAAATCAATTAATATTGCCTTTTTAGTGTTCCTTCATAAATCTCCAAAAATGTTTGAATTTGATCTCAAAATTAGTTATAATTTTAAAATAACTAGCGCTCATCTTAGTGTTTTCATTAAGAATGCTTTGTCAATAAATAAGATGAAAAGATAATATTGCCTTACTTTTTTCTTTTTTGTCACTAATTAAATGATGTTGTGAAAAAATCAAATCAATACAGATTTTAAATAAATACAAAATAGTAACAATCCTTAGAGAAATAGATATTCCCAGATCATGTAAATACTTGCTAAGCTGTGTATGGTGTGAGGATAAACTATTTAAAAAAATGAATTAATTGTAACCTGGTGGACTACATTTACATTTATGTTGCCTTTGGGGCAAGATTTTCCCAAAATCTGTCAGAATGCTCTTTTCTTGACACTCAAGAGTCACAATTTCAAAATATGCTTCTTTTAACCTTTGAGTATTTGAAGGCATCACATTAAAAATAAATTATCTTCATGTGTGCACACAGTCCAGAGCGAGTCGGGGTGCGCCAACGTTGTGTCGGCGGCACCGTGCCAGTCGGACCCCCAGCAGTACGAGTCGCAATATGCTAGGCTACGCTGTTTCTTATCAGGTAGGACGTCTCACATTCTACCCGCACTCCATTCCACACCTTAAAATAAAGGCAGTTGTGCAGTTTGGATGAATAATTCCTTGTTTTCAGATGACCTATTTATTTACCAAGTAGCCCTTAATAAAGGAATATGATATGAACTTTTGCCTTGCAGAAGTTGACATCTCATGGGCCAAGGAAGTGAGCGTGATCCTTTACCCGCTCTTCGTCTACCTCCACCTGGACATGGTGCGCTGCGGCCTCAAGTCGGCGGTGGACAGCTTCTACGCGCGATTCCACGCCGCCTTCTTGCAGGATGCCGAACAGCGTGCCACCGTGGAGCAGCTGCGCCACGTGCTCGCCGCTCAGGACGTGGCGACCAGTCCGCGGCTCACCGCCTTCTTGGAGCACAAGTACGTGGTGCGCCTCACAGAGGGCGCCCACGGATACCTGCTGCGTTACCTTCAAAGCGACGACAACGCCGCCATCTGCAGGGTACTCGGTGCGCACTTGCAGTTGGAGGTGAGCTGTGGAAATTTGTTACAGTAATCCCTCGAGTATCGCGGTTAATGTAGACCAGACATGACCGCGATAATCGAAAAAACGCGAAATAGGGTCACTCCTATTATAACTGCCTTTTTTTCAGTTCTGATTCTAGTAGCAAAAGTGGTTTCTGCTTGAGTTTCAATCTGGATTTTCACATTTTTAAGAACTTAAAAAAATAATAATGGCAGCAAAAAAATCGCGAAGTGACCTATGACATTTCCACAGGTGAGCGCCTCTAGGCGAACGGACTACCAGCTCTACGGGGCGGCGGGTGGAACCGCCCCTTCCACCGGGGCCCTCAACGCCACCCGGGTGGGAGCGGACGTCTGCGAGGGCGGCGAAACGGCGGATGCGCATCCGGCCGGACCCCCGCAGAGCGAGGCGGCCCTGGAGGCGCTGCGCGACTGCATCAAGAAGGTCCGCGAGGGGCCACCGTCCCTCACCACCGTCTGCTTCTACGCCTTCCAGCACACAGAGCAGCAGCTCAACACGGCGGAGGTGTCGCCCGACAGCCGCCTGCTCGCCGCCGGCTTCGACAACTCCGCCGTTAAGTTGTGGAGCCTCCGCGCGCGGAAACTCAAAGCCAAGCCGCACGTCACCGACGTGTCCAAGGTGCGCCTGGCTTGCGACGTCTTGGAGGAACAAGTGAGTGCTTTCCAAATCACATTTTACCGCACCGCTGTATTTTCTCGCATATTAGCCGCCCCCACGTATAAGCCGCACCCCTAAAATAACCTTAAATTGTTGAATTTTACAATTTCTCTCGTCTAACACGCCCCCGATTCACAATAGCATCTTATCTGTTCTATCTTTCCTCTATTTTGAAATAAATGACCGTATCGGCCGCATTCTTTTGCGTTATGGCGTTTGGTGCATATTGTTAGACGTAAAGTTTTAGCATCTGACTCCAATTCCTAAATCTGTCTTATCCCGTCTAACAATTGTTGCGTATTCAGCATCGGAGGAAAGAGACCAGGGTTGAGCGGGTTAATCCACAGCTGATTTATTCTTGCCAAATTGATCTATACAGAGCTCCGGGTCCCCCTCCCAAACATAAACCAGCTGAGCGTCGTAATGCACATTGGAGGATGAGAAAGACAAATCTCCAAACCCGAGTTTGCCCAGTTATAATAAAAATGAATATTCATTCGCTGACACAACTGTCTTGAAGGGTGCCTCCTTTGGGATTTTTTCACTGTCCATTGTTCTTCGTAACTCTGCTGGCCTTGGAGCTGTCTGTAATTCAACCTCACCAGGATCTTGGACAGAGAGCCTTTGTTCAATGTACAAGCATTATTATAGGGGAACCTTCCGTTCGCATGGTAATCGAGTTAAAAACAAGTGTTTAATCATACAATAATGATATATAAAAATGAAGTAGCTGTAATAAAATATATGAGTAAAATATGTCATAGTCTTCATTAGATTTTATGGTTAAAATATGTCAGTCTTCAATGTCAAGTCTAATTTGTGCGCATATAAGCCTCACCCTCGATTCAGTCATTTTTTTGGCGACAAATACGACGTATATGTGAAAAAATACGGTACATTTTGCGTTGGTGTATGGTGGTCCGCTGACTTTTTTGACACCCCGTGCACCCTCAGATGGACGAGGAGGAGGCGTCGGGCAGCGAGATCAAGATGCTCCGCGGACACAGCGGCCCGGTTTTCCGGACGGCCTTCCTGACGGACAGTTCCGGCCTGCTCTCTTGCTCGGAGGACACCAGCGTCCGCTACTGGGATCTGGGCAGTTTTACCAACACGGCGCTTTACCAGGGCCACGCCTACCCGGTTTGGGACGTGGACGTCAGCCCGTGCAGCCTCTACTTTGCCAGCGGCTCCCACGACCGCAGCGCCCGCCTCTGGACCTTCTCGCGCACCTACCCGTTGCGCCTGTACGCCGGGCACCTGGCCGACGTGGACTGCGTCAAGTTCCACCCCAACTCCAACTACCTGGCCACGGGCTCCAGCGACAAGACCGTGCGGCTGTGGAGCACGCAGCAGGGGGCGTCGGTGCGGCTCTTCACCGGACACCGAGGGCCCGTGCTGGCGTTGGCCTTCTCGCCCAACGGCAAGTACCTGGCGTCGGGCGGCGAGGACCAGCGGGTCAAACTGTGGGACCTGGCCTCGGGGACGCTCTTCAAGGACCTGCGGGGCCACACGGACAGCGTGACCGGCCTCTCTTTCAGCCCGGACAGCAGCCTGGTGGCGTCCTCGTCCACCGACAACTCGGTGCGGGTGTGGGACGTCCGGAACGCCCACGGCGCCGCGCCGGCCGACGGCTCGTCCGCCGAGCTGGTGGGATCGTACACGGGAAACACCGGCAACGTTCTCAACGTGCAGTTCACCGCGTGTAATCTGCTGCTGGTGACGGGCACCGCGCAGGATAAAATGGAAGCGTAGCAAGGGGGGAAAAAACGCAAAAAAAACTTGAGCGGTGTGTAACATTCTTGCTGGTTCATTTAATCCTGAATTAAGGGGAAAATGGAGAATTTGAGGTAAAGGCTGGTGGTGTTTGACATCCTTGCAAAGCAGCTCAGTATTCATTCTCTTGGGTGGTTATGTTCATACGAGCAAGGGGGATAAAAATTGTGAAAATTATTTTTGCCATCGTTGCTCAGTCCTCTTTTCAATGTCACATCGGGATGTTGACGTGAGTCGAGGGAAAACGGACATTTGTTAAAAAAAGTACAAGCCTCGGTAGTCCTTTTCATTGTTATATGCGACTACTACTAGCAACAAGTGGAGCGATCCAAAGGATAACCTTTGTTAGTGACTATTGATAACAAAGAACCCCCCAAACATTTGGATTCGTGGAGGCCATAATATTAACATCTAGTTTACAATGTAGCCCCCTTGACCTAAAATGTGATGGTCCAGACATGTGGATGACAGACAGATCTCAGATAAAATTAGTATTTATTATTATGATTGTAAATTTAAAAAAACTAATATCTTAAAGACAATTATTCCAATTAATACAGTAAAAATGATTAAAAACAAAAATACAATCTGGCTATGTCGCTAACTAGTTTTCTTTTCATGGTATTAAAACCTAACGAGCTGTCCAATTCATTTAAACTGGGAGGACAGGCTTTAAATGATGGAGTTAGATGAGCAACAGGTTTTGACTACGAATTCGACGTTTGGCAACATTATTGGCAGGCAATGAGCAAATGATCCCTGCCATCCCTCCTATTCCAAATTGATTGAATGTGTAATGCTAACAAGGACAATGGCAGCTAATTGAAATGAATGCCTAGAAAGGCTTAATTGTTTGTGCCTTCTGCCATCGAGTTATTTTACTACTGGATTATTGACAGACGAAGAAAGCTACATTATTTAGTCAATTATCTGAGCAATTAAGTGAAATTGGCTCATTTATTGCGGCACACTTATTGACGTGTCACGTCGCAGTGGTTGGGAATCACAATGGCGAATGTTTATTTCTGTAAAGTTTCTCGAGAAGACAAGTTTGTCACGTTTGTATATTTCCGCACTGAGTTCCACAGAAGATTGATGTAAATATCATAGTTTATTTTTGTAATATTTTGCTTCTCCAGGGCTGCAAAGAAGCAATTTTTTTTTTTACTCCTTAGTTTTTGGGATGTTTTGTCAGTCAACCTTTGTTTTTGTTTTTGCCTCTCGTGACCATAAATTAAAATAAATCACGTGATAGCATCACTTACAATACAAATAATTACAGCTCAGGTTCCTGACTTTATGGTTTGTCACTGTTTAGACAAAGTGGTGGTTATAGTCATTTTGAAAAGGCCCCAACCTAAAAAAAAAAATCTGTTTATGTTTTTTCTTCAAGAATTTTGACCCAATCATTTGGGAGTCACCTGGAATTGACCCAAAATCAACAGGAAATGACCCCAAATCACTCCAAAATCAACAAGAGGTGACCCGGAATTACCCTCAAATTAACTGGGAGTGACCCAGAATACACAACAGTTTATTAGCTCATCATTATCAAAGATATTTTTTTTCGACCACCTTTTTTGACAAAAAAGCAAAGCCTATTTAGAAAAATTTATGAATGATGATGTTTGGCATTGATTGCTTCTCATTGCTCTTTGCCTTCATTCCAGAGTACAGAATGCGGTGGGGCGAGGCCGGAGAGACCAAACCTGTTTGCGGGCAAGGCGTGGAAGAGGGCCCCCCCGCCGTCGAATCGTCTAGGTAACACACGGCCACGCCGAGGCTCCTCACTTCTCCCCTTGGTCGCCTATCTATCAGGACAATGCCCGTCCGGTCCACCATGTCGGGGGGCCGCGCCGCCATCGACACGCAGATGGACGGCCGCTCCTTCGAGGAGCTGCGTCAAGAATGCCTGCAGAGGCAGGTCTTGTTCGAGGACCCCGACTTTCCCGCTGAAGACGGCTCGCTCTTCTTCAGCCAAGCCGTTCCCGTCCGGATGGAGTGGAAGAGGCCTCCGGTATGTACTGCTTTTTCTCTTATTGAGTTAGGGCTTGCGTGCTGATTGGATGGTGTGTGGAAGTGATATTGGCTTATAATAATAATAATAATCGGACATAGGCCCTGTCGCATCATGCATCAAAGACACACTTCTATTAAATGCTGTACATGTATCAAAGACACACTTCTCTCAAATGCCATGCATGCATCAAAGACACACTTCCCTCAAATGACGTGCATGTATCAAAGACACTTCTCTCAAATGCTGTACATGTATCAAAGACACACTTATCTCAAATGTCGAATGTGTCAAAGACACATACTCCCCTCAAATGGCGTAACGTATCAAAGATACATTTCTCTCAATGCCGTGCATGTATCAAAGACACACCTGTCGTATGTGTCCATTGTCAGCCAGTTCAAACATCAAAGACAAATTTAGGAAATGTACTTGCACTTTGTCAAATTCTAGGAAAGGTATTTGCTGCCTCATAGGCAACTTTATGTGTGAGGGGTGTGTTTGTCATATCAAAGACACAACTCTTGCATACCTCTGTGCATGTGCTTTGCATGAATTAAGTCAGTATGTTGCACCAAGTTCAAGAAAAAAAACAAAGTGAGTGAGCTCCCCCCGAGCACTTTCAAAAGGTGTCCTTTCTTTTACCTGTTTTGATTAACGGGAATTTACTACACACAAATGCACACCCTGCAAAGAAATGTGTAGTGTGTATGTTTTGATTAAAATGTTTGGAATGTGAACACACCTGCCAGCTGACACGTCACTCGACCAGTTCACCTTCTTCTCCTCGTTATCTTCCTTCCCCGCATTCTTTATCTCCTTTTTTTTTCTTCACCCTAACATACTCTGTCCCCTCCATTTTGCCACATCAGGAGCTGTGCCCCAACCCCAAATTCATCGTAGGCGATGCCAACCGGACGGATATCTGCCAGGGACAGCTAGGTACGCACTGACTTATATTGTACAGACTTTGTTTTATAAATTTTCTTTTTTTATAAATCCTTCAATTAACTCATCCGTCTTATTTAAGATGATTTATTTATATCTATTTTTTTATTGAAATACATACAATCAACACTAATAAGTGGATGTCACATGGGCATTGCAAAAATATTTTTTTTAAATTTGAGACCCTGTAAAAAATGGAGGATAAACTGGGAATGATCATTGAAACGAATCTTGTTTGACTTTGGATGTATCTAAATGTAGGCTATATTAATTAAATAGGGATTCATTTGCAAATATTTTTTGAGTTATTCATGAAATTATTATTCTCGATTTGATAATAATAATATAAAGTTGGGAAATCAAGTTCCATAAACATCTCCCTAAAATGGGTTTTGGGATGTTTGAATTTACCCACAATGCTTTTCCTCAGGCGACTGCTGGCTCTTGGCCGCCATCGCTTCGTTAACTCTGAAAAAAGACACCTTGGCCCGAGTGGTCCCTCACGATCAGTACTTTGATCGCCATTATGCCGGCATCTTCCACTTCCAGGTACGTAACGTCTAATTGGTTATGGGAAAAACGAGAACAATGACATAAGCAATGTTAAATACCATCATTTTTTTTACTGTTTCAATTATTGACATCAATGTACATTTTTTCACAAGTCTCACGTTTCTTTCTCAGTTTTGGAAACACAACAAGTGGCTGGACGTGGTGGTGGATGACCGTTTGCCGACGGTGCGCGGTCAGCTCATCTTGCTTCACTCCGCCTCCAACAACGAGTTCTGGAGCGCCCTGCTGGAGAAAGCTTACGCCAAGTAACTGCCATGCTAGCTTGCTAACACAAAACTGTCTCGCTCAGATTTACAAAACTGCATTTGAAGCACAAAGGGTTCTTATTTAATTGGAAAATTGATTTATTTTTATTCGCTTTCTGGGTCAGCCATGCTATATATCTGAATACCAAGACATACTGAAACCGTTTTAATGTGCCACATGGGTGTTTGCTATACTGTACTTACTCCCTCTATGGTTGTTAATTTTATGTTTATTAAAATATTAAACAGGGTAGAAGATGATTTAAGGGGAATGAAAGAAAATAGAAAAATGATTGTATGCTACCTAGCTATAAGTAGCACTACTAGCTCATTTACTCATTGGAGACTCAAGGCATGAAATGAAAAGAAATGCATGCACCTTTCCAGATTTTCCTAAAAAAAGATGCAATGTTTATGTTTGTACTCATTCGCTTAAATAATGCCGGATTTATTTACTCTGGCTTTTTAGTTAACCATATGGAAATTCCTGTACAGTTATTAGAAATTAAGAACTTGATTGGACGTTTTCCAACCCCGGTTTACATTTATTGTATTTTCATCCCCAGGCTCCATGGCAGCTACGAGTCACTGAAGGGTGGCAGCACCATGGAGGCAATGGAGGACTTTACTGGCGGCGTGGGTGAAGTTTACGAGACCAAGAAATCCAATGATCAACTCTTCCATGTCATGAAGAAGGCCCTGGACCGAGGATCAATGATGGGATGCTCCATCGACGTAAGCGCTTTTTAAAAAACTGTCAATGAAAATTGATTCATAAACAAAACTCTTTTCTGTTCTTTATTTTTTGGTGCAGATCAGCAGCTCGGCAGAGTCAGAGGCCAAGACCAGCAGCGGCCTGGTCAAAGGTCACGCCTACTCCATTACGGGCCTGCAGGAGGTAAGAGCACTCAACCTGACCTCTGACCATCAGGCTTGAGATGTGCTTTGACTTCCCTTTTTTTAAGGTCAACTTTCGAGGACAAAAGGTCAAACTGGTTCGCGTGAGGAACCCGTGGGGTCAGGTGGAGTGGAATGGACCGTGGAGTGACGGGTACGGTGAAAAATCACAAAAATGCAATGCGACCTTCCTCTTTATAAAAAAAAAAAAATGCAACTACCCTGACATGGCTCCTAAATTTTAGAAACCGTTTTTTAATTTTATTTTTCATTTGTTTATATACACATTACATCTTTACTTTCAAGTAATATTTTTGGTTACTTAAAAAAGACCCGCACTGTTAATATATTATTGTATTAGATATTTTGCATTACTTTTTTATAAATATACATTCATATACCATATAAATTGATGTAATGTTTATAAAAGAGTAAATTAATTCAATTAAAATAAACACTGTCTACCACCCAATTAACTATTCTTTTTGCTTTAAAAAAAACTTTAATGTTGTCACTGGTTGCTAATGATTAAAATGAGTGCCCTGTAAAAAAAAAAAAAAAAAAAAAATGCTATTTTGGGCTTGAGAAGGTTCATTTTAAAACCTTAGAAAATTCATTCAAACTCAGCACTGCTTAGTATTGTTCTGAAAAAAGTAAAAAGTTGTGTTTGAATTTCCTTTTCAAGTTCCAAAGAGTGGGACTACGTCGACCGAGCGGAGAAAAACCAAATTCTGCAACATGCCCGTGAAGACGGTGAATTTTGGTGAGTCCTCTACACTTCTGCTTGTAGTCATTTTGCACAATACATAGTTAATACAAAAAATATCAATTATCTGTAAAAGTTTGACACATTCCTTGAAATTCACTCAATCTAGGCGTTGGCTTGTCCAAAAATATTGTGATCCACCTTCTTCTTTTTAACACGCATTATTTATTCATTTGCATTGTGTATTTTTTTTATGTGTGTGTTATGTCAGGATGGAGTATAATGACTTCAGGGCCAACTTCGACAAGGTGGAGATCTGCAACATGACGCCTGACGCACTCACTGACAACACCAAACGCCACTGGGAGGTGCAATTGTTCGAGGGCCAGTGGATCCGTGGTTCCACCGCTGGGGGTTGCAGGAATTATATCGGTGAGCTCCATACAATAATAGAAGAAAAAAATACAAATAAAGTACTTACTTGTATTTTTTTTTCTTCGATTTCTTTCCTGACCTTCAAGGCTCAACTTCAGTTTGACTTGAACTAATGTGCAAATTCGTTCATTTTTGCAAGATAGCTATAACATTTAATAGATTAGCTAACTAACTTAAGTGCATATTGCCTTCAATGTACAGTATTTTTGGAATATGAGCAATAAAATGCACAATGAAAGGGGAAAAGTAGTGTGAATTGCACCTGATTGCAAGTTGCACTAGCCAAACAATACACAATGAAAGGGAAATAAACATACAAATATAAATGCACTAGATCACATGTGTCAAAGTGGCGGCCCGGGGGCCGAATCTGGCCCGCCGCATCATTTTGTGTGGCCCGGGAAAGTAAATCATGAGTGCTGACTTTCTGTTTTAGGATCAAATTAAAATGAAGAGTATAGATGTATATTAAATTCCCTGATTTTTCCCCCTTTTAAATCAATAATTGTAATTTTTTATCATTTTTTTCTGTTTTTAGTTCAAAAAACATTTTGTAAAACCGAAAAATATATTTAAAAAAAGCTAAAATAAACATTGTTTTAGATCTATAAAAACAGAATATTCAGGACTTTTAATCCAGTTATTTTAATCCATTTATAATAAAAAAAATCTAAATATTATATCCAAAATGGTCGGGCCCACGTTGAATCAAGTTGATGTTAAAGCGGCCCGCGAACCAACCCGAGTCTGACACCCCTGCACTAGAGCATAAGTTACACAACATTATACTTTAAAGTAATAGGAAAACCACAGTAAAAATATAAACATCTGTCATTGTAACATATTAAGAGTTTTTGGGATAATTATAGCCTAAAAATAACAAGCTGTTAGTGTTTTTTGCGTGATTTTTCCAAACTTGGTCAGCGTTGCAGCACGTTTGCTTTGGTCCGCAGACACCTTCTGGACCAACCCGCAGTTTAAGATGGAGCTGGCGGACGCCGACGATGACGACGACATGTGCAGCGTGGTCATAGCGCTCATGCAGAAAAACCGCCGGCAACTGAGGAAGGAGGGCATGGATCTGGAAACCATCGGATTTGCCATTTACGAGGTCTGGGCCTGTTGTCTTCATTTTTTTGTACCGTGTTTTTGGGAATAGAAGTCATTTTTGGTTTTGGGAGAGCAGTGTTTTTATTTTAGACAAAAAAAACAAGAACAAACATACATTAAAGTAACAATAGTATAATAGGGAACAACAGAATGGTGGTCAAAAAAAAAGTTGCACTTGAGTATTTGTCGCAGGCCCAGCCAAACAATGAAAAAAGTGTGCGACTTATAGTCTAGAAAATATGGTAATTAACAATTGGATTCCATGGTTTTAGTTGTATTTTGGTTTTCAGGCTCCCAACGACGCCGAGCAGCAGGAAAAAGCTTTCTTCCGCACGCACGCGTCCAAAGCTCGGAGCAAAACGTACATTAACTCGCGCGAGGTGACCGAGCGCTTTACCATGCCGCCCGGGAAATACCTGGTAGTGCCCACCACCTTCCAGCCCCACCGCGAGGCTGACTTCTTGGTGCGCATCTTCTCCGAGAAGAAAGTCGGTGCTCTGTGAGTACTACGAATACTTTTTCACCAGAAAAATTTGGGGCTACTGCAGATTTTTGGAAACCAGGTTGCTTATTGATGAAATCATTTATAAACTCATTTTTGTTTGTCAAAATTTAAATTGAAATATTTTAACAATTCTGTCATCAAAATAAAAGGCTCAACCGATTTCATGACTGCAATAAGTCTATGTACTAAATTTGTTTTTAAATATTCTCTCTTTTCATATTTGTATACTTTTTTATAAGGCATACAAAAATAAATGACATAGTAAAACTTATTTTTATAAATGACAAAGAAAAATCAATTGAAAAATGCAACAATTGATCATGTAAATTCTTTTATTGGACTATTAATGTTTTTTTTGTCCAATTTCAATAAAATTCTGTAATTTCTTTTTTTTTTTTGCTCCTCAGTGAGATGGGCAGCCACATCGATGTCGACCTACCCGAGGTGAGCCCGCCATCAACGTTTCCTTCATCCGCCGCCCTTTTACACGAACGCCATTTGTGACGATCCCTTAATAAACCCCGCCCCTCCTCAGCCTGCGCCGCCCAGCGTTCCGGAGGACGAGACGGACGAGGAGAAATTCCTCAGAAGGCTTTTCGTGCAGGTTGCTGGATCGGTGAGCATCCCGTGCAACTGTTCTAAATTGGAATTTTTTTACATTTCATAAACACAATTATTCCAACACATGTCCAAGTTAGCGCAGCACTAGAAAGTTGGGCATGATCATCCATTATGGTTGGTATATCGCACGCAGAAATTCTGAAAAAAAAATGTTATCTTGGAACTCCTAATATTTGAGTCCCAACTTTGTTTTCTACATTTAAAATGACATAAGTCGTTTGTTGACACGGTCGCCATTTGTTTGGCATTTTCATTGGTTAAGACACTGTTCCAAACTTGTTCTTTCAGGACCAGGCCATCTCGGTCAGGGAACTTCAGCAGGTGCTCAACGGTGTCCTCAGCAGCCGTACGTAAATTGTTCACATTGTTTCTCTTGAGATGTGACTTAAGATATTCCTCACTGGAATATATGATATATATTTAAATTCTTTACTCCTGCGAATGGGAGTGCACATGTTTTTTTTAAACTACTTTAGAGACACTCAAAGTTGACCCATAAAACCCTTTATAGAACTGCTGACTGTTTTGTGTAATTCAAAATATTATACATAATACATTTTTGTGACACTTAAAAATGTTATGTAATACTACAGTCAGTAACTTTAAAATCATGAACATATATCACATGTGTCAAAGTGGCGGCCCGGGGGCCAAATCTGGCCCGCTGCATCATTTTGTGTGGCCCGGGAAAGTAAATCATGAGTGCCGACTTTCAGTTTTAGGATCAAATTAAAATGAAGAGTATAGATGTATATTTAATTTCCTGATTTTCTCCCTTTTAAATCAATAATTGTAATTTTTTTAATCGATTTTTTTCTGTGTTTTTAGTTCAAAAATCATTTTGTAAAATCTAAAAATATATTTTAAAAAAGCTCAAAAAAACATTGTTTTAGATCTATAAAAAACTGAATATGCTGGGCTTCCTTTCTCAGCTGGCCCCGCCCCCAAAAATATCTCCCAAACAGAAGATGACATCATAACCAGAATGCTATCGCTTCTTACCGCGTGACCATTCCGCCAACACGTCCTAGCTTGCGCGGCCCCCGAAACCGAGAAACGACGATCCATTCTGGTTGTGATGTCACAACTAGAATTGCTGAAAAAAGCGGACGTTCCCTGATGCATTATTTTTGGTAGATTACGGTCAAATAAATAGGGAAAAAAACTGCCAAATTTCCAAATGTATTTACTACACGTGCCATCATTTTCATTTGGAGCTCCTCCCACATCGTCAGGTGTCCAGTCCAAGATGTAGACTGGGATATACTTGAACTTAGTGTCTTTCTGCTTTCAGGAAAGGAGATCCAGTTTGAGGGGCTGAGCCTCCACACGTGCCACAGCATCATGAATCTCATGGACGTATCCTTAGCCTCCTTGAATGACTGACACATAGAAATCAGGTGCTTGTAGTTGCCCCCTTTGACTCAGCCCACCAGTTGGACAACACCGGGAAAATGGAGTTCCAGGAGTTCAAGGTCTTCTGGGACAAGTTGAAGAAGTGGATCGTACGTCAGCTGCCACACAACTGGGCCATGTCAATCTTCAGTGATGTCAACCACTTCTTTTTTTTTTTGTTTAATCGTGTCGTTTGCAGATGCTCTTCCTGTCCTTCGACACAGACCGCTCAGGCAAGATGTCCTCCTATGAGCTCCGCAGCGCCCTCAAAGCCGCAGGTGAGAGCGTCTTACAGCTCAACCTGTAATTACAAATAAAAATGTGACCGATAGTCCCAGTGTGTGATTTCTTAGCTGTCGTGAAGCATTTTTTTAAATTGTGCGACATGTAGCAGGTCTACAAAACAAACCACTAAAAGGACTATTTCTCCATGTCCTCGTGTGTTTCGGGCAGGCATGAAGATGAACAATCAGCTGCTGCAGCTCCTCGGCCTGAGGTTTTCTGACGAGAAGTACGACATTGACTTTGACGACTATCTCACCTGTATCGTCCGTCTGGAGAACATGTGCAGTGCGTACCGTAGAAACAAACTCTCCTCAATTGCATACCTGTCAACCTCTGCCGATAACTGCCCTTATAAATGATTATGATTCCCCTTACCAACCCCCCAAAAACCTTACAAACACCGTACGACTCGTACGGTGTTTGTAAGGTTTTTGGGGGGTTTGTAAGGGGAATCATAATCATTTATAAGGGCAGTTATCGGCAGAGGTTGACAGGTATGCAATTGCTCTCATCCTCATGATGATGAGGATGATGATGAACCATTGATCTTCTTTTTTTTTTCGTCTTCAGGAGTTTTCCAGGCTATGGATGAGCATGGCAAGGGTAGAATTAGAATGACAATGTTGCAGGTAAGCTGCTGTTGTAGTAAAAAAAAGACTTCCGATATAGCATTACAGTGAAACTCCATTTATAAAAGGGATTAGGATACTTGCTAAAGTAGGCCCATTTTTATGCAGTAAGAGTGAGAAAAGGTTCTAAGGAATTCCGTTTTTAAGTATTTGAATATGTTTAAATTATTTCTGTGTGTGGATTAGGCAAAATTGTTTTTTAAATATGAAACCATTACCTGCAAAAATGGTTTTGATTTTGCTTTCCTTTCAGTTTCTAATGCTCTCTATGAACGTGTGAGAAGACGGGGTGTGCAAAACAGAAGCCATTAGAAGAACAAAAGTTCCTGTTGTTATGAAATGCAGACATAATAATGCATATTCTATCATTTATTTGATACTTCTCATTTTGAACTTTTAATCTATCCACTGTATGGCAGAAATGGAGAAAATAATGTGAAATGACGGGTTAGGGAATTTTCCTTGTTACTGATTGGTATATTTTGATTGTTTTCTCGTCACTACAGCAAACCAATATATTGTGAATAAAGCTGTGAAAGTTTGAGGAGATCCATCTTTGTTCAATTTTCAACAGGGCCTCATATATATTCGAATGGCTATTAAAGAATATTTAATTAAACTATATGTAATCATAATTTATTTCTAGTGCTCAAGTGTAACTGTCTGCAATTGAAACTATGACCACAAGATGGCAATAAAGCACTTATTATCAGTGCAAATTTTCGACATGGAAATTGAAAGAAAATCTGATAGTTCTTCAGTGATGCTATATGGCTAAAATAAACAAGTCGCTCAGGTATGAGTACCAAGTATACTACCAATTTATGTAGTATAAATAGTTTTTTTTATTTTCATAAAGGAGCAAAAAAAGGTTCCAACTTTAATTTCCTGTAAAATGGCTTGACAAAATCCTAAAAAAATGAAGGGGAGAATTATTTGGGTGCAAATTGTTTGAAGACAGTTATAAGTATATTTTAAAAGATTTAGAAAATAAATTATTAGTTTGATTTCTAATTTTAATGTATTATTCAACTATGCACAAAGTTTAACGATATACGTACGTAAATACTGGTAGCATTCGCAGAGTGGTTTAGTCCACGACACCCCTCGACTGTATACGAAATAGTTCCGTCCAGTAGTGACGACAGAGACAAAATGGAAGCGCTTGAAAGCAGCGTGATTAACCACGAGAGCTACCAAATTCGTGAATAACACTTCTTAATAAAACTATATTAAAGCAAACTAATTGCAGTAGCTTCCAATTTAACAATCCCCATCCATCCTTGCTGAAGAAAACTCGACAAAATGGTAAGGTGGCTGTATTTTTTGTATTCCCTTTCGACCCAACAAGCTAACTTTGGTGTAATGGTTCCCTCTAATATATCCTTAAATGTGTCGTTCTTCTAACTGTATTTCGCCTTTGAATTACATTTTTAGAGGCACGGTTCTCATTTCTTTATGATAATTATTAAATTATTATCTTTCTGCTGGCATTATATGAAAAGTACAGTAATGAGAAATGCTAACAGTCACGCATCCACTCTGATTTCAGCCTGATTAGAAATGTTACAAACAATAAAAGTGTCCTACAAACCCCGCTTTAGTGAACTTACTGTGTTTTAATTGATACAAGTACATATTTATAGCGGAAATAATTTTAGGGTTTCATTTTTCTTGAGTTCATACCCCCCAAATTTTCAGGCAAATGAAATCAACGATGTTTTTTGTTCGTTTTTTTCCACAGCCTCACCGGAAAAAGAAGTCGTTTATTGACAAGAAAAAAGCACTGACCTTTCACCTGGTCCACCGGAGTCAGAAGGACCCCCTCGTTGCAGATGAAAAAGCCCCTCAACATGTCCTGGTGCCCACCGCCAAGGTGCCATTTCACCTCCATTTCAACGTAGATGAATTTTGAATGATGTGCAAAAATCTTGACTCCGTTTTGTGCGTTCCGATAGGCAGACGTCGAGAAGCGACGACAAGAGCAGAGGAATTTCGGCGTCTTCTTTGACGACGACTACAATTATCTGCAACACCTGAAGGAAACATCCGGGGGGACGGAGCTGCTGGCCGCCGGACCCTCGCGCCAATCTAATCTCCGACATGATGATGATGATGATGATAGTGAAGGTGACAGTGACGAGAAGGATCAGGTTGTTCCTGTAAGTGCAATCTATAAGTTAATGCAAATTGATATGACATAGGAAATAGTACTTTACTTTTGGGACCAAAAAGTGCACCATTAATAAACAATGAACGTAGGAAGGTATATTGTTATTGGAAATGAAAATACAACAAAATGCAGCAGTGAGTCACATCAAAGTAGAGAAAACCGACAAGAAATTTATAAAAGCAAAAAACAGCAGTGTATACATCATTAATTTTAATACAACGCACCTAAATATAAAGTGTAGGAATTGAATGTCGTATTGCAATATACATATTTGCTTTTTCATATACCACATTGGAAGAATATACCAGTAATATTGCTCAGCTCTATTTCTACTATATTTTGCATTAATTGGGGTTTTCAAAGAAAATGTAGTAGTTTGCAGACTCATTTTAAATTCATATTTTTTCATCATCCAAATCACATTTGTCGCATAATGTCGGGATCATAAAAGTGTGTTTTGTTGCAGGGATCTTGCATCAATCTGCCATCGTCGGTATTCGCCTCGGATTTCGAGGAAGCCGTTGGCCTCCTTAACAAGGCTGCGCCCATCTCAGGTGACTTGATTTCGATATGCACCATTCTGACGCTTCCACCTGTGTCCACAGGGAGGCGCCATCACTGCAATTTCATTTTATTTCGCTAATCTTTATTTAGAAACACAACACAAACAACACAAAAGCCCATGTATGGAAAAACTACTGAAATACGTATTTAACCCACATGGTTCTACAAACTGTTATGATTGAGGAATACCCAAAACTCTTAATTAATAAATAATAATAATTAAAAAATATATATGAACTAAGGTGTATGCATACAGCAGATGAGAAGCAAAAAGTGTGGTGAAAATTCAACGTTTGTACTTTTTGTCAGGGCCACGTCTGGACATGGACCCTGACATCGTGGCCGCCCTGGACGAGGACTTTGACTTTGACGACCCTGACAACGCGCTAGAAGATGACTTTATCGCTAAAGCTAACAGTGCCAGTTGTGGCCAGCCCAGGTGAGACAAGTTTTTGGAATCCATCTGCTGTATTGGCAAGACTTTTATGCTTGTTTTTTTAAAAAGTGACATTTTTACATAAGGGTCAAAATCAATGATAATTTAAAATAAATATATGTATGTATTTTGTTGTTGTCATACCACCCAGTGAGGGTGTAGGACAAGGGTGTCAGACTCTGTTTGGTTCGCAGGCCGCTTTAATGTCAACTTGATTTCACGTGGGCCGGACCATTTTAGATATTTTTATAAATGGATTAAAAGAACTGGATTAAAAGCTCCGAATATTCAGTTTTTATAGATCTAAAACAATGTTTATTTTAGCTTTTTTTAAATATATTTTTAGATTTTACAAAAGGATTTTTGAACTAAAAACACAGAAAAAAGTGATTAAAAAATTGCAATTATTGATTTCAAAGGGGGAAAATCAGGAAATGTTATATATATATATATACATATATATATATATATATATATATATATATATATATATATACATACATATATATATATATATATATATGTATGTATATATATATATATATATATATATATATATATATATATATGTATATATATATATATAACATTTCCTGATTTTCCCCCTTTGAAATCAATAATTGCAATTTTTTAATCACTTTTATATATATATATATATATATATATATATATATATATATATATATATATATATATACTTAAAATTACTGTAATTTGATCCTCAAACTGAAAGTTGGCACTCATGATTTACCGTAATTACTCGAATATAACACGCAGGTTTTTGCAAAATAATTAATTCCAATAGTTGGGGGTGCGTGTTATAATCAAAAACTATTATTTATTTATTTTTATTTTTTTTTTGTGTGTCTTGTTACATGGCCCTTAGCCTGGTGCTTTTTCTTGCCAAATAAATTGAATTGAAATTGAATTGAATAAAATAAATTACAAATTTTCGATCGAAAAAAGCATTGTCAAACTCACTTTGACGCACGGATTTTACGTCATCTCGTAGAGCCGACGCACGGATTTTACGTCATCTCGTGAAGCCGAGACCACCACTGCCCCCCTCTAGCCTCGTACCGGTCTCAGTTCACCCTCTCTCAGTTCAGTGTTATAATCAATAACTAAAATAAATTACAAATTTTCGATCGAAAAAAGCATTGTCAAACTCACTTTGACGCACGGATTTTACGTCATCTCATAAAGCCAATCGGATGATGTGTTGTGGGAGGAAGAGGAAGTGGATGAAGGAAGCGTGGACGTTGATAGGATTCTCAACGAAGAGATGTATGAGAGGACAGACAAAGAGAGAGAGGAACTTTTCATTTGAAGGATTCTAATGAATAAATTTGTTTGAACAAAACAATCGTGAAACGAAGAAAAAAAGGTAAGATTTCTGATTTTCGTCAGCGGGAAATTTTAGGTGCGCACTATATTCGAGTACTGCGTTTTTCCAGATTTTTTTGGCCCAAAGTTATACCTGCGTGTTATTTTCGAGTGCGCGTTATATTCGAGTAATTACGGTACTTACTCGGGCCGCACAAAATGATGCGGCGGGCCAGATTTGGCCTCCGGGCCGCCACTTTGACACCTGTGGTGTAGGATGTCCCCCATCCGATTATGTGACCCGAAATCAGACCGGATCAAATCATTTTGGGAATATATATATAATATATAGATACAAAGCAACAACAAAAGATGTGCAAGGACATCGTGAAAACTCATTTTTTAAAAAGTATGTTTTGCACTACATTTTTAGACAATCGCAATTGGGTGAAAAATAATTGTCTTTAGTATATTTGTTGAATAATACAGATAGACAAGAAAAACAAATGTATGTTTTGTAATAATTTGTATTACCGTGGTATTGGATCGGTACTCTATGGACCGATCCTCAGAATGACGAGACCCGAACTGGGGTGCGAAAATACGTTAGCGGGCCAACTCTAGCACCCGGCGTTGTCTCAGCGCACTTCCTGTTTAACAGAGACGGAGACGACGACGACGACTCGTGGGAAGATACGGACGACGACAGCAGCGAGTTTGATTCCGAGGGCGACTTTTCGGGCGAGGTTCAAGAGTTCCCGTTCGACGATGAGGAGACCAAGTCTCGCTTCACCGAGTACTCCATGACGTCGTCGGTGATGCGGAGGAACGAGCAACTCAGCCTTCTGGACGACCGCTTCGAGAAGGTCCGTACACTAATCACACGCGTATTATTTTATGGCCGTTAACGCTCCTGTCAGAATACGTGCGTTTCGGAAAAACCACCGCTCACGCGCACCGACGTACGTTGTAGTTTTACGAGCAATTTGACGAGGACGAGATCGGCGCCTTGGATAACGCCGAGCTTGAAGGCCACATCGTGGCCGGCAGCGCCCGTTTGGAGGAGGTCATCAAAGACTACTTTGTCCAGAAGGAGAAAGAGTGAGTTGGCGTTGTCAAAATCTGCATGGTCATCAAATGCCAACACCGATTTTTTTTTTTTGTTTTGTTTTAGGTCCTTGAGGCCCGAAGACTTGGGGCCAAAAGAACTTCCCGTCCTCCAAGAGGAAGAAGACGAAGATGAAGAGGAGATGGAAACGTTGGTCATCAAAGCTCCAGAGGAGAAATGGGACTGTGAGACCATCATCAGTAAGTCTGGAGAAGATCCTTTTTCTTACGGCTCTTTTTTTGATCACGTTTTGGGGGGAGGAATCCCAAAGTGGTCTCACTTTCCACTTTTGGAGCTCCACAAGTCCATATTTATTTTTGTCACCTTCTCGTGTTATGTATTTCTCCTGCAGGTACCTACTCCAACATTTACAACAGACCCAAAGTCATTGAGGAGCCACCAAAGGTATCTTCTTAGAAAGCTCACCATCAAGTTTATCAGGCCTTTGCAGGTTTTATTTGAGTCAAAGTGCAACTTGTTCCAGGGAGTGCCTTTTATCTTACTGACTGCCACGCCTAACTGGCGTGGGAATAAGAAAAAGTTGTTTACTTGTGGTCAAAAGGTGGAATTTTTTGGACAGCAGAGTTATATTTTCCCCAATTAAAAAGCTGTCATCTAGTTTTTTGTTCTTCAAAAATCAGCAGCAAAAGTTGGAATTTTATTATTGAATGAAGGGGGAAATGCATTTATAATCTTCTGTTAAAATCAAAGTTTAACAATGACAATTTCATTTCATTTGATAAAAATGGCCAACTTTATTCTAATCATTTTTACGCATTTTATTCTGGATTTCTTGGCCAGAAAAAAAAGATTTTATTTTTTAAACTCACTCAGCCATTGATGGCGTTTCATTTGAAGCCGGAGCGTTAGCAGCAAATGGCCTTGCCTTCCAAATTTGAACGAATTGCAACCCCACTCGTGACTCACTAAGTTCATATCAGAAGGATTAAAAAGTAAATGATTGGACGTCTATCCTTTGTTTGTTGTCCTAGGTGAAAGCGATCCGCGTTTCCCACAAGACGGGCGTCCCCCTGGACGTGCTGACTGCCCGGGGTCCCACCAGCAAGCAGGCGGAGCGAATGAGCAGGATCAATGACGCCGACCTGCCTCGCGCCGCCACTGTGCCGCGGGACCGAGATGAGAACAAAGACCAGAAAAAAGCCCGCAAGAACGCCATCAAGGAGGAGCGCAAGGTGCCTAGCAGTGCAGTAAAAAATAGCCAAAAAAAACATTTGTCAAACTTTATATATTTATTTATTTTTTGATGCCATTGACAATCCAATTGCGTTTTTTTTTATCACCAGTAGACGTCCAATCCGTTTGAACGTTGAATTTTATGATTTATACAGTCTTCCTTCGATCTATCTATCTATCTATCTATCTATCTATCTATCTATCTATCTATCTATCTATCTATCTATCTATCTATCTATCTATCTATCTATCTATCTATCTATCTATCTATCTATCTATCTATATCTATCTATCTATATCTATCTATATCTATCTATCTATCTATATCTATCTATATCTATCTATATATCTATCTATATATCTATCTATATATCTATCTATATATCTATATATATATATATATATATATATATATATATATATATAAGTTCTTAAAATGTGGTATACATTAACCACAATATTTGAGGGATTACTGTATACATCAATTCTGTATATTTCGTAGCTGGGCAAATCAGTTAACAAATATATTTTCAAAAATCAACAAATATATCAGTACATAAAAATAGTATCTTGAGTAAATAACTGCAGTAATTAGAGAAAGGTTAATTGAAAATTAAGATTAAAAAAGGAATGAAAAGTCAAAAATGCTAACATTTTTAAAAATTAAGTATAAGTATAAAACTGTAGAACATTAATTATGGATTTTTGGGGGACGTTAGGTACACAGTATAGTTTTTAAAATATTTTTAAAAATATATATATATAAGTATAAAACTAGAACATTAATTATGGATTTTTGGGGGACGTTAGGTACACAGTATTTTTTTTTTATATTTAGGAATGTTTTATTTGAAAAAGTTTTTTGGGTCCAAATACTTTGAATACAATCTTTTCCTCCAATTGCAGAAGGCGCCATTAATCCGGGTGACCATTTTGGAAAAAGCCGGATCAATCAATATATGACGTCTTCAAAACATTCTACAAAGTGGATTTTTAGTCTCGTCCACATGCTGACGCTGTCGTTTCCGTCTGCAGGAAAGGCGCATGGAGAAGAAAGCCAACAAGATGTCATTTAAGGAGGAGAAGTTACGCCAGGAGAAACAACTGATCAACCTGAGGAACAACGTTCAAGGCCTCAAACTCTCCTAGACGGTGGGAACTTCTTTTCAGCGTCGTACTTTTTTTCTTCTTCTTTTTTTTCTCATTATGATTATTTTCTCAAGACTGCTTTTCAAAATAGTTATTGTCTTGCTCGCTTACTTTTTAATTGACTTGTTTAAATATTATGTTGCTTTTATTTGGTATCTACAACAAAAGCTAGCAGAAAGAAGACTCTTATCTTATTAAAACAGTTGCTTCATGCCCGGAAATTAGTTCACAAAGAACATCAAAACAAAACATGAATATACAGTTTAGGCACACCTGAAAATGTATATTAGTATTTTTATTCATCGTTCATTCGGCTCTGCCAATGCCAATCAAAATTGGCGTTGTCCGACAATGGCAGATAATGAGTTACATGAGTGTACTGTGAGGGTTATTAGTATTTTTTAATTTCATTTTTGATTCTGAGTCACCTATTGATTTTTTTTTGTTGATATTGAAGTCATTCTTGGTGATTTTGGGTCACTTCACTTGATTTTAGGTCACTAGTTATTCATTATGGAGCAATTCCAGGTTGATTTTAGTGCAAAGTTTTTTTTAATTTATTTTTTTGAGGGGGTCAGCTTAAAAAAAATGACACAAAATTGAGTTTTTTTCTCCCAAGTTTGTGTTAAATGTGAATAGGAGCAAATAGAAACATTTTTGTGGATGTTAAATGTGCCTCAGAAATGAAAGCATTGGAAATAAATGGGGATGTTTTGTCAAATTTTGCCACTCCTATACATTTTCCACAAAAACTGGCTGATGGCTTGTACAATTCCATTCAATTTTCCATGTACGCATTATGTCACTCAGCATTTTGCTACTTAAAAAACAGCTTTTGCTGCAACCGTTATCGTTAGTGGCGTAATCGAATTTTGGGGAAATTTCGGTCGGTGAGATGCGAATCCCGAAAAATGAGTCAACAAAAAAAGTATGAAAAAATTCTGATCTCAACTGGTTCTTCCTGCTTGTCCTGTCACCACGACAACAGGGTGTTATGCTGTTTGCTAATGTGGGTGTATCTTTGGAATCCAGAATGGGTGAGGCAGATGTAATTCAATGTCATAATGCTGTCAGCTATGCTAGCATGTGCTGGAAAATATTTTTGGCTAAAGGCCAAGCTATGAAACCAAACCAGTTGGTAAAATGTCAAAAAAAGTCCCCGTCGTCGATGAATTGGTCGCCAGCCAATCGCATGGCTCAATGAGACAAACAACTATTTGGCCTAACAGTCATACTTCAGGACAATTTAGTGTTCAACTGGTTAGCCTAGTGTTGCTAGCTAGCCATGTTTTTGGGACGTGGGAGGAAGGCGGGAGTACCCGGAAAAAAACCCACGCAGCCAGCCAGTGAGGATTGAACTCTCCATCTCAGAACTGTAAGGCGAAGGTGCTAGCCACTCTTTTACCACGCCGCTTCGCAGGCCACTTCATTACCCATATTTACACTCAGGTGCGTATACTAAGTCATATTTGGACACCTGTTATTATTCCCCCGTCCTTGTGGTGACTGAAACACTCAGTTAGGTCTTGGCTACATAAATGTGTAAACCCCAGGCCACTTCATCACCCGTACTTACTGTCATGGTCCTATACTAAGAGTCATATTTGGACACCCGATATTATTCCCCCATCCTTTTGATGACTGAAACACTCAGTTAGGTCTTGGTTACATAAAAGTGTAACCCCAGACCACTTCATCATCCATATAGACTGTTTTGTGCTCAATGTAAGACTCATAATTATACACAGTCCGGTCCTAGTGATGACTGAAATACTCAGTTAGGTCTCGGGCACATAAATGCGTAAACCCCAGGCCACTTCATCACCCGTACTTACTGTCATGTTCCTATACTAAGAGTCATATTTGGACACCCGATATTATTCCCCCATCCTTTGATGACTGAAACACTCAGTTAGGTGTAATTATACACAGTCCGGTCCTAGTGATGACTGAAATACTCAGTTAGGTTTTGGTTACATACTAGCGTAACCCCGGGCCACTTCATTACCCACATATATTGTTTTGTGCACATTTTAAGACTCATAATTAGCCCCTCATGTCCTTGCAAAAACTCAAATCTTTGTTAGCTTTCAGCATAACCCCAAGCCGATTCATCCCCCATATTTACAATCATGTGCACATGCTGAGCATCATAATTGGACTCAGGATTGTACTCATCTAACCAAATGTCTATTACCGGATTGGACTCCTCTTCAACTCCCTCTGCCGCCCCTAGAATTTCTTTTTCCTCTTCTTGCACTTCTTCCTGAAGGCTTTCGATCTCCGTGGAAAAACCAGAGGAGTGTTCATCCAAGGAGACAACCATGACTCTTTTGTCCACCTCCGCCAGACTGCTGCCGTTGCAGTAACGCTCGTTGTTGGCGCTCTTGACGTTATGCAGGCACTTGGGATACTCTTTGGCGCCGGCATCCTCTGACCGCGGCCTGACTCGGTAGATGGCCACGGCCACGATAACCAGCAAGGCGACCACCACGGCTATCACCACGCCGGGCACCAGTTCCGCCAGACGGTCAGCGGTTTGGGCGCAAGTCCGCGGCGAAGGCCCGAAGGACACAGATCGCCCCGCCAGCGACTTGGCGCTTCCCTCTACCGTGACGCACTTGTCGTCACCCGTGGGCAAGCTCACGTCCCCCTTGCAAGTTCTCTCCTCGTTGCGGCAAGGAATGGCCACGTCCCCCTGAAACAGAAACAAAATGGGTATAGCAAGAAGCGTGGGGGAAGGGGGACGCTTGTTTGACAAAGCCTTCTTACGGCGTGAGACTTTGCGAAGAAGTGCAGGGAGATGGCGTCAGGCCTAGTGGCGTTACGCCTAGTGGCGCGCCGCACTTGCGGGTAGTAGTAAAGCGGATTGGGGAAACTGATTGCGACTCCTCCTTCGATGGCCTTCACGTCTACGGGAGGAAATTCCAATTTGCCTGGAAGACGGCACAAGCGAAGAAATAATGAGGATGACAGTAATCCCTCGAATATTGCGAATTCGCGACTTTGTGATTTTTTTTTCTGCTGTTAATTATTTTAATTTTTTGTTTTTTTTTTAAGTTCATAAAAATTAAAATGGATGTCTAGCGCCATTAATGGCAGTCAATGAGTTAGCAAATATACATAAAGTATAAAGGAGTATTTAAGTACAAAAACTACCATTAAAATGAGAGAAAATGACATTGAAATATTAAGAAAAGACAGAAAATTCATTCAAAGTCAATTGATTTGATAAATTGTATTTTGTTTTCAAATAAAAATAAACATTAAAACAAAATTCTTTGAATTTTTGATTTTATAGCCTTCAATGACAGCCAAGAGCAAGTAGCAAAAAACACTACAGTAATTATACGGATTGATGCAATTCAGACAGAAAAAAATTAAAAATTCTGAAAAATTCATCGAGATAAAAAACATGCAATTAAAGAAAGAATTTAAATCGTTCAATTGTTTTTTAGAATAAAATTAAAAATAACTTATCGGAATCCGAAAACCATGCGACTCACACTTAATATTAGCCATCCTGTCGTCGTTGTACGTGAAGCTGACGGCGAGGGTGTCGGACAGCCTCCCGTCGGGCGCCCTGGCCGTCACGTTGATGGAGTGCACGGCCAGGGCGCTCTCCAGCGACTCCCACACAAACCCGCTGACGTTGGCGTAGCGTTGGTGCGCCGGTATCTCCATCTGCTGGTTCACGTCTAAATGACTCACGTTGACCAGGAAGCCAACCTGGTTGTTGTCGGGGTAATCCCAGTGCGCGGCGGCCATTTGGCACGTTATGGTCAAATTGCTGGGCGGAGGAATAGCTAAAAAAAAAAACAACAAAACAAATTCAAAGTCAATATAACAGTGGTACCTTTACATACAAAATGTTCAGCTTACAAAACTATTTGACATGAACAAATGTTCCAATATATGGAAAACAAGATCTAAGTTGAGAAATCCTCCAAAGTGTTATTTTATTTTGAAATAGTCGCAGTGGCGCTGTATTCTGTTTCACAATCTCCCAACGCTCTGCTGGCCTATCATTGGCTGTCAAACAATAATTCTCTTTTGACCGCCATTCCCGTCACGGACTTCTAATTGGGTTTTTTTTTGTTTTGTTTGCTTTTTTGGGGTGTGGTGAAAGCAACTTTGTTGTTGTTGTTGTTATCCATCCATGACTGATATTCCAAGTTCTATTTCATGCAAAGTTGTTTTGAATTCATCATTTAAAGTTGTTTAGATGTGTGCTAACGTTAGCTTCCTTCTTAACACTTATGCACCTGCACGTATAGGAATTGTTTTTGCAAGCTATTATTCTTTTTAATACATGAATACATCATTTTTGTGTGTTTCTAACATCCTTTATACCAAATTGGGACACGTTGATCATTTTAAAGGGTTGAGTTGGTTGTTTTTTTAGGGAATATATTAGAAAATTTACATAGGAGTACTGCTCGACTTTTGAAAAATCAGAGTTACAAAACAACTTTTGGAGCCTATTTATTTCATAAGTAGAGGTACCACTGTACTAGATTTTTGTCTTGTCAAGTCACTTTGAGGAAAAAAAGGAGTAGAGAAAAAACTTGATTTGATCATGGAAAATTGAGATCCATTATGATTTCTACACACATTTGTGAAAAAACATCTGTCCGAATTAAAATAACAAATGATGGAAATTATGCCCCAGGCAGCACGCTTGGTTTTTGTCAAGCAACGTGGCAGCTAAACGACATTCCTGCTGCTCAACACACCTTGTTTTCATTTGCCAACGCTTTTTAACAGTGCAGAACTATAAAAACATCATTGGACTTCTCGAGTGATGTTTTATAAAAGGTGAATTAGAGGGCTAATTTACATTTTTGCGTGTAAGCGCTTGTCCGCTAATGATTTCACGTTGACATTGATAAACATCTGAAATCGAGGGATTACTGTATAAAGATGTTAGCTTTGTTAGACGCAAAAACATGGAAAGGTAGGCTCGCAAATTTGTGTCGTTTACTAGCTAGCTAACGTCAATTACCACGTGAGCTAGCCTCGCGTACAAATGTAATATACTGTAATGGTATTGAGTGTTTTAGTTATTTTTCCTGTTTCACATAGGTTTTTAAGCAGTGTCTGACCAAGGTAAGATTGCAATTATTTTACATTTGAGGATGCAGTAATTTAGTGCTAGGAAAAAAACATATATATATATATATATATATATATATATATATATATATATATATATATATATATATATATATATATATATATATATATATATATATATATATATATATATATATATATATATATATATATATATATATATATATATATATATATATATATATATATGTTTTATATATATATATATGTATATATATATATATATATATATGTATATGTATATGTGTATGTGTATGTGTATGTGTATGTGTATGTGTATGTGTATGTGTATGTGTATGTGTATGTGTATGTGTATGTGTATGTGTATGTGTATGTGTATGTGTATGTGTATATGTATATGTATATGTATATGTATATGTATATGTATATGTATATGTATATGTATATGTATATGTATATGTATATGTATATATATGTATATATATAGTGTTATATATACCATGTTTTTAAAATATATATTATATGTTCTTATTGAGCAACACTACTAACAATCAGAGTTCATACACGTGAACTTTTATCACTTTGACTTTATGGCTGCTTTATGGATGGGCCCTTGTAGAGTAAACACGTAAAATTGCTAACTTAGGTCAGATTTGTAGTATCATTAGCAAACAATTTATCATTGACTTTGAAAGAAATAGATATATTTTTTAAATCATGTAAAAAGTTTGATTTTTTTTAGTCATTTGATATAGTACAATGCATTCAGGCAGTAAATGTATTCACTTTACATGTCATACCTGTCAACCTCTGTCGATAACTGCCCTTATAAATGATTATTGATTCCCCTTACAAACCCCCCAAAAACCTTACAAACACCGTACGACTCGTAATCAATGATTATTGATTCCCCTTACAAACCCCCCAAAAACCTTACAAACACCGTACGAGTCGTACGGTGTTTGTAAGGTTTTTGGGGGGTTTGTAAGGGGAATCAATAATCATTTATAAGGGCAGTTATCGGCAGAGGTTGACAGGTATGACATGTAAACGATATACGTTCATATTAAACCCAAAGCCAATCATTCAATTTACGGATGTATTTTTTTGGATTCAGAACAAATCAACCAAGATATTTGATTCTATATCCAGTTGTAAAATATGAATAGAAAACATCCATTTGTCAGGAAAAACCGACAGGCAAAAAAAAGTAAGGTAACGTACCAACATTTTGAGCTGATTGCTCAATTTCCAGCAGAATAAGGAGGACCGTGAAGGCGGCATAAATCAACATTACTGTCGCACGTTGGCGCGTCAATTAAAAAAAATGGAAACTAAGTAGGCTTTGAATTTAAAATCTTAGTCGCCCTTGTCGTTTCTTCTTTTAGCGACCATGCCGCTTCCTTACTGTGGCTTCCACTGCCAGCCAATCCACTTTGCCGGTGTGCAAACGGGAAATTACCTGCTTGAAAAGGGGAGGTTACTTACTCACCTGTGACACACAGTTAAACAATTTAACCCTTAATGGTTTTTTTTTTTAAACTACAGCAGTATTATGGCCATAACTACTGTATTTACTGTTTGATTTTGTTTCAATGGCATTATTTTTGTGTGTAATAATACTTTTAAATTCATAATGTCATTTCAAAATTCATTAAAAATATGCATATGCATTAAAAATGAACCATTCCACACAGGAAGATTCAACCCTCGATCTTAGAACTATGAGGCAAACGTGCCAACCACTTTCACCGCTTTAAAACAAATAAAATAATGATTAATCGTTGAAAAATATTATAATTGACACCTGACTCTGAAATGTATTTTACAATTTTTTAATGCTACTATGGGCCGTAAAAAGGAATGTAGTTGTTTTTGTTCCGTTTTATTTTAGTCAGACCATTTTATTTATTTGTGATAATGTATATCATTAACAGTAGATATATATTTAATAGTTTTGTCATTAGTTTTATTTATTATTTGATATCACTAGATAAAGAGACAAATGAGATTGTTATAAATTATTGTTATCGATAAATAGACAGACACACTATGACTTTTAATAGATTTCTTTGTGTTTTGTAGTTTAATGTATATATTTATATATTTTTTAAATAGTTGGTATGGTTTCAGGCGCCCCCTGCTGGCGGCAGACGACCCGTCCATCACCCCATCCTGCATGGACGGAGGATTAAGCGTACGCCAGCCGAGCTGCGAGTGGTCGCCACGTGACGGGAGAGCCGGCCCCCGCCCCACCGCGCCATGCCCCGCCCCCCCAACAGTAATTACACGGGCACGCGAGCGATCTAATCCCGTGGGCACATTCCCGAGGTAAATTGGACGCCCGCCGCCGTTCGCTCACCGTCGAAATCCACAATTGGAGGATTTTGAAAAATAACGACTTGGTTGCCATTGACGGCTCTTGACGTCCAATCCGTTCGAAGTAGGAGGGTGATGATGAGCCCTCCCGCGCATTCTTTTCTCTCGATAAACATTCAAAAAAAATGACGCTACGGCAGTGTTTTTATTTCTTACTTTTGTGTCGCTCCCTTTCCTTAAATGAAACGGACACGAGTCACAAACGCTAATTGCGTCCCCCTGATGCAAAATATCACAAGTTTGCCTCCAAGGATGGCTAAATACTGACCCATGCTACAGCGCCCCCGAGTTTCAAGACGATTGGTTCACAAATGACAGAGGGGTAGGACTCAAAGCTTGTGTCCACAAGAACAACAACAACCTTCAGCCCGTCAAAAGGTGGCCTCATAGTGGGTGAGTGTACATTTTTGGGGTATATTTTTACGTACTAATAAGTACAATGTGAGCACAGGTGTGTGTGTTTGCTGTGTGTGTGTTTGCTGTGTGTGTGTTTGCTGTGTGTGTGTTTGTTGTGTGTGTGTGTGTGTGTTTGTTGTGTGCGTGTGTGTGTGTTTGTTGTGTGTCTGTGTGTGTGTGTGTGAGGATTTAGGACAGAAAGACTGAAGGGATCTACTTGTCTGGCAAACTTCTGCCAGCACGTCATTTGCAAATGTACTATATTAGCATAAACATGCTATCATGTAGCTTATGATATTGTGCTATATTTCCATGAATATATTCCCCCCCCAAAAAAATCATTTTCTGAACCGCGTACCCTCTCGAGAGTGACAGGGGGTGCTGGCGCCTATCCCGGCTAACTACGGGCACCTTGACTGGGAGGTTAGCCAATCGCAGTCCTCGATACGCATATTGCAAATTTAATTCCTAATGAATGCGAGAGTGCCAGATGCAAATCTGGTGTCAAATCCCACAGATGCTCATATGCCGCAAACGGCATTGGCGTGCGTGCGTGCGTACGTGCGTGCGCGTGCGCGCGCCTTGGCGTGCCGTGAAATATTTCAATCAGGATTAATGGAGGTCGCCGGCACGTCAACGGGCCATCGCAGCTGTTTGGCCGCCAACCGGCGACACGAAGGCGAGCTGGCCAGAAAGAATGAGGAGGCCTAACATAGAATGTGCAAAGGAAATACTATAAGGAGGAAGTACAGAAAGTAAAATAGTCAACAATTCTTACTAGTATGGCTATGTTTTATACTATACTATGACTAGCATGACAAATTTTGCAGGAAAAAGTGAAGGTGAAAAGAGGTGGTGTGATAATTAATTTGCTATAATTTCACCGAGTATCATACGCAGTAAAAGGATGCCACATTTTACCTGAAAATACCGTATTTTATTTTGGGGAAAAAAGACTTGAAATTGTTGTCACATCTCAGAACTAATCTTATAAGTCCTAACACAACTTGACCTCTTTAGAAATGGGCTAAATGTAGGGAAAAAATAAGCCTTTTTGTTAGCTACTATGCTAAAATAACACACCTGTAGATACTTGTATGATCAAAAATCAAAAGCCTTTATTGTCATCATACACAGCTGCGTATAACGAAATTGGTGGTGCTACTCCACAAAGTGCGTTTCCCCAGTAAAAAAAACCATAAATAAGTAATATAAAAATATAAAAAGTCACATCCTGGCAAGGTAAATTCTACAATATTGCACAATCTAAGATATTGCACAGAAGGGATTGTGTGTCGTGCTAACGCAAGTTCAGAGTCCTGATTGCTGTGGGGGGGAAACGGATTTCCCACCTCATAAAAATATGACTTTTTTATAGTATACATTTATTTCTATTTTTTTAAAATAGCACTCATTGTTTTGTTATGAGAGCTCTGCTTTAGATCATGTTTAGGAGTCGATAACAAGTCAATATTTTCAGTCAATGTTTCATGATGAGCATGAAAGAGTGTGAGAGAGTGAGACAGATGCTGTAAAAGTGTGAGCGAGTGCTTGAACGCCGTCGACGTGAGTCAGACAGCGTATAAGAGATTTCAAGCCTCACCGTCAAGTGCACAAATTGGCAGTAGTGCGCGATGGAGTGAGTGAAACAAGTGATAGTGTCTAAATGTGAGAGTGATATAGTAGGGGTGTCATATAGTATGGAAGAGGGTGATTGGAGTGACCCAAATGACCTTTTTTTTGGGATTGGGATTGTGTTTAGGATTGGATTCCAGAAAGCGCATTCCACGTGACGCAAGATGACCCAGCAGCGTTCCTTGACTCCAAAACACACACACACACACGCGTGTGTGTGTGTGTGTTCACGCACAATCGGAGAGTGATGTGGGCCAGCGGTAAATCTCCCGGCTGGCCTGAATCCCGATGTTGCCCTTCCCTGCCCTGCCCTGCCCTGCCCTAGCGTGCGTGCGTGCGCACGTGATAACACTCGCCGCCCCCTTTCCCTCCTGTTTAGCGCTCAAAGCGGCGTCCGCCCGCCAGGGTGCTTTCATCACACCATCCATCATCTGGGCAGCATGCGCGAGCTCCTGGAGAGCAGCTGGCGGCGCTTCGGCCCCGCGGGCCGCGGTTCCTACGACTGGGCCACCCCGGCGCCCCCCGCGCACGAGCAGCAGGTGAGATAAATGCGCTTTTCTCTCGGATGCGGGCAAACACCAATGCGGGTGGGAAATAGTCGGTTTGTCTTTCATGGTCAACGTATTCAATGGTACTTTTCTTTAAATTTGAATGAGGACAATATTGAATCAGATGATTTTCTCAAAATATTGCTTCAAATCCAGTTAAAGCAGTCAAATTTGAATTTTGAGTGGGTGGAAAGATAACCCCTCCACCTTAAAATTGGGTGTTGAAACTTGCAAGAATTTACCATTTTTAAGAGGAATCTTTTTTAATGTTAATGTTGAAACGGTGACAGTTTTTTTTTAATTATAATATATTAATAATGGTCAGATATATTTCAAATCCCACGTTTCAAGATACAAATTCTAAATGTTCCAGAATTTTGAATGTTGCAAAATATACATTTTCAAGTAGAAAGCTGTTAGTTTTACACCAGTCAAATGTTAAACTATTCCACTATTTTAAATCACAACTTTAAAATTAAACCTTAAATCACACAAATGTAAAAAAAATGCAATTAAATGCATATTTTTTAAATAAAACCGTTAGTTTTACACCAGTCAAATGTTAAACTATTCCACTATTTTAAATCACAACTTTAAAATTAAACGTTAAATCACACAAATTAAAAAAAATGCTATTAAATGCATATTTTTAAAATAAAACCGTAAATTTTACACCAGTCAAATGTTAAACTATGACACTATTTTAAATCACAACTTTAAAATTAAATGTTAAATCACACAAATTTGCAATTAAATGCATATTTTTAAAATGGATAAATTTAAACTTGTGCCGTGCGATTGGCTGGCAACCACCTACCTACCGCCCATAGTCGCCTGGGATAGGCTCCGGCACCCCCCGCGGATCGCACGTTTGATACCCCCGTCTTAACTTGTCTGTTGTTGACGGATCAGACTTGCGTGTCGAGATGAGAAGATTTGCAGGCGCGCCGCTTCATCAACGAGGATCAGCGGCGGTCCGATGAATAAACTGACACACTTTGGCTGCCCAAATGAAAATTGAAACTTTTAGTCATTCGAGGTCAATATCACATTGGCAGATCACAAAAAAAAAATGTCACCTTACCAACATGTACGTACCGCCTGCTGTCACAGATCCATTCAATAAAAAGAAACACTTTGCCGTCTCACACAGGGCTTCAACTGGAACGACCTGGGCGAAGGCAAAAAGTACGAAGTGCTGGTCTACGTGGTCCTCCCCGCCGCCTCCCTCCTGGTCCTGGTCCTGGCGGCGGTGCAGGCCTTCCGCCGCTGCTCGTCCGGCGCCCCCAAGCTGGGCCTGGCCAACGTGATCGCGCTGGACCTGCAGGACGGCGAGGGCGGCGCCGACTTGCTGTCGTCGCTGACCCGCGACGGCCAGCGCCACGCCAGCACCAGCTCCACGGGCTCGGACGGGGTCTTCGTCATGGTCTACCTGCCGCCGCCCTACCAGGAGACCCTGACCAAGATCACCAGGGCCGCCAGCCTGGCCAGCTCCAAGGACGCCGAGTCCCTCAAGATGGAGGACCTGGAGGCCAAGCTTTGCCCGGAGATCCGCTCCAGCGGACGCTACGTGTGACCTCCCTTCCTTTGTGACGGCCATTTTTCTCCTATTTGGCTTTTGGCGCCCACGTTTGTCCCTCCCTAATCCACACCACACTTTTCAATAGTACAGATGGATCTCTTCTTTTTTTTTTTGTGGACAGTTTTGTGGAGGTTCATGATAACTTGTGTCTGTGTTGTCATAGGTTGTTTGTCATGTTCTAGCGCCCCCCTGCTGCCCAACAAACAATAAAGAAATCCACTTGAAAGAAAAAGTGGCAAGAAAGGTAAGGTGGTTATTGATCGGAGGAAATTTAACAAGAAATACCAGGGAAATTAATTGTGTTCCGAAATGTTTGACCCCATTTTGTTGGCCAATTATTTTGACAATTTTAGTTGGAATGACCCCCAATTTTCATAGCTTGTGTAGAAATGTTACAAGTTTTTGTGTGTAAGAAAAGGCCTTTTGCGTGTTCGAGTATGCTTGGACTCACTCACTCACTCACACAAGACAGTGCGGCACCGTGCCTTCTTCACACATTTTGCAAAGTCCAAATTAGGACTTGGCACCAAAAATTTCAACAATGTGGATTTCTACACTTGCTCTTCTAACACTCTTCCAAGGACGATGCAGGAAGACTTCACAAACCTGCTCCACTGTCTCAAAAATATTAGCCTACGAAATGGGCTCAAACATTTTGAAACACACTGTATGTGTGCACTAAATAGCTCAAAGTTTGGTTTTGCTCAAACTATATGTGCTACTCAAAATATCAGATCTCATGACCTAGAATCTTGTCATGTCATGTTTTTTTTTTTTTTGGAAGGTCAGACTATAGTGGGCCTGGTGGCCGAGTGGTTAGAGTGTTGGCTTCTGAGATCTGAGGTCCTGTGTTCAAATCCCAGGTTGGTATATAACTTTTCTTTTTTTTCTTCGCGCCCTAAAGTCAATGTCATTTTTTTTTTTTTTTGTTAAACTATTAAAGGCTCCATTGGCTGAGTGGTTAGTGCATCAGCCTCTGACATTTGGGGTCCTGGGTTCAAATCCCAGTTACTACCTGGAAACAAAAATCTTGGGACCAATTGTTTTGGACACCAAGACACTTGGTGTCCAAAACATATTGGTCCCCTCCCGCCTTCGGCGGGAGGGGACACTAAGACAGTTGGTCCCCTCCCGCCTTCGGCGGGAGGGGACCAGGACTCTTGGTCCCCTCCCGCCTTCGGCGGGAGGGGACCAACACACTTGGTGTCCACCCCCGCCTTCGGCGGGGGTGGACACCAACACACTGAGGCGGGAGGGAACCAAGATTTTTGTTTCCGGGTAGTGACTGGGATTCGAACCCAGGAACCCAGATGTCAGAGGCTGATGCTCTAACCACTCAGCCGGCGGAGCCCCCAATAGTTTTAGTTAAAAAAAAAAAATTGACATTGGTTTTAGGGGCGCGAAGAGAAAAACAAAAGGTATACCGACCTGGGATTTGAACACTGGACCTCAGATCTCAGAAGCCGATGCTCTAACCACTCGTCCACCAGGCCCACTATAGTCTGCCCTTTTAAAAAAAAAAACTTGACATGACTTTTGGGCACGAGGAGGGCAGTTATCGGCAGAGGTTGACAGGTATGCAAGCTGTTAAAATTGGAGGTCATTCCCAAAAAAATGGTCCAAAATATTAGCCTACGAAATGGGGTCCAACATTTTGGAACACCCTGTAACTTGTACAAACCTTAACCAGGGCCATCACTAGATTCTGAAAAAAGAGGCATTACTATGCTTTTTTTTTTTATACAACAGATGATGTTTTGTAAAAAAAAAAAATCTGCCAAAAATAATTAACAAGATAAAAAAATATATATTATTATTTAGGGGAGCTGAAGAATATTTTAGGGGGTCTGAAGACCCCCCCAAAACAGGCCTAGTGACACCACTAACCCTAACCCTCCTAAAAATAAAGACCTGCCTGTACTTGCTGTGCAGTTTTAACAAAGACTGGGAAAAGCAAAAAAAATCCTGTTTTTAATATATGTGCCTTTTGGTATTTATTTATCATTTACATTCTTCAAAGAAATTGGTGACTTCTAAACACTCCCTGCTGGCGCCCCGGATTAATCGTCTGTTGGTTGGGTGAGGGGAAAAAAAAACCATTAAATGTCAGTCATTTTTAAGACACAGCACAGTTTTTAAAAATTGCTAAATATCTTGATGGTCACTTACATCCAATGATGACTGTTGACAAAGCATTCGACGTCGTCCGTGATGTCATCATCGACGAAGGCTTCAATGGGAAAAACAGTTCATGTTACGTAAATCCACAAAAAAAATGACACAAATTTCAATTTTTGACCCAACAATGTCTTTCATGAATTTGCGTACCCGCAAAATTTTCTGTGAAAACAAACAAACAAGTTCACTGAAAAATAGGGATTCCTACAAGGCAGCCATAACTGGAAATCAATTAACAAATTTACGTAACAAATTAAAAGTCAAAATAAAAGATCGTTGCCAAGTGAAATGGTGATAAGAGGGGTGTCCAAACTACGGCTTGTGGGCTATCTGTGGCCTAATACACCGTTTTAATTGGCCCGTGGCAAATTATGAAAATTTGGAATATGGCCCAAAAAATAAGCTTATGTTCAGTCTACATTCTGTCGCATTGCAGAGCTTTACCACTAGATGGAGTTAGTCACTTAAACAGTGTCTATGTATTTTGGGTGTCAATCATTGCAGGAAACTGTAAAATTTCAGTATTTAGTTTACATAAATAAACTTGTATGAAAATAATTCAAGGTCATTGTGTAAAAAATTTTTTTGCCAGTTTTCTCTTTGAATGTTCAAATATGGTGAAATGCAGACCAGAAGAAAGAATGGCAAGTAAGATATCTAGAAAGGCACTCAAAATGGACGTACTATACTTGAGGGTGAAAAATGTCAGGCGTTTATCAAGGTATGGTTAGAAAGTGGATTGGAGCACTCACCCCTGCAGGATGTGATGCAGAAGTTGTACGTCCAAGGATTGGTGTAGAAGCAGAAATCGGCATCCGACAACTGGAAGACTCCATAGTAGGAGCTGGAAGACGCCGTCAGGTCTCGCCTTGGCCGCCGCGGATCGCCGCCTCTGGCGCGCTCTTCCGTCCCCCATAATCTATTCACGTGGCTCATCAACGCTTCCATCTCAACCTGCTGCGCTATCTGGGGGGAGTCGGCGTTGACAAAATCGATAGGCATCATCCGTGGTGGGCGTCCCGTATTGTTGGGGATTGTAGTTTCTGTGGCGTTGGTGATCGTAGTTTCTGTAGGTTCTGTGGGTCCTGTGAGTCCTGTGGGTCCTGTGGGTCCTGTGGGTCCTGTGGGTCCTGTGGGTCCTGTGGGTCCTGTGGGTCCTGTGGGTCCTGTGGGTCCTGTGGGTCCTGTGGGTCCTGTGGGTCCTGTGGGTCCTGTAGGACTTGTGGTGTTGAGGATCATAGGTTCTGTGACATTGGTGATCGTAGTTTCTGTAGATCCTGTGGGTCCTGTGAGTCCTGTGGGTCCTGTGGGTCCTGTGGGTCCTGTGGGTCCTGTGGGTCCTGTGGGTCCTGTGGGTCCTGTGGGTCCTGTGGGTCCTGTAGGACTTGTGGTGTTGAGGATCGTAAGTTCTGTGGCGTTGGTTATTGTAGGTTCTGGGATGTCGCCGGGTGTAGGTTCAGTAGGACTTGTGGCGTTGGTTATCATAGGTTCTGTGGCGTTGGTGATTGTAGGTTCTGTGGCATTGGTGATCGTAGATTCTGTAGGTTCTGTAGCGTTGGTTATCGTAGGTTCCGTAGGATCTGGGATGTCGCCGGGTGTAGGTTCAGTAGGACTTGTGGCGTTGGTTATCGTGGGTTCTGAAGGTTCTGTGGCGTTGGTGATTGTAGGTTCAGTAGGACTTGGAGTGTTTGTTGGTTCAGGGGGTATTGTGATGTTGCTTGTTGTCAGGTTAAAGGGTCTGGTGGCGTTTGTGATCAAAGATTCAGTAGGTCCCGTGGCGTTGCCGATCGTAGGTTCAGTAGGGCTTGTGATGTTTATCGGGATCGAGGGAGTAGTGGTTTTCGGCTCAGGGGGTCTCGTGACCTCGGTGGTTGCCAATTCGGGATTGAGCAGCGGATTAGACGTAGTCCTGATCAAGGTGGTGTTCCGCTTTGACATCTTCTCTACTTCGCATATTGCTGCATAGCAAAAAAAAATGGGATTATTCCTTCCATTCCTGGACAAGCCTCGACATTTCAGTGTCGTCAGTCGAAGTTGCCAAGAGCCAAAAAGACGGAAGAATTTGCTCACCGACGGTGGTGATGATCTTTCGGAACCTTTCAAAGCCTTCGGGAAGCACCATGGCCTTCTCCAGACTCCTCTTGAGTTCGCATCTGGAGACGATGCGGCCCTGCGACACGCTGGCCACCGCAACGGCCAGGAACAGAGGCCATATCACCGAGTCCAGCCTCATCTCAGCACCTTTTGCGGGACGGGAACACAAAAAAAAATTCTTTACAGTTCTGAAATGAATTTGACTTGACATATGGGGAATTCTCCCCGTTAAGGATGTCGATCCAGATCTACGAGATGGGCACAGCCAAAAGTAGGCTTGCCAAAAATGCTGAAATGCCATGCACTTAAATCCGTCTTTTGGGAGGAGTAAGGAACAAAAAAAAAACATTCAGCCAGTTAAAATGGCATCCAATAAGTTATTATATAAAGTAACTCAAAAATTAAAATAACATACAACTTAACATTAGGATTGCATGACGGGGAAATATATAAAATGTCATAATTAATAGAAACGTATGTGTATGCATGCAATATTGACAAATCATGTCATTTCTGTTTCAGTTTTTCTTAAAATCAAGAACAATCAATTATCAATATAGACACATTAAACGCTATTTTTTTTCTCACAAAAAAACTCTAGATAAATGTCAAAAAGATCCATTTCTTAATAGCAGGTAGATAAAAAAAAAAATCTACAAATCTTAAAATCTACAACATGGTTCTAACAATTAGGCAACTTGACACGTATACACAGATGACAACCAAAGTACACGCATGTAAATAAATATAACAAGATTGTACTCATTTAACTAGCTAGATGCTAATGGAAATGTCAAAAAGGTTTTCTTACCAGGTCTCCGTCGTTCTTGGTGTCTGAGTACGATTAGAAAGAGTCTTAAAATTGTGCAAGTTATACCTGTGAAAAGGATCATTGTGGACTAACCAGTTTGTATTTTTGAACTTTCCACATCCTTGTTCGTCATTTAAACCATCAACTTGGATCGGAATCAAAAGTACATGCCTGCGATGTGCTCAGAGTTACCGACAAAAAAGAACAAATCTATGGTATGCGGGCTAAAATTGGTCCACTAATGAGTTTTATTGCGGCCATCCGAGAAATTTGGAATTTAGCAAAAAATGTGTTAGAGATTTAAAAAATGGAGCAAAATGAACCTTTTGAAGTTGTTTTAATGCTCTATAAATTAATAGTTTGGTCCAGAATCTACTCATGAAATGCTCTTGTTTTATAATAATAATAAATGTCTAATAGAATATTCTGGAAAATGCACTTTGTAATGAATTCATCTTGAGGAGTCACATTTTATTCACGCAGCACTAAGTCCGATTTTTACATTTTTTAAAGGATTTCAGGTGATTAATTAATTCAATAATTTCCTGGAAAATTGGTAGTATTTGCATTGAAGTAGTTAACAGTAGAAAGCCATCGCTCTGTTAAATAAAATGTAAAATTCTGAAGTTTAAGTAATATTTAGGACTTTTTGGGAAGACTTTTTTGGTCAAAAGACAAAAATTAATAGTTAAGCAAATTTAGCAAGAATTATATAAGTGGATCATTATTATATATATATATATATATTGGCACGAATCCCTTTTTTTAAATCTGTGTTATCTTTTTACATGAAATGCGCTTATTTAATCGGATTTCTCCATTTAATTTAAATTGAGTCTATGTACCAGAAAATAAAACTATATATTTTTCTAATGGACAAATGGTATTTCCTCAGTTAAAGTTATGTTGCCAAAGAAAACTTCCACTTGATTTAACAGCATCTAATTATAGATGTGAATGCTGGCATGTCATCAAACAAACCGGAAACTCTTAACAAACATTGCTAAATAATTATTATTTGTATTAATTGTAAGAATCAAGAAAAAAAACGTGTAGCGTGATTGTTCTTAATATTTTTTTTAAGTAGTAATGACTCTCAAAGGTTTTTTTGTGTGAAGCTTTTAAGCTACATGTGACCTGCTAGCTTGCGCAATGTTATTATTAGCATCCAATGGCGTGTTGAGATTTTTTTTCCCAATTGGATTTGCATAACAAAAACATTCTCCAGCCAGGCGTGTTTTTCATTTTTAGACTTCCTCGAAAATGCCGAAAGCATTTTGATTTTAAATTTTATCCCAAAACAAAAGCTCATTTTTGCAAAAAAAAGTGTTGATAAGAATGACTTTAATGATTCATTGTTTTCATTCGAACACGTTTTCAAAGTTGCGGCCCAATCAAAGTGACACGCTTGGCTAACTTTGAGCACAAATCAAGCAAACAATATACAAGCTAGCAAAAATTGGACCAAGATAAAATTAGATATTAATTATCATCTTGGGAAAAGAAGCATTTTGTATATTGTTTTAGAGGCAAGTGAGGAACACTTAGCCACATTTGCTGAAAAATTCGGTGGGCTTTTGGTAGCATTGAACTCCCACCGTCCTCAGCACGTACCTGACGGGAGGACAATAAAAAGTGCCGATGTTAGCGACAACAAAAAACATGTCAAATTTGATCAATTTTTGTGATTTTGGAGTCAAATTCAGAAGTTATGTGTCATATTGTATAGAATTTATAGATGGCTGTGTCTCATGTTAGCTAGTTATACTTTATATAATGCATTTATTGTTTGTTATTTGTTTGTTAGCATCTTCTAACAAAAAATATTTTTAATATATAAATATATTTTTGGGTCATTTTTTTTTAAATGTTAGGATATTGAAAGTCTTTTATTTAATAGCCATTGCTATCAGAAACTATTTGATTATCAAATTAAATACGTATGATAATGTGCTGATTTATTTGAGTCTCTTAATAGGAAATATTTTCTCATTTGTATTATTTTACATGTTAAAATAAATTTGATTACGCTCTTTTTCTTGGTGAATTTATATTTATACTTTTTGGAGGGTGAGCTTTTACTGTATATTTTTTTAAGTTAAAAAAATAGTATATAAATAGTCTCTCTTTATCAATGATAAATGTGCTCTATTTAGTTATGTTGTTTATTTTTAAAGCACTTATCTCTCAATCCCAAATTGTGTGTATGGTTTTATTTTATTTTTTGCTCTTAGATTGACTGATCCAATAGCTCCGTTTCACTCAGTGACTGCATTTGAAACATTTATTTTTATGAAGATGGAATTTCCCTCGCTGGGGAATTCCATTATACTCCATCTAATGCATTTTTTTTTAGATTGAAATCAGCTTTAACATTTGCCTTTATGATCTATTATTGGGAACATGCCCTTCTGCCATAAGGCACTTTTGTGTCATGACCATGTCTTTTTTTGTGGTATCGGCTGCACGAGTCTGGAATGAAGTTGGTTTTGTGGTGTCAAAAGAATATCGCGTTCAAACAAGTTGCGCTGCTTTCCGTTCGCACGACGTCCGATTTTAGAAATATTCTGTCACCAAGAGTCCAAAATAGTCATCGCATGTGCTTACATCTTTATGTAAGTACTTTGTTTTGTGTTTCTTGGGTGGCAGCATGATTTAATTGTAGTGGGAATTATGACAATTATGTTAGATTAATTTTGGTGACATTACAAAAGCCAAAAATCAACATCGCCGTCTATAAATGACATCTAATGTGATCAGTTTTACGATTTAATGAATAAATCAGTGTTAAGCCCCAAATTTGAAATTGATGTTCAGATAAAATAAAAATAAAGAAATACATTTCTCCTGCTCTAAATAATGTGCAAACCTTCCCGATCATTATTTTAATGTGATATCCCCTTAAAATTTGAAATGTATCACCCTAAGACAGAAAGCCTATATGCAATGTTAAAAACATGACAAATCCTCATGTTGAAATGAGAAACCAATGTTGAAAAAGTATATTTTAAAACAACACAATATTAAACGAGCCATATTGGAGGACTCACAATTTTAACTTCATCATTTTAACCTTTTATAGGCTCAGCAACTAATGTTTTCATTATAAATTGACGTACTATTAGTATTTTATATACATTAATACTAGTTTATATTGATGAAATGTTTGGAAAAAGACTCATAAAATCAAAATTAAAGCAAACAGAAATACACATTTTAAAATGAAAGTGGTTGAAACGTGTGTGTGTGTGTGTGTGTGTGTGTGTGTGTGTGTGTGATGTGACTTACAGCCAATAGAGCGAATCGATGAAGCAATCCATGTCATCTTTGATGTCATCATCGCGGAATGCTTTGTAGGGAAAAGAGAAACAAGATTTAACATGACTTGCAACAATGAACAAAAATTAAAAAAATGCATGGGTAAATACATAGATACTCATTTCGTATTTCTTTAGGTTATAATGATCTAAAAAACTGTTATGCTAACAGATACCTATTTAGTCTGTTGTTCCCCATTTTACTATTATTACTTTAACATTTGTTTGTTCTTGGTTTCTGATCCAATAAATAAATGCAACTTATCAAGCATATTTTCCACATTGTAAGGTGCAACTAAAGCCTTATAATTCAATGCGCTTTATTGATATGAATCAATATGGGTTCATCACTGTGTGAAACAGCTCCATCTAGTGGACGTATAACATCCCTCCCTTTCACTATTACTACTACAGCTCCATCTAGTGGATGTATAACACAATCCCCTACTACTACCACTACTGCGTCTTATATTCGGGTGCAATTTTTTACACGGATGCCTATGTTACAGAAATTACGGTATAAATGTTCCTCTTAATGTTGTATGTTTCGAATGTGAAAAATACGCCACTCACCGCTGCATTTTGTCCCGCAGACGTTCTCACTGTAGCGAGCGGAGGACTGGCAGAAGAAGCTGTCGGGGAGCCCGAGGAGACCGTGATAGCCCAGCGACCATTCCACCTCCGAATCGGAGCCATCGGCGCTCATCTTGGCGTCGGCGATGACCAGCAGCTCTTCGTCGAAAGCGTTCTCTTCCTGGTTGAGCATCTCCATCACCCTCTTCCAGTTTTCCACTTGCTCGTTATTCTGGTCCCAGTAGAGGTATTCGCCTTCCTCGTCGTAAATGTTGCCGCAGGCCTCTTCCACCTTGGATAAAATTTCTTCTTCCTCTTCCTCGTCTTCCTCTTCTGTTTCTTCTGGCTCGCTGGTGACCTCCGGGTCGGTCGGGGCAACTGTCACGTCGGTCAATAGGTCTTTCGGATCGGCTTCTTGGGTTTCGTTGCTCAGAGCGAGTGGCAGAGCGACGGGGGCGGCACGCTGGCCGCAGATGCGGACGGCGTTGGTGTCCAAGTTGGAGATCTTTTCCATGTGACAAACGACTGCAAAAACGACAAGGAAGGAAGGATTGGAGATGATATTCGCTCGAGTAGTTTATCATTATTTAACAAATGAGCTCCGTCGGATTTTATATTCTTACTTTCGGTCAATGGTCGTTTCAATATTTAGCATTTTCGGATTTAGCATTTGGATATAGCATTTGGATTTAGCATTTAGATTGAGCATTTTTGGATATAGCATTTTTGGATATAGCATTTTTGGATATAGCATTTTTGGATATAGCATTTTTGGATATAGCATTTTTGGATATAGCATTTTTGGATATAGCATTTTTGGATATAGCATTTTTGGATATAGCATTTTTGGATATAGCATTTTTGGATATAGCATTTTTGGATATAGCATTTTTGGATATAGCATTTTTGGATATAGCATTTTTGGATATAGCATTTTTGGATATAGCATTTTTGGATATAGCATTTGGATTTAGCCTTTAGGTCCGAACCTGGGATTGAACCCTTGATCTCAGAACCCTGAGGCCTACGCGCTAACCACTCCGTACTCCTTCCAATATGCTTAATAATACAAAAGGGACTTTTCAACAAGCCAAACATTCCTTTGATATTGCATCAAGTATTTCAAGTTGGTACTCACGCATGGTCAGGACATCTTCAGTCAGGTTTTTGGTGTTTTCCGAGAGGGTGATCCTCTCCCGCAGCCTTTCGCGCAGCTCGCAGCGGGTCAGCGTGCGTCCGTCGCACCCAAAGTGCATCAGCACCCACAAAAGCGGCAGCAACATTGTCAGCTTCATGTTTGGAGGTTGGTTCTGCGGGCGAAACATCGTCGGTCAACTTTCATTTCGTCACACGTAATATCTCTCGTTTCAAACATACTATTGACTATTTTGGAACTAAAGACGCATGGGGATCATTCACTGCAGCAGTCTGTTTTCCACACGCACATCTGAATCAAACAATCAAGCCCAGCTGTCCACAACGATCCTGATGATTTGATTCAGGTGTGCTGGGGGAGGGAGACATGGAAAACAGACTGGATAAAGGCCAGAAAAAAAGGAGAAATGTGAAAATCCTTTAAAAAAAAACATGAAAAGAATAAAAGTAAACAGAGCATTAACAACAACAAAAAAATACTTTAAATTTTTTTTGGGTGCCATTTCATTTTAGTTTTGCAGGATTTTTCAGTTGAGGTTTTGTTGTCGTTTTCTACGTAATATACTAATAATAGCTATTACATGTATATATATACCAATCTTATGCATTTATGTAGTACTCCAATGCATTTTGGTGTATATGTTAAATGTAAATTCAGAAATTAAGGGTCTAAAACTCTTTTCCCACCCTTGATTTTGTTTTTTTATGAATAAAAAGCAAAGAAAAACGAAAAATATTCATGTTAACATCCTTCTTATACATGTTTCTTATGACCTAAATCTTATTTTCTCACATTTTGGTCCGGTGATTAGGTCAAATCTAGTCCATGTTCCATTGCTAATGACTCAATTACAGAACAAAAGTATTAAAAAAATACCTCCCTTTTTTGTGAATCCTTACATTATTCCTTAACAAAATATATTCTATTCATCTCGACAAACTAAAACCTCCGAACGAATGAACCAATGACCCAAAGCGACCAATTCCCTGCAGACTACCCTGGTTTCGGTTTTTGTTCTCAATGTGCAAAATATACAAAAAAAATGACTAGATCTCTTTTAAAAAAAAATCCTCTTTTATAAATTTAAAGGCAAGAATAATTCAAAGTGCGCCTCAACCCATTTTCTCATTCAAAAAGTAGCTAACAAAGTAAAAACTTTGCTCGAATTCTCCCCGTCTGGTGGTAGTTTGAGAGGAAAGTCATCTTACCTGTCAGTCGGTAGTTCCTTCTGTGCTGGTGGATGCTGGAAAGCCAGCTTTTATAAGAACGAGGGGACGGCAAGAAGACCAACCTGTTCTGCACCTGCAACATTCTTTGCTATTTACTACAACGCTTCAAGGAAATAAAGATAAGATCGGTTATTTGTGCAAGACAGATCGGACCATGAAGGGATGAAAATGGGGTCCAGTTTTTCAAGTTTATGTGGTCATCATTCAAAAATACATGGAATGCTTTCCAAACAATGGCCGCTGACACATACCGTGCAGTCCAATACGTACGTGTATTTATTTAATTATAGCAGTTGATTCAAGATTTCATTTTGCTAAATTACACAGCAAAAACACCTTATTGAGAATGTCTATTTTATAGTAAAACTTCAAATAGAATATAATTCCTTAAGAAGTATCATTTCAGTGAAGTATGAAGGAACATTTGGGACATTTTCTCTTTACTTTTTAATTTATTCGTTTTCTGCACTGCTTCTCTCACAAGGGTCGCGGAGGGTGCTGGAGCCTATCCCAGTCAATTATGGGGACCAGGTGGGGGAAACTTTGAATTGGTGGTCAGCCAATTGCAGGCAAGGCAAAAATTTGATTTGAAAAAAACAACAACTTTTTTTAAAAGGTATTTTCGGTGAAATTTTAGACAAAAATAGTAACCTACTGCAACTTGAAATTTGAATTTGCCATTTTACTAGTAAAGTATTACTTTTTTAATCATACTCTTTGAGTACGGAGCATTTTTTTGGGCTGGCAGTGTACAAGTTTGAATTTTATTGTCTTATTATTTGCGCTAAATTAAGACTTTTATGGGCGCGAGTGAAATTGCATAACTGATCAACTCAAATGGCGCCCTATTAAGGTTGATACACAGGTTTTTTCTCAAACTTGTTTGTCGCCCCAAAGTGGTCCTGGTAAGTGGTTTGAGGCGGGTCAAATGAGGCCAATGCTTGCCGCGGGCGCACGTCAAAACTTTCCGACGGGTCTTGGGTCAAACGCTTTGGAAATGCGGGGGAAGCACACCTGAAATACAAAGTAAAGTAGAAAAAAATGTCACATATTCATTCATTTTCTGTGTCGCTTATCCTCAGGAGGGTCGCGGGGGCAATTTAGCATAGAATTAGCCTAGCATTCATGTTTTTGGGATGTGGGAGGAAACCGAAATACTCGGAGGAAACCGAAATACTCGGAGAAAACCCACGCAGGCCCTGATTGGCAAATCATGAATCCACACCCTGGAATTAATTTGAATTTCCAACTGAATTTAAAAAAAAAGTATACACCCAACTCAAAGTTGCAATTCACATTTTTTTTTCACAGACTCATCCCATAAATTTAAGCCCCTTCACAGACTTACCCGCAATTCCCCAAATGGACGACGTGAACCCTGGCCAGCTGGCCCGGATATAAACCACGTACATCTCTTCCCTGACGCCAGGGTCTGAAAAGATGCGGGAACATGATCAGGTGCGGTAGAGGAGGGAGATATGGAAAAACAGACCGGAGGACCAGAGTGGGTGACTCCTGACCTACCATACGTTCACACAATTTACAAAAGATTGTTCAAAACCAGGCCTCTGATTGGCTGCCACCATAAATTGGCTCACCTGGATTGGGGACCGTGGTCAGCACAAGGTCTGAACTCGTGGAGCCTCACAGCAACGCCCGGGCCTGCCATCGCGCTACGGCACCACCAACATTTCCAACATAGAAATACAATATATTGGTTTACGATTCATTAGATTAGATTAGATAATTGTATTCATCCCGTATTCGGGAAATTTCATTGTCACAGTAGCAAGAGGGTGAGAATACAGACACAGAAAAAGACATTTTAGACATAAATAAATAGGTAATACATAAATTAATTAATTAATATATAAATAAATATACATATACATACATACACATTGTTAAAAAGAAAAAAAATCTAATTGTGATTTTCTGCGAGGTTAATTTAAAATGACAATGACGAAAACGCGCCAACGTAAACGGATACCATTCCAGGGCCAGCTCGGCTGATTTGTCGCGGGAAAATTGGCAAAAAATATTGATCGGTGCTTTCAAGTTTTCAGGTTTGAACAAAGTATGCTCACGTGGAAAAGACGGGTGATGTGCCACGTCTCGTCTTGTGCCGTCCGTCGGGTCCGCTCGAGGGTCTCCGAATGGAGGCGATGGAAACCTTAACCCTGTGACGCGAGCGGCAATCGGACACGTCCGTCTCGGTTTGCTAGCCTTGACGGGCCTGTGTGTTGGATTACACGCAAAGCAAAGCGCTAAGAAATCCAACATATTCTGATTTGTGTACCAGCCAGACCAGCACCAAAACAACAAATCCAACAAAGTTCTGCTGGATTTGTCCTGGTTTAATACCATACCGTTTTTCCTGTGCAAAAACCATAGTATCCTGTATTTCTTAGCATTTTTTGGGGGGGGTGTTTTGATAGTGGTCTAATTAAAAAAACTGCATATGCTGGATTCTTTTAGGTGGAATTTTTTGGGGGGTTTTGGTGCTGGTCTTGCTGGTTCAAAAAGCAGCATATGTTGGATTCCTTTGCAGGGTTGGAATCAAGGGTGGACCAAGGTCGTTAACCCCTTGACTGGCCCTGAGGACAATTTATGTCAACGCCATTTCAACTGGAAGGGTTGACAGCGGATGGACATACTGATACCGAGTGCCGAGCCAATACCCAGGAAATGTACTAAATAGGGGAGAGAAAAAATACTAAATTCAAAAGTCTCGTGTCCACCAAATTCGAATAGCAATGTAGCAATATTCTAATATTATCAATGGGTGATTTCAACAAAGCAGAAAGAAAAATAAAAAAAAAACAGTGCCAAAATTAGGCTGCAAACAAATTGTTCAAACAATGTATCATGCATAAATAAATGTATACAGTGAGTAATATAATCCCCCCTTTTAAAAAAAAAAACTACCATAAAATATTTTTTGGGGCATGCAGAAATTGATTTAAAACAACTTTCTGCCTTTGAAACGGAATTTACTATGCTGCTATTACATTTATTCTTTCTTTTGTTGATTATTATTATCTTATAAGTCAGTTGCAGTTCTGCTTACCTTTTGGATTTGATGAGATGCTGTTGTCCTCGATTGATTTTCCCTGTTGAAATAAAGGCCACATTAAATTTTGGCTAAATCCCCGGATTAGAATGCAGACAGTTGTCACAAAGGCAGTTTTTATTCACGAACCCACCAGAGGGCGCTGTTGGCCCTTTAGATTTAAACCTGGTCGATTGCTGCAGACTTTTTCCCACAAAAAAGTCTAGCACCAATCAACCAGAAAAAAAATACAGTCACTTTTAATGTGGAAAATTGGATACATTTAATATGAAATCATTTGCAATTTAAATCAGCGATTAATTCCTATTACTGTGTTTTCTGTAACCACAATAGTGTGTCTGTCTAATGACCTAGTAATTTATGCGGCCCTTTGGATTCAGACATAATATTTATGGCTGTTTTTTTGTATTTAATCCAGTCAAACTGACACTTTTTTTGTTTTAGCCATTGTTTGACAACCGAGTTTGTCAGACAAAGAGTTTAATGCTTTTTTTGTTGGGGCCAAATGGATGATATACAATTTTGCCAACAATAAAATGACTAGGAAGACTAGAATAGTCAAGTAGTGTATTGGTGTATGGGATGGTATCTTTATTTATATTTATATATGTTTTTTACATTTACAATTATTTTCTCATATTGAAAGTTCCTTCTAGGCAGCTGGACGAAAACAATCAGCTGCACACAAAGTGAACACACACAAACACACACTGGGGGAGACAACAAAAGCCAGGGACCAACAAAAGCCATGGATGCCATGAGGGGAGAGATGCTGCCTTCACGTGCACTCCGTCGAGCGCCATCCTGCTTAGCATCTCTACATTCGGCCTAATAATAAATAGTGACCTTTCCCCGATTACCCCTTCTATGTGTACATTTATAACATTTTATGGGAACTCTGTGGGATTGATAATGAAATAAACATGGGCTAAACGCCGTTTATGAGGCTTCGTGGGGGGGCGAAAACGCTCTCGTCCTACAGACTGTGAAGGCATCGGCAGCAGCAACCTTCCCGGTCGGTCGGTCGGTCGGATCTGGCTGGCTGGTCGTGACGTGCCAACTGAGCCGAGCCAAGCCGATCCGAGCCGAACGTGAGCGACTTTTCCAGGCGGAGACGCGGAGGGACACGAGCGGCGTTTTTTTTCCTGACGGTCTGCCCGCCCCTCCCTCCGTCCGTCTCTTCGTCCGCCGCCGCACTCTCTCCGTGTGTCGGCTTCGGGCCTCGCGACCGGCGGCTATGGATCCGATCGCCTCCTGCTCTCGCCGCTGAGGGAGCGTCGGATGCTCCAGCGACCGTCGAGGCGGAGGGGAGGACTGGGAGGGGGGCATCCCGGTCATTCTTCCGACACCAGGTGAGGAGCTTACACCGCTCGACAAAGATGCCCTTCATCCGCTTGGATACGGGGGGAAAGGCGGCTCTTCTTTTTCGTGCCGGGGCCGTACGAGGAGGAGCAGACGTCGGGTTTTTTTAGGGGTGGGTGTGTTGGGGGGTAATTGTGGCGGGTGGGAACGAACGGAGGTTAGCACGCTAGGCTAGCCGCTTACTCGCTTAGCAGAGCTCGCTCGTCGGCTCTTAAGAGGGCGAATCGCGGCCTCCGCGAGGGATGCCACCCCCATCCTCCATTTTTTCCCCCAAGATTAATAAACCCCTGATTGGGATGTAAGGTGTAAGCAAAGATCGCCGTCTCTTAGCTTAGCATCAAGCCCGGCTAATAGCCGTCGCCCCCCCTCCCCACTTCCATTCCACTCCACCCCGCTCCTCCTCCTCCTCCCCCCGGCAGCATCCTCCGGTGGAGGCGCCGCACGAAAGGCACCCAACGTTGGGCAAAAAAAAAAAACGCCGCACGGTCTCCCGGTTGGCACGCGACATGCCGGTGGACGTGTCGAACCGAGAACCGAGCGGTTCTCCGGCGGCGGCCGACATTTGCTCGCCGTGAAATAAAATGGAAGCACGCCTAGCGGATGTTGTTATGTAACAAATAAACGACACCACACACGCCCTTGAAACAAAAGCTGCGGTTCCGTTTGTTTGTTTGTTTGTTGGCTACACGTCGAGGCCTTTGGGTGAGAAGCAAGCATAGTGTTCGAGTCTTGGTGGTTCTAGACTCAAGAACCTTCAAATTGGCTGATTGGATATTGTTTTTCGGTTTGTTGTCAACCCCCAGTGGCTCCACGAAGATCATAGGCCCAAGCTTGAATGAGCACCTAAGCCTATATTTGTTTAAACAACCGTATTGTACTCGCATATAAGCCGCCCCACGTATAATAATATAATCATCTGTAAAGGCCGGATCAAAACAACTGGACTTTTTTTGTATTTTGTCCCTTATTTTCGGCAATCATTTATAAATAACGAATCTGATGGGCCATAATGTTTAAAATTGTCAAGCGCCGTTCAAAATACTGCTCGTTGTTCGTTGAAGATAAGCATAAATAATCCTACTTTAAATGCATATGAACCTAAAAATATTGAGCATATGTTCAGTAAGTGCCACTAACTAGAAAATGTTAGGAAATGCGTCATAGAAAAGTTTTGAAGGTTGGCAAAATAGCTTTGGGGCATTTAAAGGGCAATATTGTAGGATACAAAGTTTCTAAACAATCACTATAGTCAATTATATAAACATTTGTAGAGGTGACATTATCTTAATAATAAGGATATAAGGAAATAAGGATTATGGGGAAAAAAGAATACATACTTGGGCTCCTTTAAGATGCTTGTAAGAACCCTTCTGATATGAATGTTATGTTTCTGCATCGTCTTTGTCTGCCCACATCTTCAGTCAGAAGCGATTGAGCTTTAAGACAAAAGAAATTCACATCATCTTTTATGCTATTCTTGATTCACTTGAATAACAATTCTCCAAAAGGCATCGCAAAAATACTCATTGATGCCCCACAATAGCATGGTGCCTTCTCAAATTTGTCTTTTTTTGGGGCACATTCTCCCTACTTTAATGTTTAAAGTCATTAAACTATGAATGAAATGATGTCATTTGTTAGGCAGAGGTAAAAATAAAGCATAGTGATAACTTCTCCGAAAAAGGCACAAAAGCCAATATTCAAAGAACAGCGGGCCTCCATTGCCTCATTTAAGGTCACTTTTCATGACTCAACCATGAAAAAGACGAGTCAAAAAAGGGCATCTATGGCAGAGCTCCAACTTCTAAGGCAAAAAATATATATAAATATATACGTATATATATTTATCACTGCTGACCCCAAAGAACAAAAAGTCCTGTATTGCAACACAAAATTTGGCAATGTGCATAGCGTGATGACCTGGGGGTGTTTTGCTGCTCCAGAACCTGAACAACTTGACGCGCTTGTCGGGCGGTGGTCAAACATCCGGACTTGGGCAGGACAGTCCGGAATTTAAAACCTCGCTTAGCCTCGAGCCGGACGCTTATCTGGGTTCGAAGGGTCAAAAATGTAAAAAAGCCACATTCTCTTTGCAGGTGCTTGCTAGACGTGTCCTTGTCACTCATCTCATGATGAATTAAGCATTATATTAATATGCCCAAACGAAGGATTTTATTTAATCTGGAGTCCTCTTTTGGCTAAAGCAAAAAAAAAATGATGGTTTGACACTGCTATTCATGTTATAAAAAGACCTACATCATAATATGGCATATCATAGATTAATGTTCTTGAACAAAATCGAAGAAATATTAATGTTGAAAATGATGTTATTTTGGGGTGTACACTAGAGTTATGTATGTCTCTTTCCTCCTTTATATAAATTGTTAATGGAAACATTAATTTTGCTCTTAATTAAAACATCTTAGGCTTTATTGCCAATTCTGTGATATTTCAAACTTCACATTGGAAGTATTTATAATACAGAATAGGTCATAATATAGTCACTGTTACTAAAAAGTTGTATTTCTACTGTTGGGATATAACCAAATTCAATTTTGACCTGTATTATTGTTAATGTATCTATAAAATAAATTTTGCCCCTTTGTTTGTAGCATGGTAGCATATTGCTAATAGCATTTTAGCTCCATGTTATTAGCACGTTGGCAGAATTTTAGTACAATGTGAGCAATCCGATTACCAAATGTTCAAAAGTTAGCAGCATTTTAGCCTGTTAGTTGCTTCTAGGCAATATATTAGCTAAATTTTAGCAACAGGTTAGCATATGGTCACAATGTCGTACACATTTTATCAGAACTTTGCTAACAATTTGAGGCTAATTGTATTTTAGCTCCATGTTACAAGAATGTTGGCTCATTTGAGCATTTTAGTCAAAATTCAAATAAACTACGCAAAACTTAGCAGTATTTTCATCTCTTAATTATTTATTGGAAGAACAAAGTTGGATTTTGGCAGCACGTCGGCAGAATTTTAACTCGACGTTATCAGTGTGACGTCAAAAAGTTGTGCACATTTCACTGACAATTTGATACTTTGTGTTTTCAATATCCACCAGCATGTTAGCTCTTTTAGCGCAGCATTTTAGTCCAATGGAAGCAATATGTTTTCCCAATGCCGGTCGAAAGTTAGCAGCATTTTTGCACGCTAGCTGCAAGACGTTAGTCGGATTTTAGCAGCGTGTCGGCACGATTTGAACTCCATGTTATCGGCGTGTCGTCGGAATGTTGTGCGCATTTTAGCAAGACGTTACTGACACTTTGGGGCCTTCTGTTAGAACATAGTGAAGTTGACCTAGTTTTTTTTTCCTCTTTAGAAATCTCTTTTTAACATGTGCAAGGTGACAGGTGGGAGAGATGGAGGAAGCGGGGAGGAAAGTGACGGGGAGCTAGGCCTAGAAGGAAAATAGCAAAGCGAAAAGCCAGGAGGACGAATCAGCGATGGGGGGGAGGAAGAATGTGACGGATGCAGAAAAGAGAGAGGGAAGCAGTCGAGGGAAGGAAAGAAGGAATCCGGGAGACAGGAAGTGTGAGACGCCCCGTCAAAGGAAACAATCCACTGACCTCGGCTTTTGTTTTTGTTTTTTTCCTCCCTTTCCAGGCTGACTCACCGGGCCAGCATCTAAACCACGGGAGACGAAAGGGAGAAGAAATAAGAGGAGAAGGCGAGAAGAGAGAGGAAGGAAACCAGGGAGAGGGCGAGCGGAAAAAGGGCCAGAACAGGTCTTCATCCTGGGAGAATCTGTGACGAGGAGGAGGAGGAGACGCCATCATGAGCGACCAGAACGTGGTCAAGGAAGGATGGGTCCAAAAAAGAGGTGATGATGTGCTTTCGCGTAAATCTCTCTCAATGTGAGGCAAGCTAACCATTTTTGGGGGGGGTGATTCGAATGTTCAAATAAAATATGCTCATTCCTAGCCTCAATTACAAAATGTTCCTTCAATCTTTATCTAAAAGTTGGAGGTAATTTAGTCATCACTTACTCGTTTTACATTGAAGTCACACTCTGTGCTTGTGCCGCTTCCTTGTGGGCAGGCGAGTACATCAAGAACTGGCGTCCTCGCTACTTCTTGCTGAAGACGGACGGCTCCTTCATCGGCTACAAGGACAAACCGCAAGATTCAGACCTGGCTTATCCCCTCAACAACTTCTCGGTTGCAAGTAAGCGACAAAAACACGAGACGTGGTCGGTGATGTAGCTTCCAGAACTGATAGCTTCAAATCGGGTTTATACTATGAAACTAATAAACCAATAACGGAGTCATCATTTGAATCCATTTCAAATACTTTCATTTTTTTTAACCTTATCTAACATCTGCTTTTATTTTGCAAAACAAAAGTCAATATACCTGTTGATTTTTTTGACATACTTAACAATTCTAACCAATAACAGAGTAATAATTTAAATCGATTTCACATACTTTCATTTTTTTTAACCTTATCTGATATCTGCTTTTATTTTGGAAAACAAAAGTCAATAAATATATCTGTTGATTTACCCGAAAAATCTTTTTCAATCTGTACCCAAAATGTAGTCATCTGTGGATACATATTGGGATACAAATGAATTGTATGCTTATCAAAACAGAAATTGAAACCTTTGAAAATCTGCTCCACAACAAATACAGACATAAAGTATCATGTGCAATCACTGCACTTCCTGTGTGTGACTTTCAGAATGTCAGCTGATGAAGACGGAGCGCCCCAAACCCAACACATTCATCATCCGCTGCCTGCAGTGGACCACAGTCATCGAGAGGACTTTTCACGTGGACACTCCGGATGAGAGGTCGGCGTCAATTTAAAAAACAAAAAAAATCTGAACGCTTACTTACACTTACAGAAAACAATGTGACTAAATTCTTTGATGCTAACGCGACCGTACCGGTCTCTTACCTGTCAGGGACGAGTGGGCGGAGGCCATCCAGATGGTGGCGGAGTCGCTGGCCAAGCAGGAGGAGGAGGGCATCCTTTGCAGCCCCACCTCGCAAATTGAGAACGTCAACGAGGAGGAGATGGACACCTCCATCAGCCACTACAAACGGAAGGTAACTGGTTTTAAAAAAAAATGGAGATTCCTCATTCGCCGCTGTCATCTTTGACCATATTTCCTGGACTATAGATCACACTTATTTCCATATAGTTGTTTTTCCACATTGACATCTGTTAGAAGGCCACGCTAGGCCAGACCGCTAGACGGTTTACGTTAGGGGTGGCGAACATGTGGCTCTTGAGCCACATGCGGCTCCCGGCAAAAATGAATGCTTCTTATCTTATTTTGTATATACTGTGGCTCTTTGTCTTGTTTCATCTTTCTCTTATTTTTATCCTCTCTTAAAACACACTCAAATTCATCATTAAAAACAAATAAATTATTATTATTTTTTTAATAATTTGGCAGATTGGATCTTTTTATGATGCTTCTGACAAAAAGTGTGGCTTTTTGACACTCCTAATTTTTTTGGCCCATGTTCGCCACTTCTAGTTAACGCGCAGACATTCTCACTCGGCGGCCATTTTAGATCAGGACCGGTCGATCCTCAAGAAAAAATAAATCAATCAAAGGAGCGATATATTTTTAGCAGATTTTTTTTTTAACATTTTCTTTCTCATCCAATATTGCTCTTTTTATGATGATAAGCTTCTAAAAAAAACAAAGATACTCCAGACAAGCACTGTGCACTAGCTAAGCAGAAACACTAGCAAGTTTAAAAACCCTCATTTGGCCACTCCTCTTCGTTTAATTCCAAAGTTTACGCCAGAATGAACTTTCTATCCTCACCTGACATCAGTACATAAATGCCAACCGCTGTTTTTAGATGGTTAACGTGCGTGACGCCTTTTTTTTAACCTGCTCTGCAGACAATGAATGACTTTGACTATCTGAAGCTCTTGGGCAAAGGCACCTTTGGCAAAGTCATTCTCGTGCGGGAGAAGGCCAGCGGAACTTACTACGCCATGAAGATCCTCAAGAAGGAAGTCATCATCGCCAAGGTAGGCTCGATCAGAATCTAGTCCAAATGGGAATTGCCACGCGCTGCGAACACAACCCAACGGCTGTTACGCCAACAAACCATTAAGGCGTTAACGCCACGGTATGTTTTCTACTTTGCGACAGGACGAAGTGGCTCACACGCTCACAGAAAGTCGGGTATTAAAAAACACTCGGCATCCGTTCTTGACGGTAAGTCTCGTCGCGAGTGCCACGACGATACGTTTAAAGTGTACTCACGGTCGTCTTTGTCATCCGTGTGGCAGTCTCTCAAATACTCCTTCCAGACTAAGGACCGCCTCTGCTTCGTTATGGAGTACGTCAACGGAGGAGAGGTCAGTCTTTTTTTTCACTATAAAAACACAACAAAAACATTTTTTTTAATAAGACTTGTCTTTGGTCTTTTCTCCACAGCTTTTTTTCCACCTGTCACGGGAACGAGTGTTTTCTGAGGACCGCACGCGTTTCTACGGCGGCGAGATCGTCTCCGCCCTGGACTACTTGCATTCCGCAAAAATCGTTTACCGGGACCTCAAGGTGACATGCAAAATATGTTAAATGACAATTTCCACACGTTCGTTCCAATCCCAAAAGCTACATCAGCCGTCAGAATTTTTGCGACCAGTAAAAACAATGTTTGTAAAGGTTAGCTCAATATTACTTGAATCAAAGTTAGCCCTTTTGCTAGCCCTGTTTACAAATATTAGCATTGCTTATTAGAGGACATGTTTGTAAGGATATTTGAAGGATGAAACTAACGTTTTGTGTTTATGCGAGCAGCTGGAAAACCTGATGTTGGACAAAGACGGACACATTAAGATCACCGACTTCGGCCTCTGCAAGGAGGGCATCACGGACACGGCCACCATGAAGACGTTCTGCGGCACGCCCGAGTACCTGGCGCCTGAGGTCGGCATATCCCGAAACGTACGCCTTTTATTTTTGGGGGGGTACTTTCCAGTGACGGCCTGCCGTTTTTTTCTACCAGGTGTTGGAGGACAACGACTACGGCCGCGCGGTGGACTGGTGGGGATTGGGCGTGGTCACGTACGAGATGATGTGCGGCCGCCTGCCTTTTTACAACCAGGACCACGAGAAGCTCTTTGAGCTCATCCTCATGGAGGAGATCAAGTTTCCGCGGACGTTGTCGGCCGACGCCAAGTCGCTGCTCTCGGGTCTGCTCATCAAGGATCCCAACAAACGGTGAGATCACGCAACGTCTCGTCGTCAACGCGTCATGTGCGACCAAAAGGAAGAGAATGAACTCACTCACCCTGGAAAATGATTGGCAGCTCGGGAGGCGGGACTTCTTCTTCTCATGTTTTTTTTCTCTCACGTTCTAGGCTGGGCGGGGGGCCCGACGACGCCAAGGAGATCATGCGACACAGTTTCTTCGTAAGCGTGGACTGGCAGGACGTCTACGACAAGAAGGTGAGGCTGGGTCCTATGGGGCCACAAGGTGGGGCAAAAAAAACACAATTAAAGACCACCCAAAAAGTAATTCTAACATTTAGCCTTAGAACAAGAACCCTTTTCTAACAGAGAGAGATAGAAACAATTCCTATTTTTAAATGTTCATCCTTGAGAGCTACACTCAGAATTTAAAAGGCAAACACCGCCCTCTGGTGGACAAGCTAAGCGTGACAACCAGTCATTTCTGCCCTTTGTTAACAAAAATACTGGAAAATGAAGACAACCATGTCCATCTCAGTGCTTTAGACATCAGCTATATTTGTCAAAAAAAATGTCACTTCAGTCTTTTTTAAGATAGCCGTGCGTCCTTTTCAGATGGTCCCACCCTTCCAGCCTCAGGTGAGCTCTGAGACGGACACGCGCTACTTTGACGAAGAGTTCACGGCGCAGACCATTACCATCACGCCGCCGGAGAAATGTGAGTACAAAGCACTTGGAGGTGGGGCTAGCGGTCAGGAAAGCCAGGCGGTCACATTTGAAAGAATCCATACCAATCCGTGACCATTTTTTTTAGACGACGAGGACGGCATGGACGCCGCCGACAACGAGCGGCGGCCTCACTTTCCGCAGTTCTCCTACTCGGCCAGCGGGCGGGAGTGAGCGCCCCCGACCCCGCCCGCCACCCGACTCCGCCGGCGGCCATTTTGAGGAAAACACGTAGCCATTTTAGGAAAAAAAGCAGTCCCAGTCTCTCCTCTCCGTCGCGCCAGCGGGCGGAAGTCGGGAAGTCTCTCGCTGGACTTTAAAGTTTTTTTGCACAGTGGGCGTGCGCCCACGCTAAACAGGAGTCGGCCACGTTTTTTTTTCTCCCCCTCCCACCCCGCGGAAGGCCAATTTGTTCGTATTTATTTTCCTCTCCGTCTCAGTATTACCTTCTTCACGTCGTCCTCGTGGTGGCGACGATCGCCCTATTTTTGTTTCGTTTTTTTTGCACTGACGCCGGAAGGAGACGACGAGGCGCTTTTTTTCCCGGGAGCAAAGCACCAAAAACGTTGCCTTACGCCGTCGTCGCTTTTTTTTCTTCTTTCGTTTTTCTTTTTTTCGAGGCAAGCGTGCACGACTCCTGGTTCACCTCGACCAAACCGCACGCGCGCACAAAAACGTTCCTATTTGTCGTCAGTCGGTCGCCACGAAAACACATTTTCGCCAATGGGGGGAAAAAAACGTCTACGAGGGGCGTTAGGTCCGTTCGCCGCGTGATTACGTTTAGCCGAGGAGCTTGCGCACACACACGCCGACGAGTACACGCCAGGCACACGTACATACGACCGCGGTCGAAAGTTTGGAGACGCTTCACTATTCAGACGAATGAGTGTCTCAAAACTTTTGACCGAAGGTAAACACATACGGGGGTCCGCTATTTAAGTCTGGTGGGGGAAGGGTGTTACAAACCGTTGCTGTCTTTAGACGTGGAAAAAAAAGCGCAGAAATTAGACCTGAAATGCTTCCGGTTTTCATTCTTCTTCATTAGCCAAAGTGGTCTGTAATGGAATTACATGCAAAACAAAATTTCTCAAATTAATACAAGTGTAAACTGCATAAGAGGGGGGATTACTGCGACTTTAAATTTCCACTAGAACCATGATGAAGTGCGCCGGAAATAAAGTGAATATTGTTGCGAGTCCCATGTGAATTGTCAGTAAAGGTATGTGTGACGTATATGTTCGTGAGGGGTCGACACCTGGAGAGTTTTGCGCGCTAGCTAAAGCGGAAACTCAAAACGAAGCCTGCCAGACCAACTCGGCTTTTTATTGTCGTGTGCAAGTTGATAAATAAACGAAAAAGATTGGTCGAAGCGGCTGACGGGACAATGTGAGACGTTGCGAAGGGTATCGAGGAGAGAAAGTGCTGTAAAAGTGCGTTCCATTTGCTAATGAAACGTTTTGATGGAACAAATTTGTCGGAAAGTGACGTATAGGAATCGGCGGATCGGGATTTTGCGCGCGAGGCGAGCGCTAGCGTGAGCCAACACACACACACATATGAACATGTTAGCATACATGAATGAATTATACATTTACACACAAAGTGTTTTATGTCTTTTGCGGATACGCACCAGGACTGTTGTTGGCATTTTGAGGGTGACCAATCACTTTGAGTTTAAAACGACGCTTCCAGACGCAGAATTCCGTCTCGTTCCAGAAACATTCCCGTGAAATGACACCATTCCGTGTCATGTACATAGTTATGCAATACGCTCTCTTCTGTATTTTTGTTTGTTTGTTTGTTTGCTCTTTTTTTTTTAAACCGGTATGTCGCCACGGAGACAGAAACCTAGCCCCGCCCCCCCATGTTCACCTCCGCTGTGACGGTTTGCGTCAGCGGCGTTTGTTGACAAGTGACGACAAAAAGTTGAAATGTTTAAGACAAAGTGGCATCTCGTTTTTTTTGTTTTTTTTATCCGTTGGGGTTTTTGTGGGTTTTCGTCATCCTCTCTTGACTATTTTCCCTGTTTTTCTCTAACTTGCGAAACCCGGGAAAAAAATGAAAAGCACTTGGGAGGAAAAAAAAATAATTGCTGGATGATGATGGTTAAGATTGGTTCATTAACTGATTTTTTTTATTTTTAATCATTTCCTTTAGTTTTGTTTTTGGATGGTTTGTTTGTTTTCTGTTTTCTTACCAAAATGTTAGAGCAAGAACCCAGTAGTGGACTTGCTTTGCTGTGCTAGTATTTATTTTCAATTAAATTAAATGAAACACATTTCACACTCTTCTTTTTTTTCAATTATTAAGTTGCGTGAAGAAACTCATTGGTAGGAAATGATTACATATTCCTCTTTTTTAATACATCCAAAAATGAATAGATCAAAAAATGTATTTTTTACAAGAACCACTTAAGCCCACAAATAGCGTTTAAAGCTACATTTCACGTCTACAATTGTATAAAAATATCAAAATAAGAAAAACAGATTTATCTTCATTTATGATTTATTTTCAGAATTAGTATTTTAGATACGTTTTTATTTTTTATATTTACATTTATTCAAGATGTATTTTTAATAATCGTTTTTTGTCACCTTTATTTATATTTAATTATGGCATCATTGGTTCTCTATAGAGATTGAATAGGCACGCAATCAAACAATAATTAGTGTAATTTTTTTTAATTTATTTTATAAACAATAAATTTTTCCACACTGCGCATTCAAACTATTTGCACATTTCAACACTGCCCTTAATTTCAACAGTCATACACCATTTGTAAACAAATAAGATTTTATAGTCTGAGTTTCGATGACTCAAAAGATGATTTGAAACACCAAATGTTTGTTTTAGCGCTTTACTAACAAAAAGAATAAGTCCACATGTCCCCCAGACTCTTCCTAGCATGCTATTTAGAAGATTGGACTCTTTCCCATTTGGTGTTAAACAATAATAAAGAAAAAAAAATCTACGTGATGTTTAATCATATTAGCTTGAATTCCTGTAATAGGTACCTGCTTGGACCAAACTGTGAACGGAGATCATTCCGGCAGGACAGGAGGCCAGTCCACATCAACAGACTGCAGGATGGAAAAACAGGAAGAAATGCATTCTTAATAACTAAGAAAAACGAAGATTTTTTTTCCAATCACATTTGTTCACTCTGCTTTAAGTGGCAGCCAATGAGTAAATAAAAAACCCGTAAAATGCCCCCAAACCAACAGTAAGTCACCAGAAAATACCCCAAAATCATCTGGAACAAGAAGAAGCATCCCGGAAAGTCCCTGAAAATCAACAGGAAATGATCCAAAATGTACAGGATGTGAAAAAAGTAGTGATGCAAAATGAACTCATTGTTAATTAATTTGGCAGTGCATTTTGACCGTCCCAGTCAAAATGGATTGGACATCTAGTGCCAGTAAGTTAAATTTTGGGGCCCAAAATAAATTGGTACGCCCCACGAGATCTGGTGGCCCGCAAAACCAAACTGAGTTTGACACCCCTAAATTATACCGAGAGTTTTTCCCACAAGTAAGCAGAACAAGAGCATAAAAGTATTACCTGTACATCTAGCTCTAGTATGTCTGTGTCCGTGTCTAGCAGCAGACACAAGTTTGGCTTGGTACGCCCAAAATCTCCGTGGACAAATTCTTTTATGTATCTGGATGCGTATTTTCAGGAGAACACATTTCAAAATAAATGCACAATATACAACTACATAGCACTTGGAAACAAAGTATGGCAAAGCGGTAGAAAAAACCATCGCTTGGGACTAGGATACGTTCCGGCCTGCGTCTTGAGACTGAGCTGGAAGTGGTGCTCGTCCACGAAGCTGGTACTCATGCTGTGGATGAGACGCTGGCGGACCGCCAGAGTGCGGCGGTGCAGGACTCTCAGGGGGGTCTTCTGGTCCACCGTCAGGTCCTCCAACGACAATGGAATGTCAACGCCGGCGCATTTTGGCAACGTGCAGCTAATGTGCCAGCGCGCGCCCACCTGGATGCGGTCGATGAAGGCGATGTCGTCTTTCCGGATGGACTTGAGCGTCCACACCAAGGCTCGGTAAGATTTGGTCTTCTCCTCCTCACCCTCTTTCATACGGCTCATGGCGTCTCTGCACGTATTTTGGATAAAGTATTGGGAAACCTCGCGGGGAAAGGAAATGGGAAAGAAAAAAAATCTACCTACCTGCTGACCATCTGCAGGTCTCGAACTCGAATCTTGTCGGAAGATGTGTTGATCACCTGTGACCATTTGGGTTTGGTGATTAATTACAATTAAATACGTACTATTTAAAAATCATTTCTAAATGTATACATTCAACATGATAAACTTAACAGCTAAGTTAAATGAACTTTTAAAATTAATAACATTATAATTGAATTTGACCATATTGTGGTTTAAGATTGATTCACAATTTTCACCTCCATATTTGTGGTTTCAATAGGGAGTACAAATGTGTTACTTTAAAGGGGGAAAAAATCTTAAGTAAATCATCGCATGTGGTATTTCTGAGATTCTGTTTTCATCGATTGATTGCACATTCCTATAGGGGTGTTGCCTGCACGTAGACAAATTCTAAAAGGAGTTCACGTGAGGAGTACAACCAGGAAGTGTGTCCGTAGCGCTCTAGTTTGTCATCCCTAGGTAAGATGGTGGCACCCTGAGCGAGTAATGGCAGGCACAAGTGAATTTTTTCACGTGTTATGCAAGATACCGTTTATACGAGAAAATACGGTCATTGATATCTTGCCATCATACACGACCACAAAGTGTCACATCACCTGCTGCACGTTTTTCATGTCCTCCTTGCCGAGTTTTCCCTTGTGAGGGTTTAGCAGCTCCAACGCAAACGGTCGACCTGGAAAGGGAAGAACGAGAGCAGTTGTCGTAAGTAACGGAGATGATTCCGGTCGCCATTTTCCGTTTGCGCCTCTTACCATTTCCCAATGTGCGCACGTCCACGTCTTCGCGGCCGGATGAGGAGAAATTAAACCCTGGGGGAACGCCACAAAGACAAAAGTCGGACCGACGTCGGCGTGGCGGCGTACAGATTTTCTGGGCGATCTCCACCTCCCGCTCCGAACGCGGCCAGGACGGGCGTGGCGATGAGCTCCTCCACCGACGACTCCATCCGACGCTCGCCGTCGATGAGCCAGGGCGTCTGCGGCAGGCTGCGGCAGAACTTGTTGTAACGCCCTGAAGAACACGTGCCCATGGCGTAACCAGGCAAAAAAAAAGAAGAAAAAAAGCGCCCCGTCCCTACACTTACCCGCCACGAAGAATGAAGCGTGGACGCACCTCACGTCTGGCGGCGTGCAACTGGTGGCGGGTCGGGACGGCGGCCACGGTGAGTGTCTGACATGTAAAAAAAAAAAAAAGACAAAAAACACCAATGGTTATAGGAACGTTTTACAAACAAGTTTTAGAGGAGGTTTTTGAGAGCGGACTGACTTGGTAAATTTGCTGTCAGGGATCTTCTCCAGGGCTTTCACCACCGCCATGCGGGTAAACACTGACTGGACGCACACAATTTCTCGTTAGGTGCCGAAGTTGGTGTCGTGAGTCCGTCGCGTTTGAAAACAAATTCGACATCTAGAAATGTTTGTAAACTAAAATGTTTTAGATTCCATCAAGTCCGATTCAGGTGGGTTCGGTTCTTTTTTTTTTAAATGTATTATCATTGCAAAAATATGTGAGTGAGATAGCCCAAGAAAATAGACATCCAATCAAATATGGAGATTACCTACGTTACATCATTGAACATTTCTGGTTAACAGGCAGATTATTAACTCACCAGTTTGTTCTTAGTGGGTTTGAAGCAGTCGGGACAAGTGGACCCACTGAAAGAAAAAAAGTAAAAAAATCATCCCAAAAAGAATCTCTCGGTTTTAAAGTGGGGAAGGATGAAGCTGTCGACGGGTTCCAAACTCACAGAAAGTGGCAGTCGGCGTCTGTTTCTGGGTGGGTGAAACCCACGCTGACCTCGAGCGCACTCTGGAAACAAGGTCAAAGAAAATGTCTTTTTGTCAGCTGCACATATCACCCCAATTGGGTATAGTCAAGGTCCAGATCCATCGCTCCCTTCACCTTGGCTACCACCGCGACGCCGTCCAACTCCTGTGCCAGAAGACCCTGCATGATCCACTTGAAGGCTTCCTTCACCGCGATGACGTCATCGCGGCCCAGCACGCAGCACTTGGCTCTGGTGGGAATCGTGCCATGCTTTGTGAAAATCGCCCGATATCAAGCCGTATTTGGGCGAAAAAAGGGCCGTTACCTCACATGCTCCTTCACGTGAAGCCAGCACGAGTGCTGCGGATTCCAGCAGGCGACCAGAAAGGAAAGAGAATGTTACAATTTAAAGAAAATAATGCAATATTTTTAGCTAGTCAGTCTTTAAAGGTCAATTCTGGGTAAACTATACATGTGACATAATGGTCATCTCAAGTCTACATTCTGTTGCACTTCTCATCTTAACCACTAGATGACAGTCCCTTAAACAGCCCGTCTCCATGAGAACAGGGGTTAAAACCTGTGGAAATCAATTTAGGAAACTACAATTTCGGGATTTTGCTTTATATCAATAATGTTATAGAAAAAATAATCCATTATGATAAATATCATCATCCTGATTGTGATTTACTTTTGTCCACACGGATATACAGACCTCGCGCACGCACATCTGAGCAGGAAGCGAGATGGACAGCACCAAAGTGTCAACCTCGTACTTTTCTTCCTTGACCGCGTCGGCAATCTGCAAAGACATGAGCCACGTTCCTTTATTGCACATTCTAGCACTTTTCTTAAGGCCAAATATCACTTCTTTAAATTCCATGCTTTATCGAAGCTTCGTTTAAACTTTAAAGCAAATAATTGATTGATTTGTTTGAAACAAGAGGTCAAATCAACCGTTTTGTGGGTGTGTCCCACCTGCATAGCCTGGGTGACGTCACTGAGGTGTTGCAGGACGCCCAAGCACAACACGCATACATTGGACTCCTCTACCGGATCATCCGCTGTCAGCTTGCTTTTTTTACTGGCCGGTTCCGACACTGCGGCATCCTGGGAATTGTTCTCCTCTTTCGTTGTAGACTCGGACGTTTTACTAGAGTCCTTGGGTCCACTGATAAAAGCTTGGAGCTGGCTCAGTGTTTCCTGTTGAAGGGTAAAAATCCAGGATAGATGAATTAGTACTGGCTTTTATTCCAATGCGTCTGCCATATTGGATGGTAGATGCCTCTTATTTATTACGTGTTGTCTACCTGGCGATTCTGCCTGTAAGCATCTGGTACACCAATGCAGCAGAACCTGAGCACGCAACGAGCGCAGCAGCCAGACGTCAACAACTTTTTGATGATGACCTTGTCTTTTTCTTTCAAGGGCAGCATCGTTTCTGTCAACAGCAAAAAGAAAATGAGTTTATTTCATGGGGTTAAAACAACATAACAAGGCTACTAGCAGCCACAATAAACATTTGGATTATTATATTGTTACTAAAAATAGCTGAATTAGAGAAGTGGGTACATTTTAATTTATTATTTTAAGCTCATTTGTCATTCAACTAGGAATTCTATTTAAAATTGATAAGCGTGTCATGACTATTGAATGAAAAAGTGAACTTCATTTCCTTTTTACGTGCCGACCAAAGAACAATGACTTGAATTAGTGAGTTTAAGAATTTTCTGTATTTTATAATGACACGAAATTACCATACTTAATGTTTTGTTTTGAAGTATGTACTACGCAGTTAACAGAGCATGTGTTCGTCACACCGGCTTCTGATTACGCTAATTTAGCCTACTCATCGTACATACTGACCGTCTAAATAGGCCGCAAAATGGGACGCTTAACAACCACCTGGAGGGAAAAATATTGAAAATGTATCCCAGATAATGTATCTAGGGATATAGAATCAATAATTGCAAAATACAATAAAATAATTGGACAGTTTTTAGATGTTTTGCTAACACTGACATGCTACCATGACTGTAAAGAGTTTCCTGTTTCAGAAGAGCAGGCAAAACGAATCAAACGAGAGCAATTTTTCTTCATTTAGAATAAACTATTATATATTATTAAGATTTGAATAAAACTAAAATTACTTACACTTGAAGAAATGGAACTACGCGCAGTACTTTGTATTTTATCTGACAGGTGATACATATAAATCTGATTGAATGTTTTGCATTGGCGCGCACCAAGTAATGTCTGCTGACGTCATTTTTCTGCGCCCTCTTCTCTCGGTCCCTCTGGAAGCTTCTGAACAGGGCCGGGTGGACGTTTCAAAATCCGCATTCATCCTAGTTCAAGGCTTGGATTTTTAATCCTCGGGACAGATTAGTCCTGTTGTAAAGATTCCCACCGACGTTTTCCAGCGATTAATCAGTCGCGATGCCTGAAGGTATGGCCTTAACGAGGGCTTCAAACGCAGGCAGAAACAAAGGAGGGGCGGCGTACGTAGACCGCGACAAGCCTGCTCAAATCCGCTTCAGCAACATCTCTGCAGCCAAAGGTATGAAATTCCGAAAAAAGTCCTAAAATTGTTCTATTACATGTAGGAAGTTGGCCTAGAAGGAAGTTGTCTTTTAAGACGACACATCGCTATGTTCTGGCTGACCGTTACATTACCCAAAATGTCTTATTTTAAGTACAAATAATAAATTATAGTCAGGCACTAAGTGTCGTCTATCATTCGTTCTCTACAGTGTTTGATTCTCATTTCAGCGTGTTATTGATTAAGTCATATTCACCAGTTACACCCAATTGATCAATACTGGGTGAATTAGTCAACGCCACTGCAGTTTCTTCTAAAATAATGGGAAAAAAAATCTATTTTTGAAGTAGTCAGTACAGAGCTCATTGCCAAATTTACTCGTGTACCTAAATAAATTATCTTTTTGATTGACAGCCGTGGCAGATGCCGTCAGAACCAGTCTCGGGCCCAAAGGAATGGACAAGATGGTAAGTGAAGGCATCACACCATCGTTTTGATGGCTCCTCGAAGCATTAACCTCCACCGTTGTGGTCTTGTAACAGATCCAGGATGAGAAAGGTGATGTGACCATCACCAATGATGGAGCCACCATCTTGAAGCAAATGCAGGTGCTGCACCCTGCTGCTAAAATGGTAGGTTGTTTTTTATTTTTTTTATTTTGCGCACATAAGCGGCATTCACTCCCTCAAGTATGCCATCACGACTCTTGTGTGTGTGTGTTGCAGCTGGTGGAACTGTCCAAAGCGCAGGACATCGAGGCCGGTGACGGGACCACCTCGGTGGTGGTGATTGCTGGCGCCCTCCTTGACGCTTGCTCCAAATTGCTCCAGAGAGGTAAATATATATTTTGTCATATAATGTGTAAAATGAAATATTAGAGTTAGATGAAAAGCAATAAACCTAGATATACCAAAGCAGGAACTTAAGCCGTGGGGTAAATTGGTATCCCGGCAACCGCAGGCATCCACCCTACCATCATATCGGAGTCCTTCCAGAAGGCAGTGGACAAAGGCGTGGAGGTCCTGACGGACATGAGCCGTCCGGTGGAGCTTAGCGACCGCGAGACGCTGCTCAACAGCGCCACCACGTCGCTGTGCTCCAAGGTGGTGTCGCAGTATTCCAGCCTCCTGGCCCCCATGAGCGTGGACGCCGTCATGCGCGTCATCGACCCCACCACCGCCACCGGCGTCGACTTGCAGGACATTAAAATCATCAAGAAGCTCGGGTGAGATGCGCACCATCCTCAGTAATGATAACATTAGCCCAATAGCTAAATTGCCTGTATGTTGCGGACAACACTTTGCTAAACTGCCGTATTATCCGCACTATAAGGCGCAACTAAAAGTGCGACTTATAATATGATATACTGTGTTTTGAGCGTCCCGCGTGACCGCCTTTGTTGTTTTTTTGCTTTTCAGGGGCACCATCGACGACTGCGAGCTGGTGGACGGGCTAGTGCTCACCCAGAGATTGGCGAGCTCCGGTGTCAGTCGAGTGGAGAAGGCCAAGATCGGCCTTATCCAGTTCTGCCTGTCTCCGCCCAAAACCGACGTGAGTGGTCTCACAAGACCGCAACTGTACAAATTTGGGACGTTGAAACGGTTTTGGTGAGTTTTTTTTATGGGGGGTGGTGTACATAGATGGACAACCAGATCGTGGTTTCGGACTACGCCCAGATGGACCGCGTGCTGCGTGAGGAGCGTGCTTACATCCTCAACATGATCAAACAGATCAAGAAGGCCGGCTGCAACGTGCTGCTTATCCAGAAGTCCATCCTCAGGTTGGATGAAACGGTTTTGCGCCCGTGCGGTCGTTGATGTCGGGGATGCTAACGCTAATATGGCCGCAGGGATGCCCTGAGCGACCTGGCTCTGCACTTCCTCAACAAAATGAAGATCATGGTGGTGAAGGACATCGAGAGGGAAGACATTGAGTTCATCTGTAAGGTACGCACCTCCAAAAAGATTCAGTGGTCATAAGACATTGCTAGTGGGCTTCAGCTGCAGTCGGATTTGAATTCATCCAAACTGAAGAAACAATCTAGCTATATTCATCCATTCAAACAAAAACTCTGTTTACAGAGTAAGAACGGCCATTTTATTTCAAGGCCCAAAGTATGTAAAAACTTTTTTTTTTTTTATTCTCTTCAGACCATTGGCACCAAACCCATCGCCCACATCGACCATTTCATCGCCGAGATGCTCGGCGCCGCCGAGATGGCGGAGGAGGTCAGCTTGGATGGCTCCGGCAAGCTCATCAAGGTGCGATCTCGATCACACCGGCAGGAAAAATGGGGAATGACGCTATTTATTTTTTGGGGGATGAATTTAATTAAATGGCCGTTCCCTTCTGTCCTTAGATTACCGGCTGCTCCAATCCTGGCAAGACGGTGAGCATTGTGGTGAGGGGCTCTAACAAGCTGGTGATCGAAGAGGCCGAGAGATCCATCCACGATGCCTTGTGTGTCATCCGTTGTCTGGTCAAGAAGAGGTTGGTTGCCTTGACCTTATTGATGAACTAAAATACACCTCTTCCAAAGGCGCTCCAGCACATTTCCATCGTGTTGGGGCGTAACAAGTGGAGGAATAATAACGCGGAAATGCTCCTATTTTCTCACGCCCGGCCGGTTGTCACGTCGACCCGGCGAGAAAGGAGCTTTCGTACATGTGTAGATAGCCGGTGTTTTTGTGGCATGACAAAGGAAAATTGGGGTTGTAATTTTGCACATCTCCACTAGGGCCCTGATTGCCGGTGGCGGTGCCCCCGAGATTGAGCTGGCCTTGCGTCTCGCCGAGTATTCGCGCACGCTGGCCGGCATGGAGGCCTACTGCGTGCGGGCGTACGCCGACGCCTTGGAGGTGATCCCGTCGACGCTGGCCGAGAACGCCGGACTCAACCCCATTTGCACTGTGACTGAACTCCGCAACAAGCACGCCCAGGGAGACAAGATGGCCGGCATCAACGTGCGCAAGGTACCGGGTTGGCCGTATTCATTTCTTCCAACTGAATCTCAAAATGCGGGTGTTATAACGGTTAAAATTCAAGAGATCAAGTTAGTAATATGATGCTAATGGTCTGACCATACAATAAATCAATATAGCTAACTAGCTACATAGATGAAAACGTGCACGCCGAATCAATTATTGGCCTTTCTCTATTGTGACGTCCTGTTTTTACTTAATTTTCGGTAGCTGAGTTTTTTTTTTTTTTTTTGTCAGGGCGGTATCTCCAACATCCTGGAGGAGCTGGTGGTGCAACCGCTACTGGTGTCCATCAGCGCGCTCACTTTGGCCACGGAGACGGTCCGCTGCATCCTGAAAATCGACGATGTGGTATGACCGCGACCCACGTTGACGTATTGGCTTTCGTCGCATTCCTACTTTAGTCATTGTTGTGCTTTTGTTTGCAGGTCAACACCCGATAAATTGCTTGCTCAGTGCGGGTCGCGTGACTTGGGCCTTGTTACTGATTTGATGCTCTTGAGAGGTTGAATAACTTAATAAAAGACTTTTTCTTTGGGAAACTCAACAAGTGGCTCTTGCTTTCTTTTGTCGCACATCATGCTTTAATTTGACATAATTAGATAAATGAATGAAAGTAGAGAAGTTTTTTTGCGTTTAATCTACGTTTTGAGGCGATTTATGGTGTTATGTAGATGTTGACGATCACTCATCAAATTTTTGAGGCATGAATGCTAGCTGCCTTAAAAATGAGCTTTCCAAGCGTCCAATTGGAAATACTCCCACTTAAATTGGTCAATTGGAATCAGGTAAAAAATATATATAAATAATCAATATTGATGAGCTGGCAGTAAAACATTTCTAATATTAGGATATTGCAAAATAATGATATTTATCGGGTACACTACTGAAACAAACTGCAGAATATAGACAATGTCTAACAAGAGCAAAAAAATGAAGGAAATGCAATTAATTACATCAATTATTTTATTTATGTAAAACAAAATAATGAAATTCTACACAATTCCCTCTTAGGTGTTGACCCCTGGTCTAAGGGAAATGCACTGTTTAAGTTTTTTAACTTTTCAAATTTAAATTTGAAAAGTGCAACAATGTAGACTGAACTCAAGCTTCTTGTGCTGGCTTTTTGGACAATAATGAGTTAAATATTTGTTAGGAATAGTAATATTTAAAAAAATGAGACCACATTGTGAAACATCTCGTTTTTGTATCCTAATCTGATATTTTATGACTTTCAACTTTCATGTAGGACGCCTTTAATGCAAAACGTACAGCGCGGATACGTTGCTAGGCAACAAATGCCTGGTTTTAAGCGACACGTGCGGGCTAGCCAGCCTCAAAGCCTTCCACCAACTTTGCTTCAATTTTACACCCTATATTTAGTTCCTATATGTTGATGTATTGATTTCTTTTAAGACTAAAAAGTCATCGTTTCGCTCTTCACAATGGCTAACGCGCACCGCAATAACGTCCTAATGACGTCGTGTCTGAAGCAGCCGGTGGATCCACACACCGGGGCCCCGCTCGCTTCTTACGAGCGGGACAAAGAGATGCCTTACTCGGCCGCGCTTTACATGGACAACCGGGACGACTACCAAGAGAAGCAGGACGAGGTAAAGCACGAAAAAACATGGCTCATCCACATGACTTTTATGTCACGTGTTTACATAGAATTGATGCTGAATTTTCAACGTTTATACGGATGTCAATAGGCATGATTATGATACGATAACATTTTGCCGATATGATGAAATCTGACCATGTGTTTATTTATGTATTTGTTTTAAAGTCAAACTGTAGTGTAGTACCTTGGGAGAATTAGTGATATATTTGCCATTAGCAAATAGAAAGCATCATGTTGTATTCTTATGCTTTTATGAAGTGCCTTATAGTTTCATTAAATCCATTTTTTTTTATTTCTGACAAATTGTAATATACTTGTGTACTAAATAAAGGGAGGCCTTCATTCATATCATTTAATATTGGATTGGTAAATTTACTGTACAACTTTTTTTCTACAAAAAAAATCCCTTAAGAAAATACATATATGTAGTATTATCAAACAACACTAATAATTTGTCCAAAAATGTTACACATTTGTTCATTCAACACTTTACATAAGTTTACAAACCATATGGCATTTGCAGAAAATTGGATAGAATGAAATGAGGAAACGTTTACGTGGCGAGGCGATGGTAACACTTTGTCTTCCCGTCTATTCGTGGATTAGATTAGACGGACTTCGCGTGGTGATGGTGCTAATCCCTCCTCCTCCTCCTCCTCGTTCACCTCCCATGCTCCTCCTGGCACGCTTGGCGTCTGGAAGCCACATTAAGATACCCGCGGTAGACCTACCTCCATCTGGAGACCTAATAGGCTTAAACGTAAAAGCATCTAATCATCAACAATTGTCCAGAATGTTTAAATATTTGTATTCAAGCCTCTAAAGTCCAACCTAATTATCCCCAATTTACAATGATGATGATTTTCTCCACCCCGATTTACAATTATGATTCACAGCAACTGTCAATGTATTAAAAGAGACAAACAATCATGCTATTGGCGTATTTAAATCTTCTTCTATTCAAGAAAATACGGTACAGTTGATAAAGACACGATATTTCTTCACTTTAATTTTGTTTTCATTCATTTTCTGAACGCTTCTATCATCATCAGCCTACTATGCATGTTTTTGGAATGTGGCAGGAAACCGGAGTACCCGGAGAAAAACCACACAGGCCCAGGGACAACATGCAAACAGGTGGACCGACCTGGATTTGAACCCAGGACCACTCATCCAATGAGCCACTCTTTACTTTCATTTCTTTACATTTATTCACAGACTTAAGACTATTTCTGGTCGTTGTTTTTCTTCTTATGAACACTCATTTTGAAATCCTACTCCTCTGTTGTACACGAAGCGGCCATCTTGAAACTCGGCACCTATCTAGCATAGTTACCAATCTGTTAGCTATGCTACATCGGTGCATTATTTTTTCTTTTTCTTTTTTTAATAGGGCTGATGAATTAATTGCGCACTTCCATATACTTGCATGGCGGTTATCAGTTAACCAGTAATTTTAATTTTTGGCCGTGTGTAAAAATGAATTTCCCCTTCCAGGAGGCGCACTGGTGCATGAACGACAAGGGGGATGCGTCTTGTCTAGTTCCCCCGGCCAAGGCGTGCAGAGAGCACGTGGACCTGCGCCACATTTTCTTCTCCAACGAGGAGTACTACAGAAAACTGGAGGAGCTGAAGAAGGCTCACCTCCGCACCATGGCCGAGCTGGAGAGCATGTACCACCGCAAACTGCAGCTGCAAACCCTGGCCCACTCACCCTACTTACTACACCAACAGCAAGGGTCAGTGGCACAGCACTATAGCATACCAGTCAACCTCTGCCGATAACTGCCCTTATAAATGATTATGATTCCCCTTACAAACCCCCCAAAAACCTTACAAACACCGTACGAGTCGTACGACTCGTACGGTGTTTGTAAGGTTTTTGGGGGGTTTGTAAGGGGAATCATAATCATTTATAAGGGCAGTTATCGGCAGAGGTTGACAGGTATGGCTTTGCAAAGGTGACAAAGGCACATACATAGGTGAAAACAAAAAGTGGAATCGACGGGGGTTGGGCCGCTGTGGGTGGGGAGAGAGCAGCTTTCCCTTCGAGCCATCCAGCAGCAGCGACCGAGCTGACAAACTTTGAACCAGCGGGGGTTGGGCTGCGACAAGCAGCTGACGCCAATCCACTGATTGCACATGTGTCACACTAGTATTGCGGAAAGGCTTGCTCTTTATGAAAAGCTACATTTTGTGGAATAGTCTTCAATGAAAGCCTAGTCTTATGGGATGTGACACCTTTATATCAAATCAAAAGCCTTTATTGTCATCATACACAGCTGCATATAACAAAATGGGTGAAATATCATTCAAGAAAGGCGCTCTTAAATGGGTCAAAATGGTCCAAAGTTTGCGCTTTGATGGCCCATGTTTGAAATAGGTCCAATGGGGGTTTGTAAGGGGAATCATAATCATTTATAAGGGCAGTTATCGGCAGAGGTTGACAGGTATGCTATAGCATTATGGGTAATGCTGAAGTGGGGAGTAGCGTCGCTAGGAAAAGGTGGAATCAATTCTGATCCCCACTAGTTGGCGCTGAATGTCGGCAGGATGGCTAATTGGCTGATTGGCTAATTGGCTAATTGGCTAATCACTTTTTGCACCACAAAAAAAATCATCCAATATTGTCTTACATAGATTTAGTAAAGTTGTTTAGACCTGACTATCATTAAATTTAAACCATTGGTAATTGTAGTAGTATTTTATTTTATTTTTTAAGATTTGAGAAAAACTCATTTTGAACTTACTGGTATAATATCAAAATTAAAATCAGGCAAAAAAATGATCTTTTGCAACAAAAATAACCACTTTTCTTGTTAAAAATTCCATATTTTATATTATAGTTGTATATTATATTTCCTGATTTTCCCCTTTTTAAAATCAAAAATTGCCATTTTTTAATCAATATTGGCAATTTTTAAAAATTTTCTTTTTGTGTTTTTAGTTCAAAAATACATTTTGTAAAATCTAAAAATAAATATATAAAAAGAGTTTCTCTTTTCCACTTTAATAACGACCATAATAAAAAAATGTATTTCCTTTTGAAATGAAAAACAAATGATTAAAAGACGTTTTTCCTTCCTGAGAAATAAAAAAAGCTCAAATAAACATTGTTTTAGATCCATAAAAAACCTAAATATTTAGGGCTTTTGATCCAGTTCTTTTAATCCGATGAAAAAAATACATCAAAATATTATATTTAAAATTATTCTCTATGAACTTGAACAATTTAAATTTCCAACTTCCAAACTGACATCATTAACTAAAGTGCATCCCTTTATTGGACACACATTAGGACACACGTGATTGAAGCTATACTGTAGTATTGACTCATCCAGCTCTTTTATTTTCTCTTTGTATTCTTGGACGACAACAGCGACGGCTCACAACACCTAAGAAAGTCTCGCTCCGCCGCGGAACTCCACAGAGGTCAGGGGGAGTCTTCCTCGTCTTCATCCGACGAGGCGGACCAGGTGGAGAAAGGCCTTCTGTTCTCCCCCAAAGAATACATCAAGAACATGTGGAGCGACTTCAAGCTGTCCCCCCGGACACGCCACCTATCCACCTCCCTGCCGGGGGACCGCAGCGACGCCCGGGCTCGGCGAAGGACCGATTCCCGCGAGTCCAGGCCCGCCGCTCCCAGGGTGACGGTCCCCAAGCCCTTTCGGATGACGCTGCGCGAGGCGGAGCGGCGGCGCTGCGGCGTCAAGACGCGCTCGGAGGTGGAGCTGGAGAACGCAGAGCTGAGGCGGCAGCTGGAGGAGTTGATTGAATGCCAGAGGAAGTTCCGAGCCAGCCCCGTGCCGGCGCACGTTCACCTGCCGCTCTACGGGGAGCTTCTGGAGCGACGGCAGGAACAACGGCGAATCGTGCGGGAAGACCACCATCTCAAAACCAAGGTTGCCATTGTTTAAGACGGGGGAGTCAAACTCTGTTTGCTTGGCGGCCCACGTTCATGCCAACTGGATCTCACTCTCATCTCATTTTTGGAACCGCTTTATCCTCACTAGGGTCGCGGGGGTGCCGGAGCCTATCCCAGCTGACTTTGGGTCAGAGGCGGGGGGGATAAACAACCATTTACGCTCACACTCATACCTAGGGGCAATTTAGAGTGTCCAATCAGCCTAGCGTGCATGTTTTTGGAATGTGGGAGGAAACCGGAGTACCCGGAGGAAACCCACGCAGGCCCGGGGAGAACATGCAAACTCCACACAGGTGGACCGACCTGGATTCGAACCCAGGACCCCCACTCTGGTTACGAGTTAAAAAATAATAATGATATAATAAAAAAACGAGTGGTTGGTGTGCCGGCCTCACAGCTCTGGGGTGCTGGGTTCAAATCCAGGTCACGTCCACCTTGTGTAGAGTTAGCATGTTCTCCCCGGGCCTGCATGGGTTTCCTCCGGTTACTCCGGTTTCCTCCCACATTCCAAAAACATGCATGCTAGGCTAATTGGACACTCTAAATTGCCCCTAGGTATGAGTATGAGCGTGCATGGTCATCCTTTGTCTCCTCGTGCCCTGCGATTGGCTAGCCACCGATTCAGGGTGTCCTCCGCCTCTGGCCCGAAGTCAGCTGGGATAGGCTCCGGCACCCCCGCCACCCTAATGAGGATAAAACGGTTCATAAAATGAGATGAGAGATGAGATAGTGATAATATATAGTTGCAATCAGGCCTTTGAACCGAGCACAGTTCCAGTTGCTTTATTTATGTTATGTCGATAATAATACTAATAATTAATCACCTTGCTGGCAACTCTCTTCAAGCCCTTCACCTTCCTGGAGAGGGAGCGTCTGAAGAAGGAGGAGCAACAGAAGCAGCAGCAAGAGCAGCAGCAACAGCAGCCCCCCGAGCCAGAACGGGTCAAGCCCTTCAAGGCCAAACCGGTGCCCAAGTGGATTTACGAGGCGGGCCATCTGAAGAAGGAAGAGGAGCTCCACCGATCCATCAAGAAGCAGATGCGAGCCCAGGAGATGCTGGAGAGCGCCGCCGCGCCCCCCAGCACACTGAGCAAAAGACTGGCGCTGAGCAAGAAGGGCAAAGGTCACCCGCAGACCTTCAGCCACCAGCCGCGAATCAACAAGGACGTGCCCGACCTGGACGACACCTTCAGACGCTTCCAGAAACGCATGGAGAGGAACAAAGAAGTCAAGCCCACCACCGTTTGCGAGCCCTTTCAACTGAGGACGGCCAAGATCTCGCATCGTGAGCGCCCTCTGGCCGAGAAGGAGCCGCAGGGCGCCGATGGCGAGCGCCCCGTGGCCGGGAAGGAGCCGATTGGCAGCCCACCGTTGCTTCGCTGGTCGCACGCCAAGAGCTCCGACACGGCAAACTCCAGCCTCTGCTCGTCCCTCTCGGGGAGCATGGAGCTCCTCCCGGCCAAGGACACGGACGCCACCAAGAAACGACACCAGGCCGTGAGGTACTCCGGCGGCACCTCCCACTCCTCCTTCTCTTGCCCGGACCGCAGCCCCCGTAGCGACAGCGACTCAGTCCCCTCCCGAGGACCCCCTTAACCCCATCCTTGTCCCTCCAGAAGCTTGTGTAGATCCCTCAAACCAGTTTATTCAGTAAGTGCATTCATGACACTGACATAGCGGTCTGAAAGAAACTAAAAACAAATGATTTCAAATTCAAAACTGTAAAATAGAGCATTACTTATTGCATTTTCTTGCTTATACGCCCAATTTGTTGCTAAAAAAAAGGATACATGCGCACAAATACACAACAAAGACAAAGACCAAATGCCATAACGCAAGACAATGCAACTAATACGGTCATTTATTTCAAAATAGAGAAAAGATAAACAGATGTAACGCTTAACAAAATTTATTTTGACGTCTATGAATGAAATTCAAGAAAAAAATTAACCGTATCTTGCATATAATGTGAAAAAAAGTCACTTACAAACTATGCGATAACAAACTAGATCGGTACGAACACACTTCCTGGTTGTACTGCTCACGTGACTTCCTTTTTGAATTTTCTACGCGCAGGCAACAGACGATCCTTTCGCTTCATAAAGTATCTCAGAAATACCACATGCGAAGATTTTTCTTAAGATTTCCCCTTTAAAATAACACATTTGTACTCCCTATTAAAACCATGAATATGGAGCTGAAATTTGTGAATCAGGGGGCGGCTTATACGAGAAAAATAGTCAAATTCAACAATTTTAAGGCCATTTATGTGAGAAAATACGGTAATTCCATTTGGAAATATAATAAAAAGGAGGAATTTTCTGAATGGATAGATAATTGGCGTATTTTCCGCACTATAAGGCCCACGTAAAATGAAAAAATGATTTAAAATTTATATTCATAATTTGGAGGTGCAAAAAAAAAATTGTATTTGGACTTTGTGTGTCGGCAGGCAGGCTCTGGAACGCAGGAGGCGGGCCGAACAGGAAGAGGCGCGCTGGACGGAGAGGCAGAAGGAGCGCGAGATGAAGCTCCAGAAACTGGTCCAAAAGCGGGCCAGTGCCAACGACCCACACCTGGCACTTTCGCAGACGCACAACCACAAACTCCAAGAATTCAGGTAAGACAAAGACACATCAGTCAAAGACTTGGATTTATGTGTCCGAGGTGGTGGTCTTGGTTTTTTTGTTCAGGAAACAAGACCGCCAGCGCAGGAAGGAATACCAACAGGAGATTAGGGAGATTGAGCAACGCGTCAAAGGCAGGCCACTTCTTCTTGAACAGGTTGCCCAGGTACATGGGAGACTTTTTTTTTCTTGCTGTATTTTCTGGACTATAAGTCGCAGTTATTTTTTTAAATATATATAGTTTTAGTTTTATAGTTTTAGTTTTATATGAACATTTTATATCTCATCTATTCTTAATTTTGAATTTTGTTAAATAAAAATCCTGCAAAATGCGACTTCTTATGTTTTTTCCCATTTATTTAGCATTTTTTTTGGCTAGTGCGACTTATAATCCTACAAGTATGGTCGTTTATTTTCAAATTGTGTGGGTTTTTCTATTAAAAAAATGGGAATATGTGCTCTGTCGACACAACAGAAGAACGCCCATCAGGCAGCGCACAAGCGTTTCGCCGACACGCTGCACAAAGTGGACCTGAGTGAGGACTTTGTTAAGAGGAAGGCCGCGGCGGCACGTGGCCGTGTTGGTGGGACGCGGTAAATATTCACCAGCATTTTAGGAAAGTCAAGATTTTTCAGCCTAGATCCGAATTTCATTCGCATTCAGTGCAAATGGATAGAGCATCTATCCCCATCAATGGGTGCTAATAAGATGTTATTACCTATAGTCCTTATAAAGCATGATTTATGGATGGATGTGTGGGTGTGTGGTTATGTTAAGATTCTCTCGCTACGTTTGTCCAAACCGTGCATCGTAGAGAGTTGAAATATTTCATCGTGGCCAGAAACGGCTGTGATATATTAAACAACTTTTGATGACACATTTGTCCGGTCCCTTCTCGTTACTGTCCAGCGAGTCTTCGGAGTCGGAGGACCCCGCCTTGGAGCCAGTTTACTACCAGAAGGTATTATTGGACGATGAAGAGCAGGAGGTGGGGAAGGAGGATGAACAGGAGGAGAGAGGCATAACTTCACCTGCTGGCAGCGAGGAGTGCAAGCAGCATCATTCCCACGGAAGCTGTACCTACTCGGACGATGATGACCATTATTCTGACGAGGGGGCGCAGGATGAGGAGGAGGCTGTAGACGCAAAGCGGGATGAGGACCAGGAACATGCTTGAATTCACTCGGGAACATGACAATGGATAGAAACAGTTGATCTTCATTTTTCATCTGTCGGGGATTAGGAACCCACACCTGATGCAAATTCATGAACAGTAGAAGTCGTATGTCAACTAGTAGTACGCATAATAGAAAATAATTTCATTGTGTATTGTGTACATGCATAGGAATTATGTCTATAATAGAGGTTTCTTTATTTCCCAAGAATTATTTTTCTATAAAAGCTTCCTCGCCATCAGTATACAATCATGTATTGTTTATTTATTGATTTGTTTTCATTTCTATTTTATATATTTTTTAGTGTTAACTTCAGGACAACAGTAAGAACATGCAATTCAATTTATAGCAAATGTAAATCGATAACAATGGGAGCATTGTATAACATATCTTAGTCTTGACTCATGTTGTGCATTTTGAGTGCTATTGGATTAAAATGTGTTTTCATCCAAAGAGTAAAAAATAAAAGAATTAATAAAGATTAAAAAAACAACTTCATAAATGCCTATCTTGAAGTCTGAAATTTATTTTAACCATGCAGAAAACAAAAACTCAATCTTTTCCCTTTTGACCCATCTTGTGAAAGGGTCAACTGTCCTTTCTCATCAAACAGCCCCGACGCAAGATGGCCGACAATTAACGAGCCTCCGTCCAGTTGACTCCCAGCGCGCATCTTCTATCTCGTACACGATATCTCCGGTGATGCAGCTGTTCCACTTCCTTCCGTAAACTGACGTCAAATCTCGCAAATTTTCGAAGCCGAAGTGGCTCGCACGAGATTTGGCCGGAAAAAGCCGAAAAGGCCGAAGAGGAGCGCACGCTGCGTCAACCATCATCCCCTGGCCCTCCCTCCTCTATTTTTTTTAAACATGGCGGCCGTGTCTATGCTACCAACTAACGTCCAGCCGCCTGCAAAGTGACTCGGCCTCCGTCGGCCTCCCTCGGCCGCTCGCCGGTTGTCCTTGTCCGCCGCTCGGATGCAAACGTTGACCGTTACCTCCTCGCCGCCGCCGACTACAAGCCCGGAGCCCCGGCCGGCCTACCGACATCTGTAGCCTTCGCGAGCGAGCGAGAAAGGGCCCCTTCTTCGCATTCGGCTTCATAATTGGAGCCTACGAGGCGGCGACAGCAGTCTGGAAATCAAGCCCACCACTACCACCGCCTTGGCCGGTCTGGAGCGATGGTTTGACGCGGAGCACCAGGGCCGTCCTCTGCGCGAACGATGTGTGAAAACTGCGCCGAGCTGGTGGAGGTTCTGAACGAAAGTAAGGAGAGCAACCTGCTATGCATAGTAACACATACAAACACAAACTAGCCATGTTAGCTTCGTTCAACTTTTGTCTTTTTTTTCCTCCCTATTTCCGTGCATTTTATTCAACGGATAGTCGGCGTCCAGTCCATTGGCGTATCATTTATCACATTTGGTCAGACAGCTCGGGGCCTTGTTGTGACTTGTCTGTAGTCTGTCTTTCAAAACACAAATACGAGACAGAAAGTAAAATTAGCAACATTTCTTTTCTGTTTTTGTGTGTCGTTGTATTCCCTATAAGCACGCACGAATGTCGTTAAAATTGTCTTTAAAATGTTGAGATTGCAGGGACAGTGAAAGTAGCTCCCTCCGCACAAGCTAGCGGAGTTAGCTACTTTGTTTGATGTGTTTGTCAGCCTAAGCATCTTTCTTTTGTTTGGGGGTCACTTCCCTCGATTTAGTTTTTGAACCTTTCATTCATTTTGGTAAGGGAATTGAGAATGAATAGCCATTTCCAGTCTGACATGACTGTCGAAATCACAGTAAGCAAAGAAATACCTTAATACTACAGATGAACACAGCGCGATATAGTTCCATGTTGACATAATAATGACATCATTGGATATGAGGATTAAAGGTTCAAATTAACAGGGTAAAAGATATGCCGCTTTTATTTGAAGTATTCCTCGACAGTCTCTGAAGTGATGATAGATAGCAGAATAGATGATGTGACATCTCTGCTATTTTATTAACTAATGTTTACACATCTTAAATGTTTCTTAGTGTGACATTTCCTGTCTTATTGGGTTAAGAGTGGAACTATTTGATTGTTGTTAGTTTCAATTATTCTCCCCAGTAGTGGCTTGTTTTTCAACGCTGGATACTCGACGCTAGCTTGCGTGCTAAAGTCTTGTTTTGTCGACCTTAATTGTTAGACAGATCGATTGTGGTCTGAGTTCATTGTTAAGCAGTCAAAGCAAACGTAGTCTTCTAAAGTGGGAAAAACATGTCCCCAGTCAGATGGTTGGTTATTTAATGTTGTCACAATGTTGAAAGTCGAGCTAGGCAAAGTTAGCTCGACAGGCTACTGGGGTTTGCTTATTTTGTTGTTTGTCAGTTCCTTTGTTTTGGCTGCGAGAGGCGACCAATCATTGCCCTAAAGGACAACCACACCGCTTTCATGTGTGGACTGAACACCTTTTTTGGAACGCGGATCTCTGTTGTTGTGGAAATGTGGTCCAATCCCCACGGTGAATGCTAATAGCAGCTAACATAGCTCCTGGTCGTATTTGTTGGCCAAATTATTTGGTTTCGTCGTTGACATATAACATGGAGGTATGTCAATACTGAGTTTAATTTGAGAATTTCTGTAGAATATAGTTTTTTAACGCTTCTCAGCTTGAGCGAACATTAAGTGAGGGCAAGTGGGCAAAAGCTAAGGTTAGCATTCAGATGCTAAACAGGCCGTTCTGGTTGCGTTGAACCCTTTATAGGCTCGAGTCATTTAGTGATTTTAAACCACGAAACCATACAAAGACACCCGGTGGACATCACATTTTTCCCAAAACATTAAATTGCTCCTTGGTATGAGTGTGAGGGTGTATGGTTGTCCATCTCCTTCTGCCCTGTGATTGGCTGGCCACCAATTAAGTGTGTGCCTGGCCTATAATTGACTGGGATATGCTCTATCACCCTCCGCAAGCCCCATGTGGATAACTGGCTGTGTATTGTCATGTTTCAATGTGGCTCATTGTCCACAGTGTCCATTGTCCTCATTGTCCACTTGTGGACATATCAAAAAACACCCGCTAGCATGGGAAAGGCACACATTCTTAAAAATAAATCGCGATTTGGTGGGAAAACAGACCACTAATGAATGAAACGACACATTTTTAGCCCTCTGTTTCATTTTGAGTAATAACAGCACTATTGCAGTTGTTTTGGGTTGTGCTAAGTCATTACATTACATATTGTTAATTATTATTTTGTGCTGCTCTGTTGTCATTGTCAGCTGTGTGTTTGTGTTTTACGGGGTCCATATGTTGTGTAGCGACCTTTGAACCCAAGCCCGCTGCTGCAGCGGCCGACAGAGACAAAACCCTGACTTGAAACCTTTAACCCCAACTATCCCCCCCACAAATTTGATATTTGTCCTAGTTAACAAAATGACACCCGTATGTGAATAAAGTACATCATCTATTTGAGTGATGTGAATATGACCTTGTATTGGACCTTAGTGGAGATGTTAATATTGAAGATGTGCTCCTGTCATACGCAACAGTGTAATTACAACAATGACATGTCACGGCCAGCGTGAGTTCTACTTTGCTGTTGTTGTGGTGTAATAGCGGCGTTGTGCCCGGTCCTCAGTTTCCGACGCAGACGGCAGCGAGGGCGGCTTCCAGCTGAAGAAGGAACACGCGCTGCGAGTGTTGGCTCACATCAGCTCATGGACGCAGAGGTGAGATTACATGCATTGAAGATGCGCCTTATAGTGCGGAAATACGCAACTTTATTTGTGTTTTTGACCATGGTTTTTCTCATTTTTGATTTTTGATAAGAATTTATCTTCTTGATCCATCCCTCGAATATTTACTGTTTACACGTTGAAATTCAGAAGATTTTACAGAAATGTGTTTGTGGCTAATGCTTGTTACCATGTGACCTGACATGTCACTGTTTTCGTCGTAGACAATGTTTGTGCTGCTTCAAGGACTACAAGCACCTGGAGATCTTCAACCAGTTGGTGTATGCGCTCATCAATCTGGTGGTCGGACAGATCAGTGGCCTCCGGGACCGTCTGTGCCGACTCCACCGCCGCGGTCATTCCGAGGGGGTTGCCCCGGCGGCGGCCGCCGCCGCCACAGCCGCCGACTCCCAACACCATGACGAAGAACAGGCCGCTCGCGAAGCCCCTTTCCGTCCGAGTTCACCGGGAGAGGACGAGCCCGTCAACGTGGAGCGGGACTCGGCAGAAGAGGACGGCCTGTCTCCGGATCACGACCGGAATCGGAATCAGGCTGAAACCCAGACCCAAGCAGGGCCCAGTGAACAGGAGGGTGAGGGGGAGGGCGACGGCGACGGCAGCAGCGATGGGTCCGAAGGCTCCTACGACGCATTCAGCTCGTGGAGTACCGAGGAGCGAGAGAAGCTGCTACTATGCGCCGCAAAGATCTTCCAGATCCAGTTCCCGCTCTACACTGCTTACAAACACAACACGCACCCCACCATTGAGGTAAACACACATATGTGGAAATTATGTTTTGAGTATTGCAGGCCACAATTGGGCATGGGCCTAATTATTATTATTATTATTATTTTCACATTTATATACTGTGTACTCATAAACTATGTGACTAACAAAGTGACTTGATTTTTCAGGACATATCTGGCCATGAAAGCAGCATTCTCGGCTCCTACTGTGACATGAATGTAAGACAAAACTTTAACAGAAAACTGCAATATTGATGTCTTTTAGTTGATTTTATTTTATTTTGACTCAATTCCAATTTCTACACCACAATTACGTTGTTATGCCTTTTCTGTCCAATTAGTGACAGCAAATGAAACACATTCTTGCAAATGGAATTTGGGCATTATGATGGATGCTGATTAACCTTTACGTATTGTGGTCTCTAAGCAGTCAGCCTTTGCCTTTCCACACCTATGCGTACACTTCATTAAAATGTTGACTTTATGTTTTCAGGACGTGGAGGTTCCTTTGCACCTTTTGCGCTACGTTTGTCTCTTCTGCAGCAAGCACGGCCTGTCTTTGATGAAGGAATGTTTCCAGGCCGCTACGCCAGACAGCCTCCCTTTCCCCATCGCGCACGCCTTCATCACCATCGTGTCCAACGTGAGGACAAGCGCCTCCCCCCGATCCAGGAACAGAACGCCGTGCATCCGAGTTCTGATTTGATTTGTTTTGGTGTGGCCTTCAGATCCGAATATGGCTTCACATTCCTGCCGTCATGCAACACATCATCCCTTTTCGCTCTTACGTCATACGGTGAGTTGATGCCGTCTTCCGAATCGACCTATCTTACAAAAACCCTTTCACATCATACTTTTTTTTTTTAATCCAATCCAATCCGTGTGCCCGATTGCTCTACATTCCAGCACAATGTACCGTTGTTGCTAGGTAGCACTACTATCACCATAGCGACCGGTTCTTAGCCACCAGCAACTCTATCCTGGTTTGACCCGGGTAGAGATATTCAGCAGGCAAAGATTGATAAACATGAATCATAAATATGTATTGCGAGAAGCAGACATTCTACGTTCCAAATTTTCAAGCAGATGTTTATCGACTATCAAAACAAAACAAAAATAGACTCCCTTATTGGCTAAGTTAACTAGTCAACGCACACAAAGCCGCGGCAAGTTACTATTTTGCCAGCGTGCTCTCACTTGTGCTGCCCCAAAAAAACAAAAGAACAAAACACTCCTTCACACAGTGGCAAAATCCAGGATATTTTATCTGATTACGGGGCATCACGGAGTCACTATCAATATCGGGGAGTCTTCTGAAACTTCTGGGGAACTCGGGATGTCTGGCATAGATGTACACTGGTACCTCTACTAACCGTATTTTCATACCTATAGAACGCACCGCCTGAAAGTTTCGGGTGTATTTTAAGTTTTTTGTCAATACAAAAAGCACTTCGTTTCAAAGGAGGCGCTGCAATGGTTGTGCTAGCATGACACACACATTAGCATGCATGCTAGCATCGGATTGGGCATTTTGGAGAAAGTTTTTGACTTAAGTGCACCCTATAGGTGGGAAAATACGGTACTTGTCTGTCCAGCGTGCATACGTTTGAAGAATTTTGTGGTCTCCAGGTACCTCTGCAGGCTTTCCGACCAGGAGCTGCGTCAAAGTACGGCGCGGAACATGGCCGACCTGATGTGGAGCACGGTGAAGGAGCCTCTGGACAGCGCACTTTGTTTCGACAAGGAGAGCCTGGACCTCGCTTTTAAGTACTTTATGTCGCCCACGCTAACCATGCGGCTGGCCGGACTCAGCCAGATAACGGTGAGTCAGCTCGCATAACGTACAGTGACATTTCACGCATTCTGTGCAAAGATTGTGTGGTTTTGGGGAAGAAAAAAAACCATTTGTCACTTTCAGAACCAGCTGCACACTTTTAACGACGTGTGTAACAACGAGTCTCTGGTGTCTGACACAGAAACGTAAGTTAGTGTTGGCAGACTGACTTGTGTGTCAGTTTTGACCAAGTTGTCTTTCCGCATTTTAGATCCATAGCCAAGGATCTGGCCGACTGGTTGATCCAAAACAATGTTGTAGAACACCTTTTTGGACCCAATTTGCACATTGAGGTAAGAAGCTTTTCTTGTAAAGCGTAATCTCGGATTGACTCTCTGTGTTGTTTATATATCACCAGCATTTAGCTAATGTTTAGCTAGTGGCCAAACATGGCGTTAATGAGAATTAAAAAGGCAAATAATCCTGGTTGAAGGTTCCTCACCGTCCACATTGTGTCTTTTCCTGTTTTTCTTCAGATCATTAAACAGTGCCAAGTGATCCTTAACTTCCTGGCCGCCGAGGGCCGACTCAGCACGCAGCACGTGGATTGCATCTGGGCTGCAGCTCAGGTAAAAACCCTGCAGTCGCTCACCTTGCGCCTCATTTCATAGTCCAGTCAGGGTGCATTCCAAAAGCATCACTGCCAAAGGCAATTTCCGTTTTGAACGTGGTGCGATTGACAGTTGGCAGGCACAAATGTCAAAAGTGTGAAAACTCTTCCATCTTTGACGAATATCCTTTTTACTTCCCGTCCCAGCTGAAGCACTGCAGCCGTTACATCCATGACCTTTTCCCTTCCCTCATCAAGAACTTGGATCCAGTGCCCCTCCGGCACGTTCTCAATTTGGTCTCGGGTCTACACCCTAGCGCGCACACCGAGCAGGTATTGGTCCATTTCTTGAAATACAAAGGCTCTGCAATGAGTTCTCCTCCAGAAGGTTGCTTGTACTTAACAGTTCTTGAGACCTCTGTTGTCCCTAATCACGCGACGAGTAAGCTTACTGGGGTTGTCGTGACTTTGCAGACGCTCTATTTGGCCTCCATGCTCATCAAGGCCCTGTGGAATAACGCCCTGGCCGCCAAAGCCCAGCTGTCCAAGCAGAGCTCCTTCGCCTCGCTTCTCAACACCAACATGGCCATGGGCAACAAGAAGGGTCAGTCTTATGATGATTGGGAATGCTCGTGAAGGTCACTGAAAAACACTGTGGCGTTAACGTTGCCATCGTGTTGGGTTCAGGCTCCCCGGCTGCCAGCCCGGACAGCAGTGACACGCAGCACAGCGCCAGCAGCGACATCGACGAGCAGATAATGACGGGAAGCAAGCGTGGACAGCAGAGGCTTTCGGACACTGAGGTTATAATATAGTCATTATAGAGATGATTACCTCAAAATAGAAATGAATGCCTCCCCTTTTTGTAAATACTATTTATCAGACAATGCGAGAAAATACGGTATATGTGAGTTGCATGACTCAAAACGTGATATCCGCATAGGTAGATGGCAGGTTTGACAAAATTACATTCTTAATTAATAATGAAGCTTTTTTAACTGCTGTGTACGCACAATGTCAAATAGAGTCACGTGATCGCATCCTAAAGCTTATGACGTGATGTTTGATGTCAGGAATCGATGCAGGGCAGCTCTGACGAGACGGCCAACAGCGCCGAGGAAGGCAGCAGCGGGCCGGGCAGCACCAGCGGCCACAGCGACGCCTCCAGCAACGAAGCCGCCTCCAGCCGGGCCAGCCGATCGGCCGGCAGCCCCGCCAGCGACGTCCACTCGGACGACATGGCCGACAGCGAAGCCCTGAAGGAAGAGGAGGAAGAGGACGAGGAGGAGGAAGACGACGACGACGAGGAAGACGAGGAGGAGGAAGATGACGACGATGATGACGGAGAGGAAGAGGAAGAAGAGGCGCCCGCTGATAGCAGGTCGCCGAAAGCAGAGGTACAAACTGAATAGTAACAAGTCAACTACGCTCGTCTAAATTCCTGAAATTAGCATTACAGTCTGACTGTATTCAAGTCATGTGACTGACTGAAACCTCTCCCCTCCAACAGAGGGCGCCTCGGGAGCAAGCCGAGTCGCGGAAGAGGAAGGCGGGTGAAGCTCTGAGCGAGGGTACCAAACCCAAGGTTCTCCCCTACAGCCCGGAGACGTCCGCCATCATGGCTGCCGCCGCCGCCGCGTCGTCCTCCCTGGAAAGTCGCATGAGGATGATGGACACGTGTGTGGCGTCCTCGTCCGCGCACCCCCCTCAGGCCCCCGACATCAGCCCGTGTCAGGCGAGGCCCCAGGAACCTCCCTGCGTGGCGCGGCCTGCTGACTTCCTGGGCGAGGCCATGAGCGGCGAGATCTTCAATTGCCGCCGCTTCATTGGACCCCAGCATCACCGCCACCACCACCACCATCACCATCATCATCATCACCACCATCATCACCACCACGAAGGGTAAGTCCTCGTCACGGCCAATTCTCGGACTCGCTTTTTTCCCTTTTCTGTGAAAAAACGGGAGAATGCTGTCAAAATTACATGACCTCTTTAGTCTGAAATTTCCAAAATTGTTTCAAATCGCGGGTAAATAGAGTTTTTGGCTTGTGCGTTAATGAAACAGACAAGAATTTGCCCGCCAGGCTTATAAACCTTGATGTGCATGGAAAAATGGGTATCCATGACGCTGCACATGGAGCTGAATGTTTTTAGGAAAGAAAATTGAATGTGATTTTACTGGGCAATACTGTTTTTTTCCTTCAAATTGTGCCTTATGCCAAAATTTAAAATGTAATACTTATTAAAGATGAAAAAAACATAATGCCATCATGATGATGGTGAAATATTACTCTTACTATTACTCTTGGCGTGCACACAGGCCCACGGTGGAGGACATGCTGAGTGCCGACGACGTGAGCTGCAGCAGCTCGCAGGTCAGCGCTAAGTCGGAGAAAAACATGGCCGACTTTGACGGCGAGGAGTCGGGTTGTGAGGAGGAACTGGCCCAGATCAATTCGCACGCTGAACTCAGCTCGCACTTGCAGCAGCATCTCCCCAACCTGGCGTCCATCTACCATGAGCACATGGTGCAAGGTGGGTGGATGAAAGTCAATGGAAAACCTGGACACCGAGAAAGAAATCATACCCAACATGGAGGAAATACTGTAAAGTCATGAAGATCCTAAATCAAATCTTCAGACTAATTGAAATGGGATCATTTTCTGCTGCAAAGCTAGTCATTGTTGGGCATCAACTGTTTTTGTGAGATCGTCCTTTTGCATTGTTGTTCAGGTCCAGCCGTGCACAAGCATCAGTATTCGGCCGGCCACGCGGTGACTGACGTCAACCTGGACAACGTTTGCAAGAATGGAAACACGTTGCTGTGGGACCTGGTGCAGGACAATGACGCTGTATGCCACCATTTTTAACTCCTTTTACCTCAGTTTGCACCGCAACATATACGTTTGGAGACAAATTAATTTGAGTATTGTTTCAGTTGGCGTATTTATTTTCTCTTGTGTTTCAGGTCCACCTGTCCGAGGGCCTGATCACCGAAGCAGAAAAGCTGCTGTGCTCTCTGGTGTGCTGGTTCACTGACCGACAGATCCGCATGCGATTTATTGAGGGCTGCCTGGACAACCTGGCGCACCACCGGTGCGAACCCGTCCGGAAAACACAAGCAAACGGAAATGTTTCGTTTTTTTTTTACCAATACTTTCGGTGCCCCCCAGGTCTGTTGTGGTCTCCTTGAGACTCCTTCCCAAGCTCTTTGGCACTTTCCAGCAGTTTGGCTCCAGCTATGACACCCACTGGGTCACTATGTGGGTAACCATTTGAATTGTCAGACCGTCCCCAAGGGAAATTCATCCTTTTTTTTTTTTTTAAGCCTCATGTAATGTTATCGGAAATACGGTAAATTTTAACTCAATCGGTATTTAACTAAAGCTCTTCTTCATATTCCTGTATTTAAGCACGCTGGTAATGTGAGATGTTGCGCTTGTTTAAACAGCAAAGGTTTACATTACTGAACATACTTTGAAAAAACAACCTCAATTTTTATTAATGTTTTATTGAAATGTCAGGTGGGCTGAGAAGGAACTGCACATGATGAAGCTCTTCTTCGACAACCTTCAGCACTACATCCAGGAGGTCCGACAGCACCGCCACAAGTTTGCCCTGTGAGTGTTATTTTCAAGACAGCCGAGTCGGTTTTTCCAAAAGTTATTCCGACCAAGTAAACGGAATGCTCGTCGTTTTTAGGTACAGTCACAGTGCGGAAGTTCAGGTGCGGCTGCAGTTCCTTACTTGTATCTTCTCCACGTTGGGATCACCAGACCACTTCAGTAAGACCTTCCACTTGCATACATAGCCATCCACTTGGTTGTAAAAGTGTCATGACCTTGGCTCATCTATAGCCGAGTTGCATAAGATCTGACTCAAAATTCAACATTAAAGCCGTAATCCAAGTCAATTCCAGGCCAAACCACACTGCAATTTTGTGGTATTTATGTCTGAAAGCGGTTTTCCTTCTCCCCACATTTCACGGTCTCTCTAGACGCCCTCAAAACACGGCGTGACACTCAAGGTCGTCTGACACGGCATTATGACTCGGGCATGTATTTCCAATGAAACGAATGGTTGTTGTTTTTATCGTGGCGTTCAGGACTGAGCCTGGAACAGGTGGACATTCTGTGGCACTGCCTGGTGGAGGACGTCGAGTGCTATGACGATGCCCTGCACTGGTTTCTCAATCAGGTGCGGAGCAAGGACCAGCACGCCATGGGCATTGAGACATACAAGCACCTCTTCCTGGAGAAGGTAATTGCAGATGTTCCACACAATGCCAGTAGAGTAGAAAAGGCAACATTTGGTGTGCGAGTGAGTCACACGCTGCTTTGAAAATATTTAGAATGCACACGATGGTCTTGTAGCGTTTTTCTGACTCGTGCCACGTTTGTGCTCGTATTTGTCTAGATGCCTCAGTTGAAACCTGAAACCATCAGCATGACGGGCCTCAACCTATTCCAGCACCTTTGCAACCTGGCCCGGCTGGCTACTAGTACACTGGACAATGCTGCTAGCAGCGAGGTGTGTGCTGTTTTTTTTTGCCTTCCAAGCCAACAAATGACCGCTTATGTCTTTTTTTTTTGCTTGTTTGCATTTAGCTGTGCGGGATGGACCAGCTATGGGGCATCGCCCTCCGTGCTCAGTCTGCCGACATCAGCCGTGCCGCCATCCAGTACATCAACTCTTATTACATCAACGGTCAGTGGCCAGCCACTTTGTACTCTAGTTAGTAATCAAATTGCCAACAGGGTGTCCGCTTCCCAACTTTGCATTATGGGCCAGAGGGCTGTCAGTTTTTCTTAAGGAAAACCAAAGGGGTGTCAAACGTCCGGCCCATCAAAACAGCCCCTACAATGGCAGCCAATGTGTTCACAAAGAACCTTAAAATGCCCCAAAAACAACAGAAAAATGCCCCCAAATCAGCAGGAACTGACAAAGAAATGAGAAGCATCCCGGAAATTCCTTCAAAATCAATTTCGGGCCCAAAATAAACTGATCCTGCCCAAATCTTGGTTCATAGTGTTTATTGTGTATGTGTTCAGTGGGTAAGACTGGTTTGGAGAAAGAACAGGAGTTCATTTGCAAGTGTATGGAGAGTCTGCTGATGGCATCGGCCAATCTGGAGAAGGAAGCCCAGTTGGGCTTGACCAGCATCGAAAGAGGCCTCCTCATGCTCAAGACGCACCTGGAGGCCTTTCGCTGCAGGTAATCCCGGTGAACTCTGGAGAACAAGGCCGCATCTCGCATCCCGCCTGCTTTATCCCTCACTCAGGTTTGCCTACCACCTGCGCCAGTGGCAGATCGAGGGCACGGGAATCAGCAGCCACCTCAAGGCGCTCAGTGACAAACAGTCGTTGCCCCTCCGGATCGTCTGTCAGCCCGCCGGTCTGCCAGACAAGGTCCAATCAGTTCGTTTTACCACCTATAGATGAAATTGATCATTTCAGCCTTGAAATGATGCTGAAACAGTGTTCTATTGAAAAGCAGATGACCATCGAGATGTATCCCAGCGACCAAGTGGCCGACCTACGCGCCGAGGTGACCCACTGGTACGAAAACCTGCAGAAGGAGCAAATGAACCAGCAGGCGCAGCTGCAGGAGTTTGGCCAGAGCAGCCGACAGTCGGCAGAATTTGCAGGTTCGGGGGAAAAAAGTGCATGTACTCATATAACCTAGTTTAAATTTCTTTTTCCCCTTTCTCAAAATGTATACATGTGACCCCAGAGAAATTACAATCTTTATATTTGATTATTAGGCAACACCGTTTGCCTTCACAATAACGTATAATGAATCCACATCGGTGTCATCTTACAAAAACAATATTTCCCTTTTTAGAAATCTACATAATGAATTGGCATCCATGCAAATAGCAACATCTAATCTGTCACCTTTTAATTTGTGTGTGTCAACTCTTTCTCCTGCCCCACTACTACTACAAAATGAAGCAAAATTTCCGAGTGCAATTGCTTCCAGTTAATTTTTGGGGGGGTAACGTCTGGTTATCTGATTTTCAGGGGGTCTCATGGGACCCGTTCGGATGATCTCATCAGGCCATGAATTGACCACCGACTACGATGAGAAAACACTTCACGACTTGGGCTTCAAGGACATGCAGGTAACGTGTAGCCTATATCAAATATGTATACACTACTACCCAAAAATCATAATATTAAATATTGAGCCATTATAATTACATTTTTTAGCCCATTAAACCACAAGCTCCCAAAAATTGGAATACTGTGAAAAGCTTCAGTTTTGTACACGGTTGGCAAATATAATTCAAACTAGCTGCGAACTAAGGGCTCCTCTATTTCACCTGAATCTTCAGATGGTGTTTGTGTCTCTGGGGGCTCCTCGTCGCGAGCGGAAGGGCGAAGGCGTGCAGCTGCCTGCATCGTGCTTGCCTCCCCCGCAGAAGGAGCACATCCCCATGCTGCTGCTGCTACAGGAGCCTCACCTCACCACGCTCTTCGACCTACTGGAGATGCTGGCCTGCTTCAAGGCGCCCAGTCCCTCCGCGGAAAACCTCAGCGACAGTCCCGAGGTTGGTCGCGTTGAGCTCCATAAAGGCTGACACCGTCCGTTTGTAAAAATGAGCTGATCCTCCACATAAAGACAGCAGGGATAATTATCGTACCTTTTTTTCTGCGTGAATGTAGATGGCCCGCTGCGAGGAACTGCACCTCCACGCCGAGAACCTCTCTCGCCGCGTTTGGGAGCTTCTCATGCTGCTGCCCACGTGTCCCAAGATGCTGCAGGCCTTTCAGAACATCTCGGACGACAATACGGTCAGGGGCTAGCAATTCCGGCTATACCACGCCTCCCCACCTTTCTGTTTACCACGGCCGATCTGTGAGACGCACCTGCGTTTTCGTTTTCAGAATGAAGGTCTTTGCTGGAAGGAGTTGTTGAGGATCAAAAGTGCCCACAAGCTGCTCTATGCTCTTGAGATCATCGAATCGCTGGGGAAACCAAACCGACGCATTCATAGAGAGTCTACGGTGAGAGATGCACGCATTTGAGTGAAGAGTTCAAAAAGCAGATATCTTTGTTCATTCTATTTCCTAGCCGATTCCAATATAAGGGCTTTCGAAAGATTCACGATACCTATTGCTTAGTGTGTGACTGACTTTATCTGTGATTCTCTGTGCGTAGGGAAGCTATAGCGACCTGTACCCAGACTCTGATGACTCCAGCGAGGACCAGATTGAGAACAGCAAAAACTCATGGAGTGGCAAGGTAGATGGCGCACAAACGGGAAATGACTGAAAATGTGGGATTCTTAACTTTTCAATTTGTTGTTCTGTCTTTGCATTCTTCTTGCTGAACCCTCATTTCTTTCTCCCCCCTTTTTCTTCTGTATTCTTTTTGTTCAACTCATTCCACTTATCTTTTCTTTTGACTCGTCCAGTTTGTCTCATCCGGAGGTCTACAGCTGCTGCTGGAGATCTTCAATTCGGGCATCCTGGAGCCCAAAGACCAGGAATCCTGGACTGTGGTGAGCTACTACTACCAACAAGTCTTTATTTTTTTTCCTTCTTCTTCTTCTTATGTGACACGTCACGTCTCCATACTTTGGGAGTGTACAAATGAGTTTTCTGTATGGTGTGTTCAGTGGCTTTTGGACTGCCTAGCCTGCCTGCTGAAGCTCATTTGCCAGTTTGCCGTGGACCCCGCCGACCTGGACCTGGCTTACAACGACGTCTTCTCCTGGTCCGGCCTGGCCGACGCCCAGCGCAAGCGGGCCTGGCCGGGGAAGTCTCGCAAGTCCGCCGTGGACCACGGGAAAAGTCTCCACATCCCCAGGCTCACCGAGGTAGCTAAAATACGTGGAGAAATAACGTGCGTGCACGTTTCTTATCTCTCCTTTTTCCTCCTGTCAGGTGTTCCTCAGCTTGGTCCAGGGAACCAACCTGATTGAACGTCTCATTAACGTGGCATACACCTACGACAACCTGGCTCATAGGTTTGTTCCAATCAGCCCAATAGCTAGGGGCAATGGATATACCAAGTAATAGCTAAGAACACCAAATCAAAGATTTAGCATTTAAGATATATTCAAATATTTAAAGAAGAAATAGAAGTTCTGTCAATTTTAGTATGTGTCAATGTGTTCAAATCAGTGCTGAGTGAAAAAAACAAAAGTTGGAGACTACCTAAAAATACAAAATATTAATACTTTAATTTAAAACTCTTAAAATGACCATTTTGAGATAAATCATGTGCCATTCATTCTAGTTTTGGGGGCATTTTTGATTATTTAAATATCTTAAATTGGAACTTTAACTTCTTGATTATATACTGTAATGCATTGGTCTCTTTTTATAACTGTATTTTTTTCCCCACAGAATTCTGAAAGCCCAGTCAGATCACAGGTCTCGACATGAAGGTGAGCAAGGCTAAATTTTGCTATATGATGATAGCTTTCTTTCGCTACAATATGCTGGTATAAAGGGAACCAATAATGTTGGGTCATTTGGGATTCATAGGACTGTAGTTAGTTACATTGGTAAATGTTTTGGGTCAATGACGAACAGTGTGTCTTTGTCCGCCCAGTGACCCACTACTCCATGTGGCTGCTGGTGAGCTGGGCCCACTGCGCCTCGTCTGTCAAGTCCAGCCTGGCCGACAGCGAACGTCTGCACGACTGGCTCAGGAAACTCACCTTGCTGGTGCCAGAGGTGAGTGAGAGTCGGCCATGTCATTTCTCAATAGACTAAAACGCAAATATTGACATTTTAGATTTGACTTTCTAGCAGACTTGGAATAGAAATTTTGGATTTGCTGATTCCAGCGTAACCCACTCGATTCAAATTTGGAGGGTAGTTGATATGAGGAAAACAGGGTCAAAGGTCACAGTTATTTTTTTAACCATTGTTATATTTAATTAATTTGAAGCCGGCTGTGCGACACGAGGCATGCAATGGCCTCTACAAGCTCTCGCTGTCGGGCCTGGAGGGCGGAGAGTCCATCAACAGATCGTTCCTGCTGCTAGCTGCCTCAACGCTGCTTAAGTTCCTGCCCGACGCACAAGCTGTCAAACCGCTCAGGGTATGTGCACACAGGTTTTTCTACAACCAGCCTTTATGTGTTTCATTACAGAATTGGAGGACATTTTCTTCTAAAAAGTCTAAAAATGAATACTTAAAATGTTACAAGTGATTGTGAATTTTTTTAGATGGAAGACTATGAGGAGGAGCCTCTCCTAAAAAGTGGTTGCAAAGAATACTTTTGGCTACTGTGTAAGCTCATCGACAACATCCATGTCAAAGATGCCACTCAGGTGAGAACTGATTTTAATTTTTACTCGCATAAAGATGGATGCTCAATGTATATAACAATTATTTTTCTCCCAGAATCCTTTTAATAATTTTTTTCTGCCTTTTGACTGTTTTGCTGTGTGTAACATAAACCATGTGAGAGGTTTCCAATGTATATGTGGAGGGTTTTTTCTGGGGTGTTATTTCTTGATTTTTTAAATTTGATTTTATCTTCACATTGAACTGAAAAACACCCACAGCCACTTTAACACCTGGTGACAGTTTTTGCTGGCTAGCTTTTTCGGTGTGTTTGAACTCATGTCAGGTCTCTCCCTCTTTGTCGCTGGCGGGCTCGGTGCAGACCACCTTACTGGACCTGGACGCCCTGGCGCGACACCTGGCGGACTGCATACGAAGGTGGGTGGGCGCACGCTCAAAATGTTTTTTTCCCCTACATTTTTTTTCTACAAAAAGATCAGATATCGACCTATATGGTTGTTTCAAGACCAATACACATCTAAAAAGTCAAAAACTAATTGAAATTTGCACATTATTTATATCCAGCCGCGAGATGTTGGACCAGCAGGACGGCAGCATCGAGGACGATGGCCTGACTGGTTTGCTACGTTTGGCCACCAGCGTCCTCAAGCACAAGCCGCCGTTCAAGTTTTCACGCGAGGGCCAGGATTTCCTGCGCGACGTCCACAACCTGCTGTTCCTGCTGCCCAGCCTGGCCGACCGGGCGCAGCCCAAGTGCAAGTCGCACGCCGCCCGCGCCGCCGCATACGACCTCCTTGTGGAGACGGTCAAGGGCTCGGCCGACAACTACCGCCTGCTGCATAATTGGGTCATGTCGCAGCACATGCAGGGTGAGAGTGCATTGTCTCGAGGATTTTTTTTCCCACTCATTTGCTGTCTACACCCTCACTTGGACGCCTATGAGTTACAATCATTTTCAGATTTTTTTTTAATATATATTTTTTTACACCTGATTTTTTAATTTGATTTAAAAAAAAAATCACACCAAAAAAATTCTTACATTCTTCCCCCCCCCAAAAAAATCACAATTTTCACCCCAAAAAACTCTTTTTAGTGTCTTTGACAGATCCTTACTTTTCCCCACTTTTGATTTTGATGGATTTCCCCTGCCCTCAAAATTTCAATTTCCTTTTTTTAAAATTTCCCACTAAAATTAGATTTGTCTTGTTTTAACCACAACAATTTGTACTCAGTCAATTCTATGATACACAACTATCTGACCCTTCAAAAAACGTGATCTTATTACGTTTCGGTCTAACAAGCTTCCCTTCACTTGCAGCCTCGCACGCTCCATACAAGTGGGACTACTGGCCTCATGACGACGTTCGCGCCGAGTGTCGCTTTGTGGGCCTGACCAACCTGGGTGCCACCTGCTACCTGGCCTCTACCATCCAACAACTCTACATGATCCCTGAGGCCCGCCAAGCCATCTTCACTGCCAATGTCAGCCTCCTCCTCCTCGTTCTTATTGTTTCCAATGAAATTTTCTTCACGTGTCTGCGTATTTGTGCGCAGTACGCCGAGGATATCAAACACAAGACGACGCTACTGGAGCTGCAGAAGATGTTTACATACCTAATGGTAAGGTTCAACACAGTTCCCGTTTTGAAAGCTCTAAAAAATAGCATCCGGAAGGAAGGTGATATCAGAAATCTTTACTGCAGGAGAGCGAGAGGAAAGCATACAACCCTCGGCCCTTCTGTAAAACGTACACCATGGACAAGCAACCGCTCAACACGGGCGAGCAAAAGGACATGACCGAGTTCTTTACGGACCTCATCACCAAGATCGAGGAGATGTCGCACGAGCTGGTAATTCGCTCTTTCCACTTTGTCGCCTCGTCTATCTATTTCAACACTTCAGGTTTTTTCCTCCAAATGTTCTCACAGAAGAACACGGTGAAGACTCTTTTTGGCGGCGTCATCACCAACAATGTGGTTTCGCTGGTCAGTTCAACCACAGTTTACAAATATTTCGCTGTTAACAATAAATGATTGACGCTCCTTTTGCGCTACGGCAGGATTGCGACCACGTGAGTCAGACTGTCGAGGAATTCTACACCGTTCGGTGTCAAGTGGCTGACATGAAAAACATCTACGTGAGTGCGCCGGCGCCATTTGTTAAAGTTCATCCCGGTGGAAAGAATCTAGATTTGTTGGTGCCTGTAACTTAAAAAAAATGACTTTCCTCTTGTAATGCTTGCTCAGGAGTCCCTGGACGAGGTGACCATCAAAGACACGCTGGAAGGCGACAACATGTACACGTGCTCGCACTGTGGCAAGAAGGTGCGCGCAGAGAAAAGGTCAGTTCGCTCACCTCAGATGCCAGATAAGGGTTGGTTTTGGCCACCTAATTGCGTGGAAACTGTTTTTACATGGAAATGGGTGTGTTTTGTGAATTTCCGTGTGACACAGGGCTTGTTTTAAGAAGCTGCCCGGCATCTTGAGCTTCAACACCATGCGCTACACCTTCAACATGGTCACCATGATGAAGGAGAAAGTCAACACACACTTTTCATTCCCGCTGCGTCTCGACATGACTCCCTACACCGAACACTTCCTCATGGCTAAAGGAGAGCGCAGAGAGGGTGCGTCATTATTAATCAAATATATTCCACACATTTTATATCACAATATATTTGGGCCACAAGATAATGGTGATGGTAGTAATAGTTATGGGACTTATTTAAAAAAATGTCTTGGATCGTGTTCTGATATTTGCTAAAAATGACCTACACAATCTGTCAAAGATCTTCAGTAAATGTCATGTTATATTATTCACACATTTAATACAATCCGCTACGTTTCACAACACGTTATAGAAAAAAGACACCGTTGTGTAAAATGTTTTTGACAATGTCCTATCATAAAGTGATTTTTCTACTTTTGCTTTCCAAGGTGAGTCCAAGGAATCGGAAAGTTCGGAATATGACCTCATCGGTGTGACGGTGCACACGGGCACTGCGGACGGAGGACATTATTACAGCTTCATACGAGATATTGTCAACCCTCATGCGTACAAGAACAACAAGTGGTGAGGACACACACGTGCGCACACACTCCCACGAGTACACGTCTGTTTCAAAATGGCCTCCGCGCAGGTACTTGTTTAACGACGCCGAGGTGAAGCCCTTCGATTCAGCCCAGCTGGCATCCGAGTGCTTCGGCGGCGAGATGACGGTAAGAGCGAAACGCCAGTCTTTCCGCCATGTTGGATGTGCAGTGATGGCCCCCAATTGAGCATTTTTTTAATTCTTTTCCTGTCTTCTAGACCAAAACGTATGACTCAGTTACTGACAAGTTCATGGACTTCTCCTTCGAGAAGGTGAAGACCCATTCGTTTAAAATCCATTCCACGGTTTTTGCGCTGCATTCCATGTTGAAGATGACGCGTTCCATTTTTTCTTCTTCTTTTCTTCAGACGCACAGCGCTTACATGTTGTTCTACAAACGCGTCGAGCTTCAGGAGGACAACGCCAAGGATTTCACCTTTGATGTTTCTCCAGATCTGCTGGAGGTAGCGTTCACAACCTCTCGTGTTTCGCAGTCTTGCTAAGCGGATCTCTAAACATGTTTGTGTGTGTTTTGAAGTGGATCTGGCACGACAACATGCAGTTCCTCCAGGACAAGAACATATTTGAGCACACCTACTTTGGGTCGGTTTCACCAGCGGCCTAAGGACAACGTTTGTTTTGCCGTGTGTCCAAATTCTAATGGGTTGTTTTTGCACTGCAGCTTCATGTGGCATCTGTGCAGCAGCATCCCCAGCACGCTCCCCGACCCCAAAGCCATCTCCCTCATGACAGCCAAGGTAACCCGCTCGGGTCACTCTTTTCCTCCAAGACGTGAACGTCGTGTCTTTGACGTTGATTTTCCGTGTCCCATTGTAGCTCAGTACGTCGTTCGTCCTGGAGACCTTCATCCATTCCAAGGAAAAGGTCAGCTCATGTTTCTCCCTTGCTTATTCTTTGTGAATTTGGACTTAGGACTCTAGTATTCAAATGAATTTTTGGTGGGTCAACAGCCCACCATGCTGCAGTGGATTGAACTCCTCACCAAACAGTTCAACAATAGCCAGGCGGCCTGCGAGGTGAGTCTGAATGCATTCGAAATTTGTGGCGAACACCAACGTGATGAAGCGGACTTCTCCCGTCAGTGGTTTTTGGACAGGATGGCAGATGACAACTGGTGGCCCATGCAGATCCTCATCAAGTGTCCCAATCAGATTGTCAGACAGGTATCTTTTTCGGGGGGTGGGTAGTATTGGCGTCGTTGTCGCCAACGCATCTGCTAAGTGCTGTCTTGTGGTCAGATGTTCCAGAGGTTGTGCATCCACGTCATTCAGAGGCTGCGACCAGTCCATGCTCACCTGTACCTGCAGCCAGGCATGGAAGATGGGTGTGTTCCTTTTCTTTATTTTTTTCACTACTGTTATTGGGTGTCACTTACTGAGGTTACCGTGTTTTAAAAAGAAAGCCCAGAAATTGTAGCAAAATTCTCGTCTGCAAATTATGAGGAAGAGCATGCCTACAAAGTCATGGGGATGGGAGGGCCAATAAAGTGGATCATATCATTAGGTAAACTATTCCAAGTAGATTTTTTATTTTTATTTTTTAAAGAAAAGACAATTGAAGTCTTCTGTGGACTAAATTCGTTTTGACTTTTAGACTGTATATAATCAGTTTTACCTTAAAGATTAGATCAGTTTTCACAAATAACTGATCCAAGATGGCGGCGCGCGTGGGTGCAGTGGCTCTTTGCTCTCCAGTTAGGGGTTTTGTTTTCTCAGTCTTTTTTATTTGAATTTTGACTAGAGGACCTCTAGACTGGATGAGCTATTATGTTTCTATTTGTAAACCTGCTCAGTTTCGACTTGAATCCTTAATTAGCTTGACTCCAGGCTAAGATGGCTGATCGTTTTTTTTTGGCCCGCTTTCAACGTCGTGAACTCAATGATGTTCTCCTCCCGCAGTTCTGACGACATGGACGGCTCGGTGGAGGACATCGGCAGCCGCTCCTGCGTGACCCGCTTCGTGAAGACGCTGCTGTCCATTATGGAGCACGGCGTCAAGCCTCACAGCAAACATCTCACGGAGTACTTTGCCTTCCTCTACGAGTTCGCCAAGATGGGAGAAGAGGAGGTCAGTCGGGGGGAAAAGCCAGCCTGGAGACTCTCAGCTGCTAAAAGTTGGCTGCATTGTCTATTTTTCCCCCCTTTCCAGAGTCAATTTCTGCTGTCGCTGCAAGCCATCTCCATTATGGTGCACTTCTACATGGGAACCAAAGGACCGGAGAATGTGAGTTGAAGAGAAGACACTTATTCCGACAGAAAGCGGACAAACGAGGTGACGTGAATTTCAATTTTTTGCGGGCAGCCCCAAGTGGAGGTTCTTTCAGAGGAAGAGGGCGAAGAGGAAGACGAGGAGGAGGACATCCTGTCCCTGGCCGAGGAGAAATATCGTCCGGCCGCTCTGGAGAAGATGATCGCCCTCATCGCCCTCCTGGTGGAGCAATCACGCTCGGAGAGGTGCGCATAGTTAGGATTTCTTGGTGTATTTTTTTACTCCATTATTAAAGGGTTAAGAAATTGGTAATTAGTATTTTTGCGACCGTTTTTCAAATGAGGGTCGTTGCCATTACGTCTTGTCTGTCCCAGACACCTGACGTTGTCCCAGAGTGACATGGCGGCACTGACAGGCGGGAAAGGTTTCCCCTTCCTCTTCCAGCACATCCGAGACGGCATCAATATCCGGCAGACGTGCAACCTCATCTTTAGCCTCTGTCGCTACAACAACCGCCTGGCCGAACACGTACGTCGCTCGATGTTGCCGCCTTATTTTTTGGGGACTTCCTTCCACCTGCTGACTCTTGCCTTTTTGTGTGTAGATTGTGTCCATGCTGTTCACCTCCATCGCCAAGCTGACACCTGATGTGAGTCTTTTTGCACCACATGTTGCCGTCATGCTAACGTCCTTAGCGTGAAGGCTGAAACCAACCTAGAATATTCTTTTAAATATTTTTATTTTATTTTTTGTTAGGCTTCTAATCCTTTCTTCAAGCTGCTCACCATGCTGATGGAGTTTGCAGGCGGCCCCCCAGGGATGCCTTCTTTTGCTTCTTACATCTTGCAGAGGATCTGGGAGGTAAATGCAACTTACCAACTCAAGATTCCAACTTTAGACATGAAAACGCATTTCTCATCGTAAAAATATTTGCACATAAAGGTTTCCTTTACCAAATTCCCCAGTGGCACATTGAAACTTTTCCACCATTTGAAACAAGGTTGTCAAATTCGGGTTGGTTTGTGGGCCGCCTTTATGTCAACTCGATTTTAATGTGGGTCGGACCATTTTAGATATAATATTTAGATATTTAAAAAAAAGTGGATTAAAAGAAATGGTTTAAAAGCCCTAAATATTCCGTTTTTTAGAGATCTAAAACAACGTTTATCTGAGCTTTTTAAAAAAAAAATATCTCAGGAAGGAAAAACATCTTTTAATCATTTTGTTTTTCATTTCAAAGGACACAAAATATTTTTTTATTATGTTCAATATTAAAGTGGAAAACAGAGAACCTTTTACATATTTATTTTTGATTTTACAAAATGCTTTTTGAACTAAAACACACGCCAAAAAATGATAAAAATTGCTATTATTGATTTAAAAGAGAGGAAAATCAGGAAATATAATATACATCTAAAATCTTAATTTGAATTATGATTTTACAGGTTATCGAGTACAGCCCGTCTCAGTGTCTGGACTGGCTGGCGGTGCAGACTCCTCGGAACAAGCTGGCCCACAGCTGGGTTCTGCAGAACATGGAGAACTGGGTGGAGCGCTTCCTTCTGGGCCACAACTACCCTCGCGTGCGCACCTGTACGTCAGGATGACCTTTTTCAAATGCTAGCTCCAGAAAAATTTGACTTTTGATCCATAATTTTTTTTCTCTCCCTCACGGGGCTCAGCGGCGGCCTACCTCCTGGTGTCGTTGATCCCCAGCAACTCCTTCCGTCAGATGTTCCGTTCCACGCGCTCCCTCCACCTGCCCACCCGCGAGCTGCCGCTATCGCCCGACACCACGGCGGTCTTGCACCAGGTCTACAACCTCTTGCTGGGCCTGCTGGGCCGGGCCAAGCTCTACGTGGATGCCAGCGTGCACGGCACCACCAAGCTGGTGCAATACTTCAGCTTCATGACCTACTGCCTGATCTCCAAGACCGAGAAGCTCATGTTCTCACTCTACTTCATGGACCTGTGGAACCTCTTCCAGGTACAACTAGGAAAAGATGAGCTTCTTTCTCTTAATTTTTGAACGAATGCCGCTATTAGTTTGTTGACGCACGCGACTGACTGTCTTCACGGCAGCCCAAACTGTCGGAGCCGGCCATCGCCACCAACCACAACAAGCAGGCGCTGCTGTCCTTCTGGTACAGCGTGTGCGTGGACTGCAGCGAGAACGTGCGGCTGGTGGTGCAGAATCCGGCCGTGACCAAGAACATCGCCTTCAATTACATCCTGGCCGACCACGACGACCAGGAGGTGGTTCTGTTCAACCGCAGCATGCTACCCGCGTACTACGGAATCCTGCGCATGTGCTGCGACCAGTCGCCGGCCTTCACGCGCCAGCTGGCCTCGCACCAGAACATCCAGTGGGCTTTTAAGAACCTGACGCCGCACGCCAGCCAGTATCCCAGGGTACGTGGGCTCTGAACGGTCCGACGTGGGACCCGAAGCGGCGTCAACGGCGCCGTCTTTGCCCCTTGCAGGCGGTGGAGGAACTCTTCAACCTGATGCAGCTGTTCGTGGCGCAGCGAGCCGACATGCGAGAAGAGGAAGTGGAGGACGTCAAGCAGTTCAAGAAGACCACCATCAGCTGCTACCTGAGATGTCTGGACGGGCGCTCGTGCTGGACCACCCTCATCAGGTCACTTAGTACTCGATTTTTTTGATTGGGGTATCGGACCAAAATATTGCTGAACACAAATGAATTTGGATTCAGTTATTCGAACAAACAACATTAGGGCTGTGGAACGGAAAAAAAAGTTGCTTAAGGTCCTGACCTCTCAGAATTCTTCTTTTAAAATCAGAATTAATATAAAGAAGTCAGGATTCTGAATCACGCCATATTTTTCACTTTTGTTTGGGTAGATTTGAGAAGGAAAAACCTTTAATCAGTGAACAATGAAACTTTTTTCAAAATTCTGTGAAAACTCAGAATACAAAGTCAAAATCTTGGCCATCTTTTTTTCTTTTCTTTTATCTTCTGTAGATTTGAGCAAATATCCTACTATTCAAAGGACTGAACATAGATAGCAGTGGCCCATTTCTATCTATTTATCTCGGGCTACCCATTAAAAAAAAACTTATGTGGAATCCAAGACTGGAACAACGTAGTGACTCAGTAACATGTGAAGAAAACTCTAGTTACTATATAGAAAAATTGCAATCAATTTTTGGATTCCTCAACCACATCAGTAATTAGTAACAAACAGCATTCAATGTGTCCCATCGAATCGTAGCTTGCGTTTTGACGTCGAGTATGTTTTGTCATTTCAGTGCCTTCAGGGTCCTGTTGGAGAACGACGAGGACCGACTACTGGTGGTGTTCAACCGAGGGCTGGTTCTAATGACAGAGGTAGACAGACGCACGCCATCTCGAGTCGCGTCGTGGCCTCGGCGACACCACTCACTTGACGAGCTGTGCCCGTCCGCCCGCAGTCGTTCAACACGCTGCACATGATGTACCACGAGGCCACCGCCTGCCACGTCACCGGGGACCTGGTGGAGCTGCTTTCCATCTTCCTGTCCGTCCTCAAAGCCACCCGGCCGTACCTGCAGCGCAAAGGTGGGCGAGCCTCAACCACCACGGGGACGTCGTCACTCACGGCTTCGCGTTTTTTTTTGTTCCCTCGCAGACGTGAAGCAGGCTCTGATCCAGTGGCAGGAGAGGATCGACTTTGCCCACAAGCTGCTCACGCTGCTCAACTCGTACAGCCCACCCGAACTCCGCAACGGCTGCCTGGGTACGCCCACCACCAGGGCGCGCGGGACAAAACCAACCGCTAATCGTCTTTTTTGTTTCCTTGCTTCCCGCAGACGTGCTGAAGGAACTCCTTCTGCTGAGCCCGCACGACTTCCTGCACACGCTGGTGCCCTTCCTGCAACACAACCACTTCACGTACCACCACAGCAACATACCCAGTGAGTCACGATCATCGTGAAAGGCTGAATTATTTCACAGTCAGGTTTTCAAACACTTTGAAAAATGTGAAGTCGTGACCGCAAACGGCATATGAAACGAAAATGACCGTATTTTCTCGCATATATGCCGTATTTGTGGCTAAAAAAAATGATGACTGAATCCAGGGGACGGCTTATATGCGCACAAATTAGACTTGACATGCACGAAACGACGTAACGCCAGACAATGCGGTCATTTATTTTGACGTCTTTGAATGAAATTCAAGGAGAAAAAAACGTATCTTGCATAAAACGTGAAAAAACTCACTTGTGCCTGCCATTGCTCGCTTAGGGCACCGCCATCTTACCTAGGGATGACAAACCAGACCGCTACATACACACTTCCTGGTTGTAGTGCTCACTAGACTTCCTTTTTGAATTTTACTACCTGCAGGCAACACCCTTTCGGAATCCAGCAATCGATTTATAGAGTTTCTCAGAAAGAGCGATGATTTTTCTTAAGATTTTCCCTTCAATGTAACACATTTGTACCCCCTATTAAAACCATGAATATGGAGGTGAAATTTGTGAATCAGGGGGCGGCTTATACGAGAGAATTTGTCAAATTCTCATACGCGGAGGCAGCTAATATGCGAGAAAATACGGTAACCATTCTGTGCCCTTAGTGTCACTGGGACCGTACCTGCCCTGCCGGGAGAACACGAAACTGATGGGAGCCAAGAGCAACGTTCGTCCCCCCAGACCGGAACTCAACATGTGTCTGCTGCCGTCCATGGTGGAAAGCACGAAGGTTAGGAAGGTCCACGACCCCTGACCCTACCTGTCACGTCAACTCCGTTGTGTATTTTTCTGTCACATGACTACAAACGCAGCATGAATTTAGTCTCCTATTCATCTGTGGACGTGTTCCCACTTGTTGTTTTTCTGTGGGTGCCGCTATTTTGTTGTAACGTTTTGTCCTTGACAGGGCGAAGACGAGGCGTACGACCGCATGCTTCTGGACTACTTCTTGTCCTACCAGCAGTTCATTCACCTCCTGTGCCGCGTGGCCATCAACTGCGAGAAGTTCACAGACACGCTGGTCAAGCTGAGTACGTGCCAGCCACCCGACCGCCGCCTTCGCGATGATCCACGGCGTGCGGCTCACCTCGCCGTGTCTCCTTAGGTGTGCTGATGGCGTACGAAGGGCTTCCTCTGCACCTCGCCCTTTTCCCCAAACTGTGGACCGAACTGTGCCAGTCGCAGGTGCGTCGCTCGGTCGAACGCCCCCGGCGCCTCCCCCGGCTGAAACCCCCCCCATTATTCGTGTTTTAGTCGCTTCTGTCCAAGACGTGCGTGAAGCTGCTGTGCGACGACGCGGCCTTCGGCGAGTACATCAAGTGCGTCCTGATGGACGAGAGGAGCTTCCTCAATAACAACGCCGCCTACGCATTCCTTACTTGCTTCCTGCACAAGGTACGGACGCTGGCGAGCTCGTCTCCCGTCGGGTTTTTGCCCGAATCTTCGCGGAAGGTCGCTCGCCGTCAGGCGTCTCCGGTCACGCCGCCCGCGTGTGTTCAGGTGCAGGTGTTGTCAGGCGTGAGCTGCTGCAGCCTGGTCAGCGTGTTGGTGGCGAGCGTCTTGAGCGAGCACGGCGGCCTGAGGCCCGAGCTGGCGTCCGATTGGCCGCAACTCAACAAGACCGCCGCCCTGCTCAACGCCGTACGTGCCCCAAACCGCGCGAGGGTCACGCGGCGGGCCGGAAACGCCTTGACACGCCCGGTGTGGTTCTTCCAGGACCTCCGGGCTTTGACCTTGGTGCTGTCGGTGCAGCCGCCCCCCGCCCTGGACCCCGCCTTGGGCCCCGCCCTCCACGAGCTGACGGCCCGATGTCGCCTTTGCCTGCAGCAACGCGACGCGCTGATGGACACGCACCGGCGCCACGATGACGGTACGAAGTAGGGTCGCGACGACGCGACTCCATGCTAACCGGATGCCGTCGGCAGGCTCGGAGGAGGAGGGCGCCACTCCCCTGAAGCGGCGCCGCGTCAGCAGCGACGACGACAACGACGACGAAGACGACGGGGCGGCGGCGGCTCTCTGCCCGCCGACCGCCGGCGCCGACTCGTCCAAGCCGGAACGGCCAGGGGCGCTGACGCCCACCAGCACGTCCGACACCGAGACGCGCGACTCCTCCTCCCTGATCGACCCGGGCACCGAGCAAGACCCGCCCACTCCCCCGGAGCCCGCCGAGCCCTCCCCCGCGGACTCCGCCTCGCCCCAGAAAGAGGACAAGACGACGGAAGAGGCGGGCCGGAGGTCGGCCGACGCCGAGGCTCCGCCCCTCCCGGAGGAGGCCCCCCGTTCGTCGAGCTCCCCGGGCGTGGCGGGGGAGGGGCCGGAGGACGCTCTGGACGCCTTGTGCAGGACGCTGGAAGCCGCCGTCGCCATGGTGACCAAACTGAGCTCCAAGGCCCCGCCCTCCTTGTGACATCATCGGTCGCCGTGAATTCTTTTTATTTTTATTTTATTTTAACTTTCCTGCTTGGTTGCCTAGGAGTCAACCCCTCCCCCTTCTTTTCCTCAAAAGGCAAAAACGTGTTTTTGTTGTTTTATACAAAAGGTGAGGATTTTATTTTTCCTTTTTTTTTGCCGTAATTTAATTTTATTGCGTTTTTACCGCTCGTCCTCTCTGTGCCACTTTTTGTACTTTTTTCAACGACGAGGCGACCGTGGCGAGTTGAGCGGAAAGTCAAAAGGATAAAAGGAAAAACAAAACAAACAAACAAACAAAACAAAACAAAAAAACAATGTTGCCTTGTGTTGGGACGAGAACACAAAAGTCAGTTTACCTGTAAATGAGAAGAACCCCAAGAAACGTTGATTCTGTCAAGAATCCTTGAATAAATGTTGCCTGAAGGTGTATATGAAAACTCTATAAATATATATATAGATCTTTATATATACTTATATATAAATATGAATCTATATATATATATAAAGTGGTGCTTTATTGGACTGTGGCGCAAATAAAGCCACGTGTTGGACCAGTCGGAGTTTTATGACTGGCAAAAAGTTGGTCCGTTTTTGCTGTTGAGTTTTAGCTGCTTGTTGTCAATTTCTCTTTCATTTCTCATCAATAAAAATCTTTATTGACAATCTTGCGTAGTGCAAGTCTTTTTCAGGATTTTCTCTTTTCTCTAAATTCTTAATACACCTTAATTTTGCTCCAAATTGTCTTTTCAAAAAGTACAAATTATAATAACAATTTGCATGTTTGTGTTTAAAAGTTTTTTGTTGTTGTTCCTCTGACAGCTTCTTTGTCAATTAATTATCTTGACGTTTCATCTGCAAATCATCGTGACTTGGCTCTCATTCGCACGCGTTCTTTGGACCGCACGGAAGAATCATTTTTTTCATTTCTGCTTTGATACAAGATATGCTAATGCATGCTAATGAGTTAGCCCATGTTATTTATTTGGCTCCATTTCCTGTTTCATATACAAGACGTCTTCGCTCTGTTAGGTAAAATCCTTCTCTTCAAAATGAATGATTACATGCTAATTCTTTATTCACGTTTTATTAGATTGGATTTTTTTCCCATTCATTTGCTTAGTTGAAGCTAAATTTTCATGATTCATCTTTCATGCATTTTCGTGTGTAGTAAATTGTCTTCAGGTGTGCTTAATTATTCATTTTGTTATGGCGGTCCATTTTCTTTTTTGGTGTTTATTGAGATTTGTGTGTGTTAATTCTCTTTGTTAAAGCAGCTGAAGGTTAGAAATGAAAAATGTTTAAAAATTTGAACAATTCAATTCAAACTAATTATACAATTTCAATTATTTACATTTTGCTGTAGGACTTTTATTTTTTGTTTCGCTTGGTCATAGCACATAGTTTGTCTCTTCGGCTGCTATTGACGAAAATAGACGTCCAACTTATTTTAACTCTGAGTTGAAATAAATAGGTGTTTTCAATGTCAATTTCCATTTTTTAATTATTATTTTTTAAACTAAATACCACAATACATTGAGCTAGCTTTTGATAAGGTGACCACAATCCCCAAAAGGGTTCAAACTCGAATAGTGGGCTGCCTATAAAACGTCCACCCATACTTTTGTACGTGTCCAGATGGCAAAGATGCCTTGGCGTCTGCTGCTGCTGCTCTTGGCGGCGACGGCGACGGGAAGGTGCAACCCGACCATCGCTCCGAATGACTTAGCGACGCTGGTGGCGCTCATTCGCAACAAGTACGTGGGTTTTGCTTCCAGGAACAACTGGTAGACTTTGTCGCTGCTTTGACCTCCACATTTTTTTGTCTCTGCAGGTTGGACAGTCAAATAAAGATAAAGTAAGTAGAAGAAGATCACCAATTTGCGGGTGTTAGGACACTGACGCCAACATTGTTTGAAAATATCAAAAGTTAAATTGCGTGTTTCCTCTAGCGGAAGGCTTCCCATGTTCAGTCTGGCTGTCAACATCCCGCGCGGCCCAGGATTCGACACGTACGATCCCAACCGAGTGAACTTGGACGCCGTGGAGAAAGCCGTGCTGGATTGCGAAGTCCACGTTAATGACAACGTGGTGGCCGCCACCCTTCTCAAGTGGCCCTATTTGATGGACTACTGTCCCGACAGCCAGGTGCTGTGGGAAGATGTTGTGAGTAACTGTAGGCAAGTTTGCGCGAAAAAGTGGCCAAATTCTGGGCACACCGAAGCTAAAATAACGTGGCGATACGTGCAAGAAAACTGCTCAAATGCTGTGAAAGACCACGCGGCAGATCACGCCGAGTACCGGGTTCTGAAGAAGTTCCAGAGCTGGGCCGAGGATAAGGACAAGTCGGGCCTGTTGCTATTCTACGTCTACGCGTCACCCTGCATCGACCAATGCACCGTCAAAAATCACGCGCGGAGCATCCTGAAATTGGCACAGGCCATCACGGTATGGAAGAAGTACGCCGTGGTCTTCTCGAAAGTTTTCAAGCCCAAGAAAGAATTGGAAGATTACCCATCAGAGAGGAAGCTCGCCCTCCAGCGTCTGGGGGAGTCTGTGGGTGGTCTCCGAAACGTATTCCGATGCAACTGGATCAAACACATGATGGTCTGCCAGAGCTGTTCTTCTGGCGGCAAGGTCACGCGTTGGTGTTATGATGACAGCGTCCAACCGAGCGACTCCCAAACTTTGCCTGGACGTAACGAGCGAAACCGGGGAAAAAGGAGCCTTGGGAAGCGCCGGGGGGAAAACCACACGTCCGCTGTCGCCCCCCGGGTGCCATCGCGGGTCAAAGCCACATCGACGAGTCAAAACGGCCATTTCGGCCAAGGTGAAGAAGCCACGAGCGACTGGGAAGACATGGTCCCAGGTTCACCGGCATGGGGGAGCGTCCAGGAAAGAGGGGAGGGGCAAAAGCAAGAAGGCCAGCGAGCAAATGAGGAGGGCAAGAAAAAACGTAGCCAGAGCCCAGTACCCCTTCAGAGGGGGGCTGGATGAATGCAGCTCAGTCCCGTCGCAGGGAGTCAACCCAGAAGGCGGGGCAGGTGGGGGGGGTTGACGACAGGCAACGTCATTAGTGAGGCATTTTGCGTCAAGATTCCTTAGCTTTTTTTTGTGTTAAATGCTAAGCTAGCTTTGCTGATGTATCAAATAGCAATAAAGCTTTCAAATATTCTGCTTCATTCCTGTTCTATTTTTTTTTGTATTCACTCCAACTATTTCCACTAAAGGTTTCATAAGAAATGACGATATAATATTATATTAATATAGAGGAAGATTTTTGATAGTTATTTCAAGAATAAAACAAAACATGTTTTAACACAATATGAAAGGGAGGTATGCTTAGCCACTAATTATAATATAATATGCGATAATTACTATTATGATTTCAAAAAATACAAAAAAAATAGGAATTACTCAGTAAAACCTTAAATATCAACTTTATTTCATCCAGTTGTGTAGAAAAACACATGAAAGAAATATATTTTGGAACAAGTATACATTCATGTGTTAGCTTTCCAAGTCATTTCAAGGCGTTTGACCAAGAGAAACAAAAACAGCAACTCCCACAATGCCGTGCGCCATGAGCAAGCTTGTGCTTCATTTCACTCCTTTTGGGCATACTGAGTTTCTAATCATTATTTTGACTATTTTTGTTGTTTCGCTGTCTATCATTGGTATTGTCCGATTTGCTGGTGGTGCAGAATCCGGCCGTGACCAAGAACATCGCCTTCAATGACATCCTGGCCGACCACGACGACCAGGAGGTGGTGCTGTTTAACCGCAGCATGCTGCCCGCCACGCTCCAGCTGGCCTTTACGCACCAGAACATCCAGTGGGCCTTCAAGAACCTGACGCCGCACGCCAGCCACTATCCCAGGGTACGCGGGTTCGGAACAGGCTGACGTGGGACCCGAAGTGCCGTCAACGGCGCCGTCTTTGCCCTCCGCAGACATGCGAGAAGAGGAAGTGGAAGTGGAGGACGTCAAGCGGTTCAAGAAAACCACCAGCAGCTGCTACCTGAGATGTCTGGACGGTCATTAGTACTAGATTTTTTTGATTGGGGTAAAATATTGCTGAACACAAATGAATTGTGATTCAGCTATTCTAACGGACAACATTAGGGCTGCTGAAGGGAAAAAATATTAATTATTATTAATTAATTATTAAGATAATGAAGTCAGGATTCTGACTTTAGAGTCGTAGTTTTGCCCAAATCTCAGAATCCAAACAATGAAGTCAGAGTTCTGATTTTTTTCAAAATTCTGTGAAAAGTCAGAATACAGACTTTGAAGTCAAAATCGTGGACAGATTTTTTTTCTTTTCTTTTATCTTCTGTAGATTTGAGCAAATATCCTACTATTCAAAGGACTGAACATAGAAGTGGCCCATTTTTATCTATTTATCTTGGGCTACCCATTAAAAAAAACTTATGTGGAATACAAGACTGGAACAACATAGTGACTCGGTAACATGTGAAGAAAACTATAGTTACTATATAGAAAAATTGTGATCTGTTTTTGGATTCCTCACCCAGAATTAGTATCTTAGCAACAATCAGTAATTAGTAACAAACAGCATTCAATGTGTCCCATCAAAGCGTAGCTTGCGTTTTGACGTCGAGTATGTTACGTGCAAATCATCGTGACTTGGCTCTCTTTTGCACGCATTCTTTCGACCGCACGGAAGATTGAAACATTTTTCTATTTCTGCTTTGATACAAGATATGCTAATGCATGCTAATGAGTTAGCCCATGTTATTTATTTGGCTCCATTTCCTGTTTCATATACAAGACGTCTTCGCTCTCTTAGGTAAATAAGTCAAATCCTTCATTCCAAAATGAACGATTACATGCTAATTCTTTATTCTCGTTTTATTAAATCCTATTTTTTCCATTCATTTTCTTATTTGAAGCTAAATTTTCATGATTTCCATAGATGTGTTATTGTGTCATGCATTTTCATGTGTCCATGTGTTGTAAATTGTCTACAGGTGTGCTTAATTATTCATTTTGTTATAGCTGTACATTTTCTTTTTTGGTGTTTATTGAGATTTGTGTGTGTTAAATCTCTTTGTTAAAGCAGCTGAAGGTTAGAAATGAAAAATATGTTTAAAAATTTGAACAATTCAAACTAAATGTAATACATTTAAAAAAAATTCAATTATTTACATTTTGCTGTAGGAATTTGATTTTTTGTTTCGCTTGGTCATAGCACGGTTTGTCTCTTTGGCTGCAATTGACGAAAATTGACGTCCAACTTATTTTAACTCTGAGTTGAAAGAAATGGGTGTTTTCAATGTCAATTTTCAATTATTATTATTTTACTAAATACCACAATACATTGAGCTAGCTTTTCATTAGGTGACCACAGTCCCTAAAAGGGTTCAAACTTGAATTGTGGGCTACCTATAAAACGTCCACCCATACTTTTGGACGTGTCCAGATAGCAAAGATGCCTTGGCGTCTGCTGCTGCTGCTGCTGTTCTTTGCGGCAAAGGCGACGGGACAGTCAGTGACGGCAAGGTGCAACGCGACCATCGCTCCGAACGACTTGGCGACGCTGGTGACAAGCATTCTTGACAAGTACGTGGGTTTCGCTTCCAGGAACAACTAGTAGACTTTGTCGCTGCTTTGACCGCCACATTTTTTTGTCTCTGCAGGTTGGGCAGTCAAAGGTAAGTAAAAGAAGATCACCAATTTGCAGGCGTTAGGACACTGACGCCGACATTGTTTGAAAATATCCAAAGTTAAATTGCGTGTTTCCTCTAGCGGAAGGCTTCCCATGTTCAGTCTGGCTGTCAACATCCCGTGCGACCCAATATCCAACACGTACGATCCCAACCGAGTGAACTTGGACGGCGTGAAGAAAGCCTTGCTAGATTGCGAAGTCGACTCTAACCGCGACGTGGTGGCCGCCACCCTTCTCAAGTGGGACAACGTTCTGAAATACTGTCCCGACGCCCTGGTGCCGTGGGAAGATGTTCTGATAAACTGTAAGAAAGATCACATAACGTGGCGATACGTGGAAAAACACTGCCCAGAGGCCGTGAAAGACCACGCGGCAGATCACGCCGAGTACCGGGTTCTGGAGAGGTTCCAGAGCTGGGCCGAGGGTAAGGACAAGTCGGGCCTGTTGCTATTCTACGTCTATGCGTCACCTTGCACCGACCAATGCACCCACAAAAATCACGCGCGGAGCATCCTGAGCTTGGTGAAGGCCATCACGGGATGGGAGAAGCACGCCATGGTCTTCTCGAAAATTTTCAAGCCCAAGAATTCCCGATCAAATGCTTTCACCGCTGAAAAGAGGAAGTCCCCATTAAAGAGGAGGAAGTCCCCATTGGAGAGGAGGAAGTCCGCATTAACGAGGAGGAAGTCCCCATTAGAGAGGAGGAAGTCCCCATTAGAGAGGAGGAAGTCCGCCCTCAAGCGTCTGGGGATGTCTCTGGGTGGTCTCCAAAACTTATTCCGGTGCGACGAGATCACAAACAACGGGAAGAGGGTCTGCCATAGCTGTTCTTCTGGCGGCGATGTCACGCCTTTGTGTTATGACTACAACGTCCAAATTTCGCTTGGGGGTAACAAGCGAAATTGGGTAAAAGGAGCCTCGGGAAGCGCCGGGGAAAAAAACACGCGTGCACTGTCGCCCCTTAGGTACCACCGTGCGTCAAAGCGATTCAAAGCGGACATTTCGGATCGGGAAAGAGGGCCGAGTGAGCGCCGGAAAGGAAGGGAGCGGGAGAAGCATGAAAGGCAGCGAGCACCAGTGGGGGGCCGGATGAATGCAGCTCAGTCCCGTCGCAGGGAGTCATCCCAGAAGGCGGGGCGGGAGGGCAGGTGGGCGCGGGAGGGCAGGTGGCCGCGGGAGTCGTAGGCGGGGACTTGGACGGGGTTGACGACAGGCAACGTCATGAGTGAGGCATTTTGCGTCAAGCTTCCTTAGCTTCTTTTGTGTGCTAAATGCTAAGCTAGCTTTGCTGATGTATCAAATAGCAATAAAGCTTTCAAATATTCTGCTTCATTCCTGTTCTAGTTTTTTGTATTCACTCCAACTATTTCCACTAAAGGTTTCATAAGAAATGACGATATAATTTTATATTAGTATAGAGTAAGATTTGCGATAGTTATTTCAAGAATAAAACAAAACATGTTTTAACACAATATGAAAGCGAGGTGTGGTTAGCATTAATTATAATATAATATGCGATAATTACTGTTATGATTTTAAAAAAATACAAAAAAATGAGGAATTAATCAATAAAACCTTAAATATCAATTTTATTTCATCCATTTGTGTAAAAAAAAACACGTGAAAGAAATATATTTTGGAACAAGTACGTTCATGTGTTAGCTTTTCAAGTCATTTCAAGGCGTTCGACCAAGAGAAACAAAAACAGCAACTGAAGACTATGACATATTTTAATAAAATATGTCATAGTCTTCAGAAACAAACAGCATTCAATGTCCCATCGAGGCGTAGCTTGCGTTTTGATGTCGAGTATTTTACGTGCAAATCATCGTGACTTGGCTCTCTTTCGCACGCATTCTTTTGACCGCACGGAAGATGAAAACATTTTTCTACTTCTGCTTTGATAAAAGATATGCTAATGCATGCTAATGAGTTAGCCCATGTTCCTTATTTGACTCCATTTCCTGTTTCATACACGACGTCTTCGCATTGTTAGGTAAAGTCCTTCTCTTCAAAATGAATGATTACATGCTAATTCTTTATTCACGTTTTATTAAATCCTATTTTTTTCCATTCATTTTCTTATTTGAAGCTAAATTTTCATGATTTCCATAGATTTGTTATTGTGTCATGCATTTTCATGTGTCCATGTGTTGTAAATTGTCTACAGGTGTGTTTAATTATTTATTTTGTTATGGCTGTGCATTTTCTTTTTTGGTGTTTATTGAGATTTTTGTGTTAATTCTCATTGTTAATGGTTAGAAATAAGAAATATGTTGAAAAAAATTGAAAAATTCTATTCAAACTAATTGTAATAAATTGAAAAAAATGTCAATTACTTACATTTTGCTTTAGGAATTTTATTTTTTGTTTCGCTTGGTCATAGCACAGTTTGTCTCTTCGGCTGCCATTGACGGAAATTGACGTCCAACTTATTTGAACTCTGAATTTGAAGTAAATTGGACGTCTTTTGCCGTTAGTAGGTGTTTTCAATGTCAATTTCCATTTTTTTAAATTTATTTTTTAAATTAAATACCACAATACATTGAGCTAGCTTTTGATGAGGTGACCACAATCCCTAAAAGGGTTCAAACTCGAATAGTGGGCTGCCTATAAAACGTCCACCCATACTTTTGTACGTGTCCAGATGGCAAAGATGCCTTGGCGTCTGCTGCTGCTGCTCTTGGCGGCGACGGCGACGGGAAGGACGGCAACCATCGCTACGAACGACATAGCGACGCTGGTGACGCCCATTCTCAAAAAGTATGTGGGTTTCGCTTCCGGGAACAACTGGTAGACTTTGTCGCTGCTTTGACCACCACATTTTTTGTCTCTGCAGGTTGAACCGTCAAATAGGGTAAGTAGAAGATCACCAATTTGCGGGCATTAGGACACTGATGCCGACATTGTTTGAAAATATCAAAAGTTAAATTGCGTGTTTCCTCTAGCCGAACGCTTCCCATGTTCAGTCTGGCTGTCAACATCCCGCGCGACGCAATATCCGACACGTACGATCCCAGCCAAGTGGACTTGGACGGCGCGAAGAAAGCAATGTTGAATTGCGAAGTCTTCTCTAACCGTGACGTGGTGGCCGCCATCGTTCTCAATTTGGAAAAAGCGCTGAATTACTGTCCCAACGCCCGGGTGCCGTGGGAAGATGTTGTTAGTAAGTGTAGGGAAGTTTGCGCGAAAAAGTACCCAAATTCTAGGCACACCGAAGCTAAAATAACGTGGCGATACGTGCAAGAAAACTGCCCAAATGCCGTGAAAGGCCACGCGGCAGATCACGCCGAGTACCGGGTTCTGAAGGAGTTCAACGAATGGGCCAAGAATAAGGACAAGTCGGGCTTTTTGCTATTCTACGTCTACGCGTCACCCTGCACTGACCAATGCACCGCCGAAAAGCACGCGCGGAGCATCCTGAGCTTGACGAAGGCCATCACGGAATGGGATAATTACGCCGTGGTCTTCTCGCAAGTTTTCGCGCCCAAGAATTCCCGATCAAATGCTTTCACCGCTGAAGAGAAGAAGTCCGCCCTCGAGCGTCTGGGGAACTCTCTGGGCCAAGGTGGTCTCCAAAACGTATTCCGATGTGACAGGATCACAAACAACGGGAACATGGTCTGCCATAGCTGTTCTTCTGACAACGAGGTCACGCCTTGGTGTTATGAGAAAAACGACAAACCGAGCGACTGCCAAACTTTGCCTGGACGTAACCAGCGAAACCGGGGAAAAAGGAGCCTCGGGAAGCGCCGGGGGGAAAACCTCGCGTGCGCTTTCGCCCCCCGGGTGCCACCGTGGGTCAAAGCCACGCCGACGAGTCAAAACGGCCATTTCGGCCAAGGTGAAGAAGCCACGAGCGACTGGGAAGACATGGTCCCGGGTCCACCGGCATGGGGGAGCGTTCGGGAAAGAGGGCCGAGCGAGCGCCGCAAAGGAAGGGAGGGGCAAAAGCAGGAAGGCCAGCGAGCAAGTGTGGAGGGCAAGAAAAAACGTAGCCAAGGCGCCAAAGCTCCAGGACGGCGGCCTCGTGGGAAGGCCGGCACGCCTCGCCGTCAGCCCGGCGCATCTCGGGCTCGGGGCAGTGCCCCTCCAAAGGGGGGCCGGATGAATGCAGCTCAGTCCCGTCGCGGGCGTGGCGGCGCCCCCCGCGGACGATGGAGTCAACCCAGAAGGTGGGGCGGGAGGGTAGGTGGGCGCGGGAGGGCAGGTGGGCGCGGGAGGGCAGGTGGGCGCGGGAGTCGTAGGCGGGGACGTGGACGGGGTTGACGACAGGCAACGTCATGAGTGAGGCATTTTGCGTCAAGCTTCCTTAGCTTTTTTTTGTTGCTAATTGCTAAGTTAGCTTTGCCGATGTATCAAATAGCAATAAAGCTTTCAAATATTCTGCTTCATTCCTGTTCTATTGTTTTGTATTCACTCCAACTATTTCCACTTAAGGTTTCATAAGAAATGACGATATGATATTATATTAATATAGAGTAAGATTTGTGATAGTTATTTCAAGAATAAAACAAAACATGTTTTCACACAATATGAAAGCGAGGTGTGGTTAGCACGTCCACCTAAGCCACACTCACCAAAATCTAATTATAACATAATATGGGATAATTATTATTATGATTTTAAAAAATACAAAAAAATGGTTAATTACTCTGTAAAACCTTAAATGTCAACTTTGGGACAAATGACAAAAAAATATTTCATTCACGTGAAAGAAATATATTTTGGAACAAGTACGTTCATGTGTTAGCTTTTTACGCACGTCATTTCAAGGCGTTCGACCAAGAGAAACAAAAACAGCAACTCCCATAATGCCGTGCGCCATGAGCAACAACTTGGAGTCACGTGAGCCAAGATGGCGGAAGCGGAGGCAGGCAAGAGTTCGTTGGTTTCTCTGCTCAATGGCATCGCTCAGCAAATATTCTACCAAAACGGCGACGTGACAGAGGATCTCCTGAAAAGTCAACTTTATCCACAATCCACACAGCAACAATTCAATGTTTTGTACGAGAAAATGAAGGCGCTTCTTAAGGTTAGACAACCCCAATTCTTCTCTAATTCAAGCAAAACAAAACAAAATAGTTTTACAAACTGAAGGCCGTTTGACAAGCTTGTGCTACATTTCACTCCTTTTGGGCATACTGAGTTTATAATCGTTATTTTGACTATTTTTGTTGTTTAACTGTCTATCATTGGTATTGTCCGATTTGAATTTTTGGTGTGTTTGTTAATTATCTTTTTGCTATTCCACAATAAAGCTCACAAAACAATGCCCACAATGAGTAATACGAATCCGAAAAATATATTAATAATTCTAAATAATGAAAAAAAACGTCTATTTGTTAATTTCTTTTGCCATTTATCCAAAACAAAGCACTCCAGTCAAAACAAGTCCACACAATGAGTCATAAAAAAAATCTACAAATATAAATAATTAGAATATAATGAAAAAAAATATGAATACAAATGCATTGTAAAAGAGAAGAACAATTTTGTTGACCTCACATAGCTTAAGCACAACAGGCACTCCAATCCCGTGGGCCGTATCGAGCCCCCTAGCGGCCACTTTTGACACCGACATGTCGTAAGCGTTAAAAACAAAAATGTTATCAATGTGAGAAACGCTGTCAGTAAAATGACTTGGAATTTTGCTTTGGTCCCCGCAGTCCGTTGCCACGGCCGACATGGACCACGCCCAACTGGAGGCCTTCCTCACGGCGCAGACCCTCAAGCAGGGGGCAGGCGCCATCACTCCGGAGCAGGCCGCCGCCCTGGCCCGTTTCTGGAAAAGTCAGCGCCGGCGCGTGCGGGACAGCCTCTTGGCGGAAAGCCGCTGGGAGCCCGCCCTCAAGGGCGTGTCTTGGAGAGTGGACCTGCAGACGGCGGTCGCCCGCGGAGGGCCGCCGCCCTCCACGCCCGCCGCGCCCGTCGCCCTGCTGGAGTTGGAGCTGGGCAGCGGCCAGGTGAGTTTGACTTGGCCTTTGATTTTTAAAACCGTATCATCAGCATTGACTTTCATTTTATGTATTTATATGATGTATATGTACTATTTATATAACCCTTTGACTGCAAAATTTAAAAAGTCTCAAATCAGCTGTTCAAATGTAAACAAAAGACGAATGTGAAACAGCTAATGTTGGTATATTTGGATGCAAAATGTTCTCCACAACATAAAAAAAATCAAATATCAGTAAAATGCTATTTTTGGGTAGCATAAACAAAACAGGAATGCGGATGAACATTTTGCTGGCATTTTTTTGGCTTTTAAACTCCAAAAAGTTTGCAATTTCCCCAAAAAAATATTCATAATAAATATATGAATGATCTCAGGAAGCTAATGTTGGTATATTTGGATGCAAAATGTTCCCCACAACATAAAAAAAATCATATGATATCAGTAAAATGCAATTTTTGGGTAGCATTAACAAAAGATGAATGCGGATGAAAATATTGCTGGTATTTTGGGGGCTTTTAAACTCCAAAAAGTTTGCAATTTTCCCCCAAAAATATTCATAATAAATATATGAATGATCTCAGGAAGCTAATGTTGGTATATCTGGATGGCAAATGCTCTCCGCAACCTAAAAAAAAATCATATAATATAATTAAAATGCAATTTTTGGGTAGCATAAATTCTCCCAGCATTGGGCACCCAAAGGGTTAAAAGCTTCATCAATATTGATGTTGATTGGATTGGTGTTTTTATTTCTACATTTTCAAATGGATGTATTGACATACTTAAAATAAAAATAAAAATACATTAAAAAATTACATGTTTGATGGATGGATTTAAAATACTGTTGGATGTTTGGTAAAAAAATCAAAAATATTGTTAGCACATGCTGTGTAAATTTTTCATTTGCTTGGGAAATAAATAGGATTTTTAGCAAAAAAATTTCTAAATATGCTTTAAACAAATTACGTTGAAATATTAAACGCATCAACTTGGATGGAACTTAATAGCACCTCTATGTTTCCCCCATCTTTTGTCTTCCAGGAGTCGGACTTTGTTTGCGTAGAGATGGACGACCACAACGTACAATACGTCCTAAACAAGATGGCCGACATCCAGGCTGCCATCGAGGCCATCGTCCAGCGCACGTGACGCCCGCGGAGAGGCAGGAAGTTGGATAAGTGAAGGTGAAGGTGGGACCAGTGCTTGGAGACGCCAACATGGCTGCCAAACCGGAACGTTCCGTAGATTTGCTGGCAAGATGAGACTTTTTTTGGAGAGACAAATTTCTGGACCAAACTTGCTGATTGGTCTCTGTGTCAGCTTCAAGGGTTATCATGCGTCATAATAAACACGTTGTTATTTCAGCATGAATGACTTTTTCCCGCTTAACCCTTTCGTGCACAAATTATGATTTTCTTTTTTATTTTTTTTATTTATTTTTAACCCCTATAGAGCACTCATTTTATTGTTTTCCATTGACGGCAGTAGGCGTCCAATCAATTTTGACTGGCACTAAAATGGTTAAAATGGTTTAATTTAATTAGACGTCTATCACTATTAATGGCATGCAAAGAGTTAAATACTATATAAAAAAATTGGAGCTCCAACTCTATTTTTAAAATACATTTTTGCTAAGATTGTACTAATTCACATGTATTATTAAAAATAACAAGATAGGAATTGGAAAAAAAGGCTAATTCAGTCTTTTTAATGATCAAAAATAGTCACTTCCTCTTTAAACGTAATCTTACGTTGTAAAAAAAAAAAGCTTTTTTAAAATGACCAGTCATTTGATCTATATACTGCTAAAATGCTTCATTGTCGAACGCAAAATCCTTTGTTAAATGTTTGGATGCAGCCGCCTTGAAGATCTTAAATTTCCTTGGTTTGAAAGTGTTTCACATAGATGGCAGATTACCTGGCAAGCACGTCCTCTCTTCTCCAGTTATATAGTTATGGTTCTTTTTCTTTCAGACTCGGGTTGGTTCGCGGGCCGCGTTAACGTCAACTCGCTTTCATGTGGGCCGGACCATTTTAGATAAACTTAGATAGACTCTTTATAAATGGATTAAAAGAACTGGAATTAAAATCCCGGAATATTCAGTTTTTTATAGACCTAAAACAATGTTTACTTCAGCTTTTTTTTAATACATTTTTAGATTTTACAAAATGATTTTTGAACTAAAAACACAGAAAAAATTGATTAAAAATTTACAATCATTGATTTAAAAGGGGGAAAATCAGGAAATTTAACATACATCTATGCTCTTCATTTGAATTTGATCCTAAAACAGAAAGTCGGCACTCATGATTTACTTTCCCGGGCCACACAAAATGATGCGGCGGGCCAGATTTGGCCCCCGGGCCTTCATTTTGACACGTGTTCTATAGCGTCCACTTTTGAATAGCGGTTCACTGTCTATGAAAGGGTTAACACATTTTTTTCTATACTTGTTAGCATTGAACACCCGAAATTGTCAAATCATGTCAATCATGGCAGCGTGTTTTTCCAAACAGAAACCCATTCAGTCGCGTTAGCTACTTTCCCATCACGCCGTTTGCGCTAATCATCAGCATGGTGCCTTTAGCGTCAGGCGGGCTTCCTGATTGGAAGCGTGTGATTCCTTGTTGAGCCATTGCCAGGCCAACCCCTAAAATGCCATTCTTCAAGTCTTTCTGCCCAAATGTGGAGCACACGCGAGAGGACTTCACCATGTTCCCGAATGTTCCCGTGTTGCCCGAGCTGGGGAAAAAAGCCGAAAGCCCTTCCGGAACTCCCGCGGCGTTCCCGCAGTTTATTCAGGTGCAGCTGGGCGTCAACTTGGCGGTCTTAGCGAGAAGGACTGGCTGTTTGCCGTGCGCGCTGCTTCTGCTCAACGTGTTGGTTTGCTGCATCGTGGTGGTTCTGAGCTGGAAGGTCCGCCAGGACCGGAGTAGACTCCTCCCATTGGTTCCGGTGCCACCCGTGAGACAGTCGGGGCCGTCCTTCTGGAACTATGAGCAGCGCCGCTTGGACTTGAGCGGGCCTCGGGACTCGTGTGAAGCCGACCGCGGAGTTGTCACGCAGGTGATTTGAACTCTACGTGGTTGGGCTGGTTGAGTGGTGCCTCTACTTACAAATTTTGTTTCTACTTACAAATTTTGTTTCTACTTACACATTTTGTTTCTACTTACACATTTGCCTCTACTTACACATTTGCCTCTACTTACACATTTGCCTCTACTTACAAATTTTGCCTCTACTTACAAATTTTGTTTCTACTTACAAATTTTGTTTCTACTTACAAATTTTTCAGGTTACAAAACCATTTGATATGCAAATGACTGTTTCTATGTCAATTTAGTTAGCATGAACGTGTCCCGTGAACCAAACTGAGTTGGACGCCCCCCCCGATTAAATCTCTCGGCAGGTCTGGGACTACAACACGCTGCCCCGCCCCCTCCAGGACTTCCTGCTCTACATGCACTGCAGGGAATCCAACGTGCTTCACGCTCCAGGTCCGGGGTGCCGACGAGCAGATCTTTTCCTGCTGATGGCCGTCAAGTCTCTGGTGCCGCATTTCGTCCGGCGGCAGGCCATCCGGCAGACGTGGGGTCGCGCCGGCCGCCTCGCCAACCGCACGGTAGCCACCGTCTTCCTTCTGGGACAGACGCCGGCCGAGGACCACCACCCGGATTTACGAGGGATGCTAGCCCGAGAGGCCCAGCTTCACGGGGATCTTCTCCAATGGGAGTTCAGGGACACGCCCCTCAACTTGAGTCTGAAGGAGGCGCTCTTCCTACGCTGGTTCCACCGCAACTGCTCGCGGACTCGCTTCGTTTTCGAGGCCCGCGACGACACCTTCGTCCACACACTCAAAATTTTGGACTTCCTGGAGACGTGGGCCCGCGCCGGCAGCGACTCACTGTTTAGCGGTAACGTCATCGGCAACGGACGGCCACCCGTAGACCCGACACGCCCCGATTTCGTCCCGCCGAGCGTGTTCACGGGAGCGTATCCACCGTACGCCGTGTCCGGGGAATTCCTACTTTCCGGGGAGGTGGCATTACGTCTTCACCAAGTCTCGCGGTACGTCCTCCTTTTCCCGGTCCACGACGTCTACACGGGTCTGTGTCTCCACAAGCTAGGTCTGGTCCCACAGAAAAATGCAGGTTTTGCCAAGCGCCCCGTAAACGACGACTACGAAGACGAGCAGGAAGTGAACAGTAAACTGATGGTGGTTAGCGGTTGCACGCCGCAAGAGATGCTAAGGATGTGGACCACAGTGGAGATGCGGGACTGACAGGCAACCATACAATCCAGAATACTTGTCATTTTAATAAAGCTACTGTGGTATTAATTAAAAAAAAATGATTCAACAATAGGAAACTCCTATCTCGTATGATGTACCATCAAATAATTAGCATTGTATTTTTGATACTTTCATATTAATACATGACCAAAAACCATAATTTCATGTTTTGACTAAATTTTGTTGTTCATTTGGAAATTCACTTCAATAAAATTAAAGCAAAATGAAAAACACAACATTTCCCGGGTGACCTCCAAACCATATTACTGATTTATTGTTCATTTACTATTCGTATTAATGAGGGTATCGTATTATTAACGGCATTTTAGTATTTCCAAAAAGCTAAGAAAGGTCGATACAGTTCATAAAGGCTACAGTGTTGATAACATCTTATCATTGATAGCTTTCTAATTAAATATGAAATAAAAACCCATGTAAATAACGTTACTTTGTATGCATTAACTGTACTTAATACAACTTGACTTTTTCCTAATTGCGCTCTGGTTCCTCCTGGTGGCAACCTTTTGACATAACAGCCAATCAGCTCGCTGATGAGCCTCAGCTGTACGCAGGTGCACCCGTGGAATGAGCTCCCTCCAAACGACAAGAAGAGGCGACGTCACTTCCGTCTCGACCCTTTCGGTAAATTAAAAAACACAATAAGACAAAACATAATTCATGCAAATGTTTGCTGGCAAAATAGCGACGTTTAAAAGTCACGCGCTGGTGCTGAGCTTCGTGCTCGGACCTTTGTGGACCTCCTGCAAGGCACAAGTAAGGAAACACGAACGCCGTTTTTGACTCAAGTTTGCGTGCAATTGTTCACTGCTCTTTTGTTGTTGTTGTTTTCAGTTGTATGAAGACGAAGCCAAACACAGCCCAGGTCAGTCAAAAATAATTATTTCAAACTTATTTCATGTCATTGACAGTGGTAGAATTCAAGTTTATTTCAACTAGAATCAGCCTTTGACGGCTACAGACGTCCAATTCGTTTTGACTATGTGGGATTCCCGTCTATCGTCATTGTCAGGGAATGAGTTCAAGATGACGAGGAAAAATCGATAAAATGAATTGGTATATTGGGTTATGTAATAAAAAATAAATAAAAATAAAATAAATAAACCTCCCCTAACCCTTAAGAGATGTTAAAAAGTCAACATTTGGGAATTATTCATGCAGGCACATTTCGAAAACTCGATTTCTTTCATATGGTGAAACTAGCATGAATGCTATCACCCTCAAATTTTAGTGACACTGCATTGATTACATTTTGTCATCTAATTATTACCATCATTCAATAGCCTGTGATTTAAAATAATAATAATAATAGAGTACAATTACAATCTGTACAAATGTGATTCCAACAATACTAAGCTCCTTATTCTATGACAAGTATGTTTGTAAGTACCTTACCAATTTTCTTCTTGTCATTTTATGACCTTTTCCTCTTTTTTTTGTAATATGACGCAAAAAGCAGTTTTGGGGTCACACAGACTTCAAACTAAACAACTTATGGTTCACGTTATGTTAAACTGTAGCAACCAAAAGACATGTTTGAATGTTGTAATCTAACAATATGCACTTATGTTTTGGCATATTTTGAGTTTTACTCGTGATTTATCCATTTTTTTTACAATGTTGCGTACAGAAGGCGACGGGGGGACGGCGTTCTTCGCCCTGAGAAGCTGCCACCAAAGTCTGGGTGGTCAAAGCGGCGACTTCTTCTCCCCCGACTATGTTTGCGCCAACCCCCCCTTGTGGTGCAACTGGACCATCCGGGCCCAGACCGGCAAGCGGATCCACCTCAACCTACAGGACCTGACTCCCGACCAGGAATGCCACCTGAAGCGGGACCAGGTGGAGGTGAACGAGGCCGCCGCCGCCCGCCGGGTCCTGCGGGGGTGCTGGCGCGAGGCCTCGTACACGTCCCGGTCCGACACGCTGCACGTGATTCTGCTGATCGGCGGCCGCCCCGCTCAGCAGTACCGAGGATTCTACGCGCGCTACCGTACCTTCGGACCCCTCGTGGCCGACGGGATGGCGGACGTTCGAGACTCGGGGTTCGGACCGATGGTACTGGAGCGAGAGCGCCATCCCACCGCTACGGTGTTTACATCGTTGGATTACTCCGATAAAGCTAGCGATTCGTCTTTGAAGAAAAGTGTTGGCGTTCAGGTGAGTTCTGGGAAAAAAATGACCGTATTTGCCGGGAAAAAAATGACTGAATTGAGGGTACGGCTTATATGCTATTTGATTGGTACTACTGTTACAATCGACATGGGTCTGGATTTCTTGTTTTGAATGGTTTCTGACGTATCTCTTGAATTTGCTCTTAACTTTACCTGTTTTATTTATTTTTTTTAAACACTTTCAGATGCAGATTTAGCCTTTGCTCTTTGATATGGTTCCAGATGTTTTTTTTTTTTTTTTGTCCTGGTTCCGAACTCTGTGGCCTAAAAGTACTTGCTTGAATTTTATTGTAAAAATGAGACCTTTTCCTGTCAGCCTCCCAATTCGCAGGACCCCACGTGGTCTGAGACCACGCTGTCGGACTCCCCATACAAATCCAGCTGGACGGAAAGAGGCACACCCCGAATGCTCTGGGATCTACCCGAGCCCCTTCACCACTTAACTGGCAAGCGCAGGGATGTCCACCAAGCGGATGCCCGACATCTCCCAACTGAAGCAGGAGGAACCAAAATGGAGCCCACCAAAACACCCGTGTCCTCTGAAGAACAGTTGCCTGGGTGGACTCTTTCACATCCTAACAAAATGGAGTCGCTTTCGGACCACCATGGGAAGCGTGAGTACCCTTTTTGCTGAAGGTATACAAATACATTCCAAAAGCTATTTTAATAGTCAAATTGAAAAAAAATATATAACATTTTGGGTGTCTGTACAAACAATCGGATGTCTATCACTGTCTAAAGAAAGCCCTAAAAATCACCATTAACAAATTTCAATTCATTCCATTAGATTATTGGATTTAAAATAAAATACTATGTAATATATAAAACCAAATACTAGAATTTTACAGTTTTCTACATTGATTTCAACATTTAAAAAATCTAACGGAAAAATGACTCAGATTGTAGGCTGGATTTTAGCTTCTTGTGCGGGCCATATTAAATCATAGTTTTCTAATTCGCAGCAGATGTCATTTCAGCATTTTGCTTTCTGCGTTTAGTAGACGTCAAAGAATGCGTAAATGTTGACAGCAGAAAGTTTTTAGTTTAACGTACATGTTTTATTAACACAATTTTGTGTTGGCTGCAGACAACGTCTGGAATGCTTCTCAAGATCTCCATCAGCCTGGTGGTGAGTCCTTTTTTAATTTGGATCAAAACCACTGCAAGTTCTACAAATTTCACGCTCAACCATGTCTTCCTGGGGCAGATCGGCTTTTCGAAGTGTCCTTGGAGGTTCAGATGAGTCAGGACCACAACAGGAGCCAAGACCATTTGGATGAATCGCTCATGAAGTCAATCAAAGCTCTGGTTTGGCCTACGTCTTCTCTTTTTGATTTGGTTTAAATAGTGTCTAATAAATGGCGCCCCGTTCTTCAGGTCCTCCAACATCTTGATGGGCTTCGCATCCCGCTAAACTTGAGCTTCAAAAGAATTAAAAGGTGGGTTCCTCTTGCACTTTGTGGTTGTACGCTAGCACCTTGAGCTCAGGAGTTTCTGGGACCATTTTATATTTGAACGCCATCCCCCTTTGCGACTGGACTGAACTGAAATGGGGAATTTCTTTTCCAGGCTTCGTTTGGGAGAACTTTACATCATGTGGCTGAACGCGGGTCGCGGGGGCACCGAGGTGTACGACGCCGTGCACCGGGGCCTGCGCCAGCTGCTAGGTCGAACGGTGGCACGCGGCGCCAACCCGCGCCACGCCACGGTCGCATCCGTCTCCGTCGGAGGTAATGACAACCCACGGACTGATAAACAGCCTCATGTCATGGCCACCTGGCTTGGACGCATCTCAAAATTTTGATCGCATCGCGGGCGAATTATTCGATCGAAATTTTCATCGTACCTCAAGCATGTCGTAGGTAGAGCTGATCGTAGGTTGAGGTACTACTGTATAGTGATTGTTTTAAATAGTTAATAGCGGAAAAAATCTAAGTAGTGAAGATGGGATAAATGAGGGATTACTGTAGTTCTGTCCAAGGACAACAGTATTCAACTTCCAAACCATAAAACCCACAAAATATTTTTCTTCCCCCTCCCAAAACCTCAGACGTCAACGAATGCGGGACGCAACTGGCTCTGTGCGACGCCAACGCCGACTGCTTGGACCAGTTTGGCTCGTACCGCTGCCGCTGCAAAGACGGCTTCCGGGACGAGTCGCACTTGGGACCGAGGGGGACCGTGTGCGTGGACCCAAAGGCCAAAGGTCACCACGCCAGCTGTGGCCAGCACCACGTCCCCCCGTCCCGGTTTGACTCGTTCTAAATTCACAAATGCGTGCGTTTCTACGGCAGATTGTGACGGGGGCCCGTCGGGGGAGACCAAGGGAGTCTACGTGCTCTTCTTCCTGCTCAGCGCGCTGCTGTTGATTTCAATGACCACGGCGTGCGCGCTTTACCGCCGCCACCGCCGCGGGGCCTTCTTGATCAAAGGCTCGCCTCGGGGCTACGTCGACGACACCTACGCCGGAGCCGGCGACCCGGCCCTCCCGCCGCCCCCGCCGCCGTGCAGGAGCCCGCTGGACCAGTGGCCTCTGCACAAGGTTGTGGTTTTTGGTCCTAAATTGGTGTTGTGCGACTTGAGTTTTCAAATTTGCTGACTGTAATGGCTTAACTGGGTTAAAATGGATTTTAAAATGAAAATCTTTTCTCTGCATCTCTCGTACGGAAGGAGCGATGCGGAAATGTGGATCTTCAGCTTCTCCGCTTCGGCCCGTTGACCCCCTCCGACATCTACACGGACCCGCAAGATGGTGGCAAGAAGTGATGGAGAATCTTTGGGGAGATTACATTTTCTTTTCTTTTGAACCTGCATGTCCTCTTTTTTTTTTTTTTTTCAGAAATTATAATTTATTTTTTCTTTAAGTTTCCCTGTTTCTGCTTTTTAAATTTTTTTTTATAAAGTAACATCCTATCCTCCTTTACATATTTTTTTAAAAACTTTTTTTTTTCTATTTTGTGATTATTTATCTATTTTAGTTTGGCATCTTATTTTTGGAATCTTGTTTTAGAGGAGGTAATTATTTTATTTACATTTTTCTTCACATTTCCTTTTAAATATTTCAATTTAGTTTCCAGATTTGTTTTATTTGATTAGGGATACGTATATAACTGTAAAAATCGCAGTGTTGACCAAACACTTGATAGTTCAAATTAAAAGTTTATGATTTAAAAAAGGGTTATTTGTTAGCAAATCGGTGACATTCTATAAATGCTCAATAAAAATAAAAAAGAACTAAAATGCATGTTTTATTCTGAAGTATCCAGCGCAACATCAACTCTGATTGTGTTTTATCTTGCAATTGTATAGTTGTCCGGCAGTGGGCAGAAAAGAGCCGAGTGGATCACCTTTCAGAAGAAGGAGACACTGGCGGTCTAGCCGTGCGCGATGGTCAGAGTACAGCCTGCGCTGTTAACCGCTGGTGTCTTAAATGACTCCTCGTTTCTTTCGGTAATGGTGAAAGACAAAGGAAAAGACGACGGTTTTTGTCCCGCTGCAGACGACGGGTAAGCAATAAACTTCTAATCCGCGGTTTGTTTCCCTGTGTTTTTTGCTGACTGGTTGTTTGGATAGCTTAGCGACTAACCTGCTAGCATCAGTGTACGTGTACTGTCGTCTTACAAATTCCACGGGAGTTCTAGGCAAGGCCATCCTTCCGCAGCAATATGGTTGGATACTACGTCTTGGCAGAATAGGCAGACTGCACAGATGAAAACGGGTGGCTATTGTAAAAATAAAAAACCTCAATAACCCAGTAATGATGAAGCCACACTGAAATACAATGTTGCGTTTTCCTGAATTATCCGGACGGAGAAAGCGTATCATATCGCATGGGGGGCGTGTCTTGCCTAAAACTCCAGTGGTTAACATTAGCCTGGCTTTTGCCTTTAGCATTAGCCTAGGCACCGGTGACTATAGCGTTGTCATCTTAAATTAAACGACAATACCCCACGTTTTTGTGTTTACACAATTTTGCAGTCTGTTGTTAGCTCGGAACGCTTCGTGCCAACAAGTTGCGGCTTTGGGAAAGCGAGTGAGTGTTTCGTAGTAATGTAAATGCTAATGCTAACGCTAAAGCTAAAGCGTCTGCCTCAGTTGCTCGTCCTAATTGACAAGTCTGTTTGAAACACACAAGCGCTCCAAAGTTGACATTTGCGGTGTTAGTTTTCTTCACAGAATGCTTTCGTAAGTGATATTTCTATTTGCTTTTTACCACAAAGACGCACAATATCATAATATTCTCTTAATTTATAACACCTGCTTTGTGCAACTTCCTAGTTTGCTTAATAATGACCGGCACTAAAACGAAATTAATGCTAGCCTCACATTTGTAAAAGGCTAACAATGACTACCAGTTCATATCTTAATTGTAGAGGTTTTATTTTATATAATTAATATAATAGTTTAGTCTTGACTCTACTCCATTCACCTGTGGAAAGTCATTTAAAACAGTAACAAAGCATCCTACAAAATTGGGAGTGTGAAGCAACCATGTTTCGCGTGGTCACTTAGTTTTATTTCAAAATTGTAAACACTAGCCTTTTTAGGGTAGGTGTCCAGAGTAGATTAACAGCATTTGTATTCATTTCCAAAGTGAAAGAGAAAACTTAACTAACCACCACGCTTTGGTTGAACCTGCAACTTGAAAGTAACCTTTCAAATATTAATGAAACAACCTCTCCGTGTAGCTAGCTTGTCCTGATGTCATGGCGGCCCGACCCATCACCACCCCAGTGCCTCGGCGCGCCGCTCGAGACGGGCCCTTCCGTAAGGATCGGGACCCCCCGTCCCCGAGGCCATCGCCCAACCGGCGCTGGCCAACCTGCTCGCTACCTGATGTGTGCCCCAAAGAGCCCACTGGTAAGGATTTTTTCTTTACTAATTGTATCGATTGTATTGTATCAATTGTATTGATTTCCTGACCGATCTATCGATAACTATTGTCTCATCATATTGTGACATAATGGATATTTTAGGTGATTGGCCGTTCATAAAAACAGTTGCCCGCGACCGTATTTTTTATGCACACTAAGTAGCACTTGAACGCATCTCGACAATGATGTCATTTCCCCCCAAGAAGGCGAAGGGCGGGGTCTTCGCGATGGTCCTTCGGTGGTCTCGGAGCACGACCGCTGGACGGTGTACAGTTCCAAGGTCAACCTGCCGGCGGCGCTCAACGACCCCAGGCTGGCCAAACGCGAGTCGGACTTTTTCACCAAGACCTGGGGTCCGGATTTCGTCGAGACGGACGCCCTGCCGTCCTTTTGCCTCGCCGCCGTTACGGCAGAAGACTTCGGCCCGTACCTGCAGGAGAGCGCCCAGGTGAGCTCGGCTATACTCGTTAAGATCAATGTCGTGGGAAGTCAAGCTAGAGAAGAATGTAAATGTAGGAATGTCCTTTTCAAATTAAAATTACCTGGTCTTTTGCCCCCAGAGAGAAAGAATCCACGAACGATGTAAAGCCCTTTGCCCGATAAAAGATGACCTCGTAGACTCCATCTCAAACGTCCGCACCACGCAAGGTACCGGCTGGCCATCTGAAGCCCCGCCTCCTGCGTGTTGGTTTTGATCATGTGTCTAAGCAGTTTTTCTTGGTCCTTATAGAAAAGTCAAGAGCAGAGTTGGAGCAAGTGCCCAAGGTAACAAGTCTTTAACTCGCTTTCTCCTGTCTCGGTGAAGTTTGAGTCGTGACAACATGTTCCTATTACGGTTGACTTTTCAGATATTCCTGAAGCCTGACTTTGCCCTGGAAGAGCCGGCGACCTTTAATGCCGTCTTACCGTGGTCGCACTTCAACAGTGGCGGCGGGCGCAACAGCCGTGACATGGCGTCCTCCAAATTACTGCAGGAGAAGGTACCATATTTTCACGACTATACGGCACATCATATTTTTAGCATTTCTGTATTTTACACACACAAAGGACGCACCGTTTTTATAGACGCAGCCAGGCATGGCAAAACGTACACCAGCTTAAACATACATGCTAAAAACAAGTTTGTAAAAAGGCAACGGAAGCAAAACTGAGTTCGGTTGTACTTTATTTAGCCATTTTACAATGTACTCACGTCATCATCACTCACAAATCCATCAAAGTCCTCATTTTCTGTGTCCGACTTGAACAATTGTCCAAATGAGTCATCGAAAACGCTGAGTTTTATACGTTGGTCCAGGCGGCCACAATCCATTCGCAAATAGTAGCTAGCTAGTAGCTAGTGTAACTATTCCAACGCTGTCTAAAAATGCTTCGTAAAGCTGTGTTGATGTCGATGGCCAGGCCACAATCCATTGGGTGTATTGACAAAAGAACTATATATCCCAGCAGTCACTGCGCAGTACTTTTTCTACGGGGAAAATAGTAGAGTCGTAGTTGTGAGAGCTGAAGAGGATGGTGTACCCTATCGACTGATTTATTTTATTTTATCGTGATAACAATTTTAGTTTTGGTCCATATATAAAGCGCACTGGATTATAAGGCACCTTGTCTATTTTGGAGAAAATGTAAGACTTTTATGTGCGCCTTATAGTCGTAAAAATACGGTACAATTACTTTAAAAATGCATCTATGCTTTCTGGAGGTGCTCTTGCAAGATGTTTTTATTTAGCGGGAAGAACAAAACGTACGCAATTAAGCGTAACCCACAGGGAGCACAAGCACCACTAAATAAGTTGGCATTTAATCAGCCTAGGTACATAAAATTCCAAAATTGGCCTCCAAGGATTGATAGATACTTGCCCAACCTTAATAGCTAGCAAGTTTCAAGACGGTGGGTTCCCTAATGACAGTGGAATCCGACTTCAAAGTAAGTGTCCACAAGAACAACAACAAGCTGAGTGGCTTTCGGCCTGTAAAATGAAAAATCTGACTTAAATTCCAGGAAATACAGCACTTTGGTGAGTTATCTCTGTTTTAAGAATGTATCATCTTTGAAGAAATGGAGTTTCTTGAGGTTATATGTCCACGTTATAGCTGAGTCACTACCTGGACATCGTGGAGGTGAGCATCGCGCGGCAGATCTCCCTGCGCTCGGAGGCCTTTTTCCACGCCATGTCGTCGCAGCACGAGCTGCAGGACCGCCTGAAGGAGACCCAGGAGGCGGTGACGGTGCTGCGGCGCCGCACCGCCGCCATCGACCGCGTCATGTGCCAGGGCCCCTTGGCGGCCCTGCGAGCCGCCCTGACGCGCAACAACTGCGTCAAGTTGCACAACAAGCTCAAGCTGATGGCGGCCGTGCACCAAACGCAGCCCACCGTGCAGCTGCTGCTCTCCACCTCTGAATTTGTGGGGGCGCTGGAGCTTATCGCTACCACAAAGGAAGTCTTGCAGCAGGAGCTTCAAGGCATCCACAGCTTTAGGTATTCATCGTCTTTTCACATTTTGCTGAGTGGGGCTACATCTCTTTTTAAAAAAAATCTATGGATGACTGTAATGCGTGCGTTTGCATTTTACGTGTGTGCACGTAGACATTTGGGCTCTCAGCTGTGCGAGCTGGAGAAGCTGATTGACAAGATGATGGTGGAGGACTTCAGCATGTACGCGCGCAGCGAGCTAAGCCGCAATCTGAGAGACGATACGCAGCTCCTGGAGAAGGTTTGTTTTGACATCCTAGTTTAAAAAAATTAAATTATAGATCATACGATGACATCCGCCTTTTTCTGTTTTCAGGAACGTCTTCAGTCGTTGGTGTTTGGCCTACTGCGCCAAAGGAGGTTGGACTTTTTGGACATCTACAGCAGCGAGATGATGACGGCGGCCAAGGCCATCGTCTCCCAGGTGGGCCGCCCTCCGAATCGTTTTATGTTCGTTGTCACGGTGACACGGAGTGACCGCATTGGTGCCGACAGTGCGTCGCCGGGCGCCTCTCGACCATCGACGACATCGACACGGAGGTCGTCACCAAGTGAGTTGCGGCGGGGGCCCCGAAACGGGCCACGTGGTGACCGTGTGGGCGTGGCCTCCCCACAGGTTGGCCGAGCAGATGCGCCTGATGACCTTCCCTCAATGGTTTGCGCTTCTCAAGGACGTCTTTGAGTGCTTCCTGCTTTTCCTCCAGAGGATGAAGGTGAGTCAACGCCTCTATTTTGCAAGGTCATTACCGTATTTTCTCGCGTATTGACCGCCTCCACGTATAAGCCGCACCCTTAAAACCATTGAATTTTACTATTTCTCGCATATAAGCCGCCCCCTGATTCGCAATTTTCACCTCCATATTCATGGTTTTAATAGGGAATTCAAATGTGTTACTTTAAAGGGAAAATCTTAAGAAAAATCATCGCACGTTGTATTTCTGAGATACTATATCAATCAGTCATTATCAGAGGAGGGACATGGAAAAGCAATGTATTCATTTACATGCAGATTTTCAGAAAAACAATACAGGCACCAAAAAGCAAAACAGGAAATAAACAACAAAAAGTAAATGTTAATTTGCCGACATGTACTGTTGAAAAAGAGCATAGCAACACTAAGTCTAATTTGTGCACATATAAGCCATACCCTTGATTCAGTCACCATTTTTTTGTTACAAATACGGCTTATATGCGAGAAAATAGGGTATTTTTTTAATAATTGCGAAAATAGAGCATGCTAGATTTCAAACGGACAAGTCACAGCTGGTGGCGAACCTGACCCGAGAGAACGTTCTTTCCTCCCTCCAGGCCACACTCGGCGTAATGCGGCTGGTGGTCCTGGAGGTCCTAGAGTCCAACCAAAAGAATTTGCAGACGGGGGACCCCCATTCGGAAGAGCGTCAGCTCGGCGCAGCGCCCGGCTCGTGCGGCGACGTGGCCGAGTTGGCCTACCTGACGCACGAAGGCCCGTTCATCAGCGACGCCCTCCGCGCCGCCCAGCAAGCCAGAGCCGCGGATGTGGAGTCGGGGTCCCGGGAGCAGAACTTCACGTAAATTGCACTCGATCATTTTTTATAGCCCTGGTTCTGCGACAGGGGGTGCCGTTGACGAACGTATCTGACACGGCTTTGGTCAGCGTCAGCTAGGCAACTTGTTTTGTGTGTTCAGGCCCGGTGACATGATGCCGTCTGACTTACAGCTGGACCGCGTGCTTAACAACGTCCGGGAGCTTCTCCACGCCGCTTCTGACATTAGCCACGACCGCTGCGTCAAACTCCTCACTGCCAGAGCCAAGGTTGTTTTTTAAAGAAACTCTTTTTTTTACCAAAGGTTATTCCTTAAGAGCCATGCTCACAATTTAAAAGTCAAAATACATGAAAATGTTTTTTTTAAAGTCATTTTACCACTTTTAAAGTACAAAAAGTATCTGAATTCTTTTGACAACATTGTTACGCTTTTGCTAATCAATGAATATCAATGAGTTCAATGAGTATCAATGAGAGTGGTTGCAGACGACTCGAATGGAAAAAAACGCTGTCACAAACTATGAAAAAAGGGCAACTTCTAGTCCGTAAAATACGGTAAATAAAAATAGATAAAAAGCAACATGGTTTAATTGAGTATTTGAACAGAAAAGGCAGTTATGACTATACACTGTAGTAAACTATAGTGTTGAACAAATTGATTGTCCCCCTCCCGACGTCCAATCGGTTCATCTCGTGCCGCGGCCCCTCCATTTTGACACGTTCCCACCCGACAGGACGGCTCCCTGGAGCGCATCAGCTCGGCGGAGTTCGTGGGCCTCTCGGTGGCGGTGGAGGACTTCGCCAAGGAGACGGAGGTCCTGTGCGGCAGGCGCAGCGTCTCCCTGCGGGGGGCGCTGCAGAGTCAGGCTGACCGTTTCGTCCACCGCTTCCACGATGAGCGCAAGACCAAACTCAGGTGAGCGCCGGCTGCCCGAGAACGAGCGGCCGTCACCCTGACCTGACATACGCCCCCACCCCCCAGTCTCTTGCTAGATAACGAGCGCTGGAAGCAAGCGGAGGTCCCCGTCGAGTTTCAGGAGCTGGTGGACTCCATGGCCGACGGCACCATCGCGCTCGCCGTGCGCAAGGTGGCAGGTAGCGACCGTTCCGAAAAATTTCCGCCATAGCATCTAATATCTTCAGGGCTAACGGCTAGCAGCACTAGCCACAGCATAACCATGTGTATGACAAAAACAAACATTTAAAAGAAAACTGTCATATTAATAATAAAGCTTAATTTAATCACGCTTGAACACCACTTAAAAAACAAGCCGTTGTTGATTGCTGATTATCGTTATTGTCAATGACAAAAAAAACGTGTTGCATTCCAGGTCCAGACGAGAGGAAGCCGGGCGATTTCCTGTTGGTGAAGGGCCACAAATTCGCCGTGGTGGGGTAGGCCGAGCTCCCGTCAGTTGTGCGACTCGCCAGGAGGCGGAGCCTGCTTCAAAATTTGATTTTCCTTCCTTCAGGACGGTGCTTTTGCTCATCCGGATCTTTCTGGAATACTGCCAGTGCGTCAACGACATCCCGGCCGTGGCCACCGACATGCTGACGCGACTGGCTGACCTCCTCAAGGTCAGAAAACCCAAAGTTAGCTTTCACGCAGGTGTCGAACTCGGGGTTCGAGGGTCAAATCTCGACCACTGTCTTTGTATTGTGTGGCCCGTCAATCTTAGCCATATGTATGTGTCGCTTAAAATACAATTTGAATAACATTTCTGGAGTCTTAATATTTACTATTGTCTTAGCTTTTTTACTTTTAAATGAATAAATAGGCAAATAGTTTTTTTAAAGTAGATATTTACCATTTATTTCATTTTTGTATTTCCTAATTAAGCAAATAAAAATGGTCTTTTTTCCCTGTTTTTCTTGTTTTTATGATATGAAATCAATGCAAACAAATACAAAGTTGACAGAAAAAAATAGAGAATCTTTTATTCATTCCCCTTTTTGATAAAAAATAATAAAAATAATATTACTGCTTTCCATTGAAAGTTATTTACAAATAAACATGTTTAAAAAAATTCAATCGCTAAAAATCAATATTTTAAGCTATTTTCAAATATTGTTTCCCTCTTTTAAAAATGAAATAATCCTAATGAAAAAATGTCATTTTTAAATTTAAAAAAAAAGATAATTTAACGCTTTAAAAAACAGAAATCAAAGTAAATACATTTGTTTTATTGGGGGGGGGGGAAGTAACGCGTAAAATATGTATGTAAATAAGACTCAGAATTTTTTGTCTTTCTGCAAACTATTTGCTTTTGTATTTATTTGGTTTTGGTTTGCTTTTGGTTTGTGTGGCAGCACTTCAATTCTCGCAGCTGCCAGCTGGTTCTTGGCGCTGGCGCCTTGCAGGTGGTGGGCCTCAAGACCATTACCACAAAAAACCTGGGTACATTTGCACACACACACCAATGCAAACACAATGGCCCTCATATACTAATAGCGCCCGTGCGTTTTATGTTAGCGCTAGCGTCGCGGTGCCTGCAGCTGGTCACGGTCTACATCCCTGTCATCAGGCGACATTTTGAGAGCAAACTCCAACCCAAGCACTTTAGCGTGCTCAGACACTTTGACCACATCACCAAGGCAAGTACCGCCACCGCTCGCCCGCAGAGGATCGCAATGGTTTACACGTTTGCTTTTTTTTTTTTTACAGGACTACAACGACCACGTGTCGGAGATCTGGGCCAAGTTGGTGGCCATCATGGATGGCGTGTTTGAGAAGGCTTTGACCAAGGTACGGACATAAAAGACACTTCCTGCTTCGTTCCAGGATTGGAGAACATTTGGCAAAATAGTCAAATGTGCCTTTCAGAGTATAAATTAGCTTGTTCTGAGACCAAATCCAAAAAATCAAAAATCAAAATTAATGTGAGCCAAATGTGAGTGTTAACTAAAATGGTCTTGTAGTAAATTCACTCCCAGAGAGAGTAGTGAAATCTAAGAAAACACAAAGGACTTTAAGGCCAATTTTAATGTCCAAAAAAGCAGAAAGTGACCCATTTTTTCCGTTACGCAGTACGAGGTGAAGGCCCCGATGCCGTCGGCGTGTTTCCGGAACGTGTGCAAGCAGATGGTGAAGATGCACGAGGCCATCAACGACCTCCTGCCCTCCGACCAGACGCAGGTACGCCGCACCCCGACGCTTCCTTCTTGGATGTCGCGCTAATCGGCTCCTGCCACATTGTGTGTGCGTGTAGATGCTGTTTTCCAGAATCAACAGCAGCATGAAGATGAACCTCAAGAGGCAGCTGGCTCGACTGGGCGTCGTCAACGATGGAGGGCCGCAGCACGGGTTAGTCATTTATTTTTTTATTTTCTAGTTTAACTCTATGATGACACGATGCGTCCAATCCAGTCGTCCCCAACCACCGGTCCACGAGCGACCTAGTGCCAGTCCGCCAGAGTAAAAAATATTAATGTTTTCAATCTTGCGTTCCTACTTGAAATGAGAAAAGTTGTTATAATAATAATAATTTTAGAGCTTTACCGGTCCGCAGTGAGAAAAAGGTTGGAGACCGTTAGTCCAAACATTTGGACAAGATGCATTGGCTGGCAAAACAAAAAAAAACAAGTTTTAAGACTATCTACTTCCTTTGAAAATAGGCTGGTGGTGGTGGACGTGGCCTTTTACACAGAGAACGTGCAGGCCCTCAAAAACCTGGAGACTTTGGACCTCAACATGGTGGAGATCTGGGAGCAGAAGAGGTGACCGCCAGCGAGGACGGCCACGGTAACCCAAAAAGAGAATCCGGCGTCGGGAACGCTCCCGTATTCTCGCCACTCACGACACCAGTAGAATCTTTTTAGCCACTACTAGCGTCCGCTATCTGTAGTCCCGAAAAGAAACGGCCTTTTTTTAGCGTCGGGTGTTGAGGTTCAGGTATTAATACACAGAGGCAAAAGTGCACAAGTTGACTACTAGTACAACAGATTACTAACTAGTAGAATTTGACAATAATACCACACGGCTAGTGCAACTTTTGTCTTGCTGCCATCAAGTGGAACCAGGCAAGTACAACCAAAATGGGTGCTTCTATTCACTTTGGAGGCTTTCCCCAAATCTTTTACCTACTTGTTGTCATGGCAACAAAGGACACAAATTATTATTTTTCTGGGAGATTAAGAAGCTATGGACCAAACTGTGACTTTGTGACCGATAAGTGCGTCACGGCGTCTCAGGAAAACTGTGACATCCCTTTCACAATTTGGGGATTACATTATTATTATTGTTGCTTTTTGGGGGGGTGATATAACCTTAAAAAAACACTTGACAGTCATCACTGTGCCTCAAACGAGCGTTTGTTTAGCCTCGTTGGATCGGATCGAGGGCGAGCGCGTGCATGCCAGTTCGACGCGCGACTTGAAAGCTTCCGAGTCGACGTGAATAAACGGAAATGAAGGGTTTTGTGTTTCCAGCTCTTTCTTGGCTGTGGTCGTTGAGTAATGTCTGATTTAGTTGGGGGAAAAAATAGCTTAAGTGCCACCCGTCTTCATGGTAGCAAAAGATTAAAATGGTCATAAATGGGAACAACATCTTTATCATATGGACCAGGATAAAAAAAACAGGATACTGTTGCTATCAGTTCTGTACTTGCAAATAATTAAAACTATATATATAGAACATGAATTAAAAAATCTAAATAAGATCTCAAATACTAAAATAAATTAATAGCTACTTTTATATCTATATTTTACCATTTGAATCGCTGCATTATATTTTTTTATGAGCAAATAATCCCTTTATTTAGTGAGACCTCAGGCAGACCATAAGAGCTTTTTATTTTGTTACGCTCCAACAAGAAGTCATAGACCGCAACTTCCTGGTTGGTGACCTTTGACCTGATGCAGCTCCAAAGCTTTCGGTAAGTGAGCCGCATTAAAAAAAAGTGCACTTTTGGTTTCCCGGCGTAGATTTCGGCGGCGGCTCCTTCTTTTCTTAATGATCGAAGATGCGCAGGTTTCCTGACACGATCTTGTTCTCCAGCATTGCTCCGGCAGGGATGTCGATACGATCGCCGTGGTTGGCGATGATGATCACTGTTCCCTGCGGGGGGGAAAAATGGCAAGGATGAGCAGCTTCACCAAAACTGACTCTGAGGTTACTTACCAAGTTAACCCTGGCACCCCGCCAGGCTTATAATGAGGTCAATTTCCCCGTACCTTGAGCGAGACGTTTTTCCCGAACGTGACGTCTCCTGACACGGTGAGGTGGTCCAACTCCAGCATGTCTGGGATGCTGTCGAAGCGGGCCAGGAAGTCTTGGACCTGGGGCGAGAAGACGTCGAGGTCTGGTCCGCTTACAAGCGCAGACTGAGCCCGCCACCGCGCCACGTCACCGACCTTGGTGAAGGAGCTGCCCAGCTTGACGTGCGGCGTGGTGAGGAACTCCCTCTTTCGGCTGATGGTCAGCGAACCCGCCTCCAGGCTGTAGAGGTTGGACATGACCAGCAGGAGGTCGGAGGACGTCTTGACGGGCAGGAAGCGAGAACGCGGCACGTTGATGCCCATGGCGTTGCGGAAACTCTTGATGGCCGCGCCCACCGCCGTCTCCAGCTGGATCACGTTGAGCCCGCCCTCCAACGTCTGTCCAAAAAAACAAAACAAAAAATGAATCCTTTGGTGGAGGCAAAAGTTCAGGCAGGATGAGAACGAGGAGTGCGACACCTTGTGGTTGACGATGACCTCCATGTCCAAGGCGCTGTCGTCGATTAACCTCTTGATGGCGCTCAAAGAGATCCACAGGTTGTTGGTGTTGAAGATCTTGAACTTGCTGACCGACTTGAACTCGTCCACGTGATCTTTGGGAACCTGCGCGATCTCCAGCAGCCGCAGTCGGTCCTCGTAGCGGATCAGCGTGCCACCCTGGAGGCGGACGAGGAGGTGGGTCAAAGCTGGCCCGCGTTCCGGCTCGTCGGCTTACCGGCTCACCTTGACGTCGGCGCGGGTCTTATCCGTCACCTCCATGACGAACTCGCAGCGTTTGTCGGCGGACTGACCCACGAGGCGGCGGAGGATGCGCAGGTCGACGGTGGCGCCCAGGTTGTCGATGTTGGACACGAAGATGTACTCCTTACCCTCGGCCAGGAGCCGCTCCAGTAGGCCCGAGTTGTACAAGCTGGCGTAGATGTCGCCGTGACCCGGCGGGTACCACGCCTCGCCCCAGTCCGCGTTGCCGTTGGCGTTCAAGCCCAAGCTCTTGGCGATGGGCAGCAGCGACTCCTTGTTGATGCGCGGGTACCTCCCCGCCGACACCCGCAGAAACCGCTCAATATGGATCCCCGGCGAGGACGCGTGTATTTGCGCCTACCTGCTCTGGTTAAAGGTGTGTATCTTGAGCCGATGATGTTTATACTTGAGAAGGATCTTCTGGGTCTCCTGGTCCGTGTTGAAGGAGTTCATCAACACCAGGGGAACGTCGGCGTCGTACGTTTTGTTCAAATGCTGAAGATGCAGGGACGCGAGGAAGGGGTAAAAGCAGGAAAAGGCAAGGAGACGAAAGACACGGCGGCGCTGGCTCACCTCGATTTGTTTGACGGTGAGATCCAGGAAGGTGTTTTCGTTGCGCACGCTGATCAGACTCTTGGGACCTTTGCACCCCATACTGGTGCCCAGGCCGCCGTTCAGCTTGACCACCGCCAGCTTGTTGAGACAGGATGCCACGTCCTTCGCCGGTGGCTCCTCCGCCCCCATGCTCTCGTACGACACGATCTAAACCCACAGAGAACCAATTTCACCGCCAGGATGGGGCCACTTCCAGCCCCCGGGCCACACCATGGACACCACCGCTCTATGCAAATCTCCCGCCACTCAACAAACAGCGCAGTGACTCTCAAGGTCGGGCGTGCGGCGTCAAAAGGTCACGTGGACAAGCGCCAGGTTGTATCCTGACCCCGAAACTACGTCAACGCGGCTCCCGCGTAAACGCCGGCAGGTGTCCAAAGGTCCCGTGACGGCAATTCCGACAACGCTCCAGTGCCGACTATTTCTGGCGCTGACCTTCGGTGGTCCGGCCGCTATTCCAAGAACGGGGACGGCGCGTTCTGTCCCCCCATAGACAAAACCCAGGCTCTACCAAGAAGACCGAGTAGGAAAATTCCACTCAAAATTCACCGGAAGCGACCTGTACATACCCCTACTCTAGCGCCATCATTGGTGGCAATAAAGTTAACTTTTTGGGCCAAAAATAAACGAGTCCAACATGAAAGTGGCCCACTGATCAAACCAACTTTGAGACCCCCCGGAATTAGAGAAATACTGCTCTATTGACAAAAGAATCCAGGTTACAAAGTTCAGGAAGCATCGAATTTTGTAAGTAAAGGCACTGCTGTAAATATATATTTTTCCCTTTCATTTTTTTTGGCTGTGGAAAAATCCAGAAGTAAAGTACTCACGGCATCCTCGGGCGGGCGGCTGATTTTGGCCCAGTCCACTGCGGGACCTTTGACCTGCAGGAACCGCTGGAAGAGCCTCTTGAAGCCTTCAAAGTCCTTCTTGCTATTCTGAAAGCACAAGAAAGCCAAAACATCAACAGGAGAAATCTGCTTTTAACCAAACTTTTGATCAGTATCTCTCATCTTAGTCATTCCAGAAAAAGCTAGCCTTGGTGCTAGTTTTCACCTAGCAACGTTAAAGTTGCTTAGTTTTGGTAGGACCCTCAAAAAGGGTTTTGAAGCAGATGTTTTGAGGTCATATTGGCCATTTCTAGGGTTTACATTTTTTTATATTTAAAAAAGGCCATTTTGCAACATTATACTTCATTATTTGCAGTAAAAACAACAACTATTTGTTCAGGAGGACGTTACGGTGAACTTTGGAGCTATCCTTGGATGGTACCTGGCCGTGGGCGTCGCCAGAGCTGGCCAGAAGCTCGTCCAGTTCTTTGCACATGGACTCCTCGTGCTGCTTCCGAAGCTTCTCCTGAAACTCTGTCATGGCTCCCGTGGTGAGGTCTACGCACATTCATTCATTTACTTATTGAAGAATCATACAAAAAACTTAAAATTTGTTACTGGATAAAAAAAGGGCTAAAATCACAGAATATTCACCAATGTCCATTCAAAACGAGGGAATTTGTTCATTTGCTCCCACTTCAAATGGATTAGACCACAGGTGTCAAAGTGGCGGCCCGGGGGCCAAATCTGGCCCACCGCATCATTTTGTGTGGCCCGGGAAAGTAAATTGTGAGTGCCGACTTTCTGTTTTAGGATCAAATTCAAATGAAGAGTATAGATGTATATTAAATTTCCTGATTTTCCCCCTTTTTAATCAATAATTGAAAATTTTCAATCCATTTTTTCTTTGTTTTTAGTTCAAAAATCATTTTGTAAAATCTAAAAATATATAAAAATATTTGCTGTTTTCCACTTTAATATGGAACATAATGATTAAAAGAGATTTTCCCTTACTAAGAAAAAAAGATCAAATAAACACTTTTTTAGATTTATAAAAAACGGAATATTCAGGGCTTTTGATCCAGTTGTTTCAATCCATTTATAAGAAAAATATCTAAATATTATATCTAAAATAGTCCGGCCCACATGAAACCGAGTTGACGTTAATGCAGCCCGCGAACCAACCCGAGTCTGACACCCTTGGATTAGACTTTTTCCACCGCCAATGTCAGCCAATGAGTTAATAACCTCAAATCTATTTAGTTGATCACAATGATTGATAAAGCTTCAATAAAATACACACATTGCGAACCTACGGATAAAAACAATCCAAATAAATGAAAAAATAAAACAACTATAACAATGTTAAAAGCAAAAGAACAACTACATTAATGCACTTGTGTGCTTTACATAGGAAAATAAACTTTTATTAATGGCAAGCTTTAATCCTGCATGCATTATAGGCCGGAAAATACGACAATCTGCTGTCAGATTTAAACCAATTGACGAGAATTTGTTCGCAATTATTTGGCCAAAATGAATCCATAAATAGCCAAAGTAGACTGTGGCATTTTTCAACGTAATTTTTATCGAGATTAAAGCGATAAAAGACTCACCCTCCACCGTGAGAGTGGACATGGCGGCACGTGGCGCTTTGAGCCTCGCGTCCACAACGGGCCGGACCAAAGTGAGTCAGCCACGGGCAGAATAGTACACGATTGACTGATTGACAGCCCTGCCCACAATAGTGCCGGCCAATCGTGTACAAGACACATTCAGTCGCAAGAAAAAAAACAATGTTTATCTCATTGAACTTGTATAAAGACAATACAGTATTCAATTCAATTCCATAAAGTCAATAGGATCCAAACTTTCACGTCAATTTTTTTATGAACCGCTTTGTAGCATTTTACTGGCGCTTATTCAAAAAGAAAATGACGATTTTTAATGATTAGAGTAGGGGTGCCAAACATACGGCTCGGGGGCCAAAAGCGGCCCACTAGGGAATCCAATCTGGCCCGCAGGGATGTTCTGCCTTTTTTTGCACTGAAAACTGAATTTTGTGTGTTGTGTGATGGAGTGCGTGCACTACTGCACTTTGCTCAATTTCCTATCCGCAACTAAGTGTCATCCTTTTTGACAGTGAGGGGCAAACCAATTTGAGAATTTTGGGGGTGGGAACATGGACGTGTTGTAACATGAGCTGACTAGAACAGTTTCAAAATGTCAGAGTTCACCACCAAACAATTAATAGCTGCATAGTATTATCATTTTAATATTAATACAACAGCTGCAAACCAGTTACTCTAAAAATGACTTTTTATAGCGACCGCACAGTAACATAAGCGTATTAGTAACCACTTGGAACACTCAAACTAAAAAAACAAACAAACAACCTTGCAACTGCTCTCATGGTTATCAATTCTAATATTATAAATTATTTCATGAATTAACTCACTGGCTGCCACTGAGACAAAAGATGTCCAATCTATTACAACCATCGTAAATGCCAATCATTTCACTTAATATGGATTTGCAGTGGAAGAGAATGAGTTCATAAAAATATTCTTAAAAATACATTTTAAATCAGAATGTCTCCCCTTATTTTCTGTATTTTAGCCTATTTTTCCTCCTGTGATCTTGGCAACAATGACGAATGTTTACATATGCTTAAGTCACATTTTTACATTTTATTTTTATGATTGGTAATCGGAAATGCGCACGGGCACGCGCTTCAAACACTTGACACACAGTTGCTCACCTGGAAACTTGGTACTCGCGTGTTCGCTACAGAAAGACGAAGTCGTCGAACAGTCAACTCTTTAACTCGTTTAAACGCACACAAGCAATATTAAAGTTGACTTAATCAACCAAACGGGGCCTTTTAATCATCATTAAGGCGCTAGCTCACATGTCAGCTAGCCGAGTCGTCTGTCAGGAAACTTGCCCCGCCCATTTCAACGTCGCCGTAACATTAGAAAGAAACTGAAGATTTGACCGACATGGCGAGAGCTACCGGCGGCCATCTTGAAGCAGTGTACTTCGCTAGCAGACACACTTGCATTGAATGTAGTAGTGGATTTTTTTTCTCCACTAAAGTATTCTTAAAACGGTAAAATCTTACCTCTCAATCACGAGTCATTTGCTAATTGTAGTGAAGTAAACTTAATTACTATTCATTGCAAATACTGAATCACAAAACATAGATTCACAGTGTATATTATGTCCCTTTTTGCCCGTTTTAAATGTCTTGAACTTCAAAATGTCTATTTTTGCGTCTCCTGTGTCAAGATGAAAACAAAATTTGACAAGTAAAATCGTTTGGTTACGTTAGATGGTTTATTGTTTTGTTGCTTTTGAGTGTTTCTAACAATAGCAGGTTGTGATGATTGACAGGATTGAAAGGTCTGAAGACAAGACAAAACAACCTACTACATGCACGCACACACACATATGGTGCAAGTGGGAGCGTAAACTTGGACTCGGTCTTTACAGCCAAGACCTGCGGAGGTGACCAGGGAGGACTACAGGGATGATCACTAAGAAAGGAAGTCCAGGGCGGTGTCCCGCTCCTCCACCAACTCGGCTGCGGTGGCGTCCATCTTGGCTCGAGAGAAGTCGTTGACTTTGAGGCCATCCACCACCTTCCAGGTCTGATTCTGAAAAACATCATCACAAATATACCAAGTTTACAGTGTGTCGTGCGAGACGGTGTCTCCAAACTTTTGATTGACGTGTATACTGAATCAAATGGTGTATTTTTTTTGGTACTGACTTTGATCTGGACCGGGAAGGAGTAGATGAGGTCTTCCGGGATTCCATACGAGTTTGCTCCGGCGAACACGCCCATGGACACAAACTCACCCTGTAAACAAAAGAAAAAGGTATGTACCATCAGTGAAAAACAGCATAAACCAGGGGTGTCAAAATGATATATAAAAGAAATTTTGGATCATTTCCTATTGATTTGGAAAGGACTTTATGGAATGCCTCTTGTTCATTTGTCGGTTCCTACTGATTTTTAGGCATTTCCAGGTGACTTCATGTTAGTTTTGAGGCATTTTTAGGTTCCTGGGGAACTCATTGGTCGCCATTTACGGCGCTGTTTTGATGGCAGAATGAACCAATGTGATTGCAGATAGGATGAAGAAAAGCAATATGGCTAGTGTGAGTTAGCCCAGCACGTTCAGACCTCTTTAGTGCCGAACCAGATGTCCCTCATGTGGTCGCAGATGGCTTTGGCGGCGGACATGGCGCTGGAGAGTTTCCTGGCCTTGATCACGGCGGCGCCGCGCTGCTGCACCGTCTACACAAGAAGAACGACAACAATCCAAGTTGTAACAAAGTGATGTGAATTGCATTCCACTTCACATTACGTTACTATAGTTTGACGGCAACACGTTAGTTTTGCTTATTCATCTCAGTCTCGTATTGGAATATGTCTACTCGGAAAAAATATCGCAACACTTCTGGAAAAACGTCACTCACCGAGATGAAGCCCCCCCTGAGCCAGGCGTCGTCCTTGACGCAATCGTACACCGCCGCCTCGGAGCCGTGAACGGTGACCTTGGCGTGGTGAACGTCCGGGTATTGCGTGGAGGAGTGGTTGCCCCAGATGATGACGTTCTTCACTTTATCAGAGGACACACCGCAGCGCAGCGCCACCTGCGGGTGGAATGGACACGGCCTTATTCCCCCGCTTCTCTTTAGTTAGATTGCACGTTAGCGTTAGCACACCTGCGAGGACGCGCGGTTGTGGTCCAGCCGGGTCAGGCAGGAGAAATTCTCCTTGGGGATGGACGGCGCCGACTTGGAGGCGACGAGGCAGTTGGTGTTGGCCGGGTTGCCCACCACCAGAACCTCAAAACAGAACCGACACGATAAAAGTTTAAATGAGCCGTTCTCTTGCCAAATACGACATAATCCCTCCTCTCACCTTGACCGTCTTCTTGGCAAACTTGTCCAAAGCGGCACCCTGCGTCTTGAAGATGGCCACGTTGGCCTTGAGAAGGTCCTTCCTCTCCATGCCCTCCTTCCTGGGCATGGAGCCCACTAGGATGGCAGCGTCAATGTCCTTGAAGCCCACCTCCACTTTGTCGGTGGGGACCACCTCTGGAAACATGGATCATATTTGGGTTAGAGTCAATTCATGTTTTTTGATAAAAACGTATGGGTATTTTCCTTTAACTTTAGAAGTTTGAGTGTTGCCTTTTTTCGGTATTTTTTTTAAGTGTGACATTATTTCTTCACTGAAGGTCAAAAACCCTTCGAGGAGCTTCTCAAAGGTGGACATGGAATGATAACAAACATGTTATCATTATCAAAGTGGACTTTAATCACGGCGCCCTCCGAACCCCCACCGGCAGCCAATCCGAGTAGTTCCTGCGCAACCCTCCCCTGGTCAACGTACTTAAACATTCAACGACAAACGTGACCTTTGCACTTATTTTCAGGATGTCCGTCAAATCGCCGTGGCCTGGGCTGAACCAGGTGGCGACAACAAAATGGCGGCTCACCCCTGAGCAGCGGGAGGGCGCAATCCTGAAGCTCCATGACCACGCCATCCAGAACCGGCAGCATGGGTGGGATGTCCAACAACACCAGGATGATGGGCTGAAACATTAACACCAACGTAGTTCAGTTTTTATCAATATCTGAGTTGAGTATTATTGGAAATTGTGCAATATTCATCTTGTAATATGCATGTAACACACTTAGTTGTTAATACCAACAAGCAAAATCCTAATCTGGGTTTTTCCTTACTTAGAGTTACGCAAGCAAAAGAGACTTATTTAAATAATGGAAACATCTGTTGATTGCCTTTTGGATTTAGCTTACCTGCTCCTTCCCGAAGACGTCGCCCTTGGCGATGCTGTAGAGCAGCGAATAGGCGATTTGGCCAGCTGCACCAGTCACCACAACTCTGATGGGATCAGCCTGAGGGAAAGAAAACATCATTCGTCATTTAGCAAGTCAAAATACATTGGGAAGGTAAGATGACGCTGCATGTTTACGATACATCTTTAATCAAAATTGGACTCAAAATAAAGTTTGGTTCCATTTTTTTCATTCGGATTCAGTTTACATTCCAATCGGTGTCATTTAACAGCAGATTTTGATCACTAAATTAAGACGATCTGCCCAAATTGAAGAACAAAGTGAGATGACTTGGCACATTTATAATGAAACATTGGTTCGAAATCAATTTAATTCGCATTTGCATTAACAATTGCCTTCACATTGCAAACGTCAGTCTTTGCACGTCCAATGAATAGCAATGGGATTACGTGAGAGAAAATATATAAATAATCTATGAAAACCATTTTATATGTAACATCATTGTCGGATTATTATGTTTTCGTTGCATATTAAATCCGATTTTTCTTTTCAATCGTCCCAGTTTTAAAAACGAAGGTTATTTCTCGCTCTGGTCGCGTGACAAGCATCGGATGACGTCAGCGTCATTAAAAAATAATAATAATAATAATAAGGAAAATCTTGTAGAAGAGTATTTTGGTACATCGAACCCATCAACGATTGCGTCAGATGAATGGACCAAAATGGACGATAAACGAATGTATTAAATGTCATTCAGGCGGCCATTGTTTGGAGCATTTGACCGGGAAAAAAAAAGTCCTAGACGGGCAAAGTCGTAATTATTGTGCATGTTGGAGGATGGCGAATTTTTTTTCTTACCATTTTGAGTCGACGAGCGAGGATTAACGGCGAAAGAGGAGAGGATGCAAAAGGACTTGGCCGCTAGGAGACTTGGGTCACCTCTGCCTGCTGACAGGCGAGGGAGGAGGACACCTCCTTCCTCGTGAGCAGCATGCGGGAGTTGAAGTTTTTTAAGGGGGGTCGACTCCCTACCCCAATGACGTTACAGACTCTATGTCCCACCATGCATTGCGTTGACCACCCCCTCGCCCACTTTTCAGCTCGTGACACGACACATGTCTTTTTACGCTAAGTATAATCAGTTGCATTAAAGTAGTTTGCTGCGTTTTTGAGTAGTCGTTTTAAAAAAGAAGTATTGATCTTACTTAAGAACATTTTTACTAAACTCTCTATGGCCTGGTAATAAAAAAATAATAATGCGCCATTTACTGACACTTATGGAACTGAGCCAGAAATTTAAATCTCAAGTTTTAGAAGAGTTTATTCAATCAATTATAGGCAAAAGAAAATCGAAGCGAGCATCAGTTATTTAGTATTATAGGGAAAAAAAAGCTCTTTTGTATAGTATTTTTTTTTCTTCAAACGACAGAAGTTCAGAAGCCTTTATCAAGTTTATCTGTACTTCCGGTAAAATATACCTTACTCCCAATCTTAATTTGGAAGCGACAACCGGATCCGTTAGTCTTGACCAAAACAAACAAACCCCAAAAACAAATCTCTGCTGCAGGTGTACGCGACGACCACGTGACCCAAGAGCAGGAAGTCTTTCTGAGGACAAGTTCACCTTGTGACGTCAGCAGACAATGCGTTCACTGACCTTTTAACCGTAATTCGGAAAACCTCGAAAAGGTACGTGAACGCAGCACGGGCGTGTTTTCGAACTCACCTGCGAGTAAAAGGACCGTGTTACCAGATACATGGAGGTAAGTAGCGTCAACATGGTGCTTCGATCCCGACCGCTCAGCTCAGGTGACGACGGCGACGTTAATTAAGATGATGTTGATGCTAAACTAGTCCTCTTTCCCACCTACAAGAGAGACAGAAAACTATTGCGCATGCGCCAAAAAAGATCCCGAGAAGTGATGCTCCACATACACGTACACAGTGAGCGTCTAGTCTCTTAATGGGATTTAATGAGCAAAAATAGATGCTACTAAAGCGTTCTTGTGTCAATCAAACACTGTATATTCTACTATTTACTTTATGAAAGTCTAGTGTAGCCTAACGAGATTTTATATGGAAAATAACTATTAACTTGCAATAATGTGTTATTAAATTTGTCGTTTTGTTTTATATATAGTATAAACTATCGAAGTTTTTGGTGCAAAAAACACAAATGTCCAGCAGAGGTCGCCAAACAAAGAAAGAACAAGACCAGACTCAGTGAAACTTTTTTTTTAAACTTTCAGTGTAAGAAAGAGTTATAGCACCGAATTATTGGACTTTAAGGATTTTTTTTAACCCTTTCAGAACTATTGTCTCTACCATGGACAGCTACTTAAAAGTTGCTTTCTCCTGTATGAATGTATTCAAAACATTAATTTGATTATTTTCCATCCTGCCTATCCTCACAAGGATAGTGAGGGTGCTGGAGCCTATCCCAGGGGCACAGCAGTTGGCGCAATAGAATATTAACAGATCTGGAAATCCCTCATCCTTCATGACTGACTTTAAGTAGTTTATGTTAAACTGTTACAATGGAGAAGGATCAGGATTTTTCATGTACTAATTTAACTTGGCCCGACTTCTGATTGGCTTTCATTTGACGAGGAGAAATTTGTGCAAAATCTTGGGGAAAGAAACCTGCATTGCCGAGGCATCATGTTTGTTTGTTGTTACGCTGTAAATAATCCCACCGTTTGTTTTTGTTAGGACACGCCAAATCCCAGTGGGATTTCACGTGGATAAACACGATACCCAAGCAGAACGTTTGTCCAGCTGCTGAGGGGATGCCACGGAGAGGAAAACAACCCCGATTAAAGTCACGATTGAAGACGGGGCTGTCCAACTCCGTTTGGGTGGCGGGCCACATTCATGCCAACTAGATCTCATGTAGGCCGGACCAGTTTATGCTCAGTCATTGGCCCCCTGACAATGACAAACGATACCGGAACGTCCCTCCAAATCAATAGGAATGATCCCAAATTTTCCAGAAGTGACCTGTAAGTACCCTAAAAAATGAATGAATTGCTTGCTACTGACAATAAGATGTCCAATTCACTTTAACTGGCTGTGGATGCTCATCTTTCAGTGCCATCGACGGGACTAGACGTCCAATCCATTTTGACCAGGCAGGGGCAAATGAAGGAACGTCAATGGCGGCAAGTAAGTGAACTTTTTGTGTCCGGCCCACGTGACATCTAGTTAGCATGAACCAAACGGAGTTTGACACCCTTGTTTAAGACCGTGAGAACACCTGGAACCGCCATGCGGCCTGCTCCTTGTAGTCCAAACACTAAGGTTAAGAATCCCGAGTAGACCTTGTAAAATGTGAAGACCCCTGGACCTTCCCTTCTCCATCCGAAACTGGAACCATAGGGAGACCTGATCAAGTCTGGAACGGCTCGTCGTCTAGAATCCCGAATCGTCTTCATTCAAGACAGTCAAAGAACTTGGAACCTCCAGGCGCCCTGGTCCTTGTAGTCCAAACACTCCGAGGCGCCGAAGTTGAGCTTCCAAGCCGAGGCGGCCGCCTGCTCCTTGTAGTCCAAACAGTCGGCCGAGTTGAAGCTGGCGTACGCCTGGTGGTGGTGGTGGTGCTGGTGGAGACGGTGACCCGATGTCTGGCCCACGTGCTGGTGCCCGAGCTGATGAGCGTGCATGGGCGCCGTCAAATACGAGCCACGGTCCACGCCGCCAAAGTAGGAACCGGACGATGGGGACGAGAAACCTTGACCGTAGCTCGCCGGCTGTCCGTAAGACGCCGGGTAGGACGGCGCGCCGCGCTGCATGCAGGAAGCGGTGCCGGAGTGGACGGCGGGGGCCACCGGATCCGGTGCTGCCGGGACCGGCGAGGCGTGCGCGGGGCTCCAGATGGACGACACGGGGAGGGTGACGGACGAGGAGCCGGTGGTGGGCGGCGTCAACTGGCCGCTGCTCTCGGAACCGCTGTTCTCTTGGGAGGGAGATGACTTTTTCTTCTGGGATTTGGATTTGGAAACGCCGCCGCCGTCGACGCCACCGCCACCACCAGCGCCGCCGGCGTGCTGCTGTTGGCGACACTTGGCCCTGCGGTTCTTGAACCACACCTGCGCAGCAGGAAAGAAAACAAACAAAAGACAGGTCAACACAGCAGGAAAACCTTCATTCATTCATTTTCAGGATGGCTTATCCTCACACAGGGGGGTGCTGGAGCCTATCCCAGCTAAGGACAACCTGAATTGGTGGCTAGCCAATCACAGGGCACAAGGAGATGGACAACCAATCATGGCTAGGAGTCATTTGGAATTTGGAAGCAGCCTAGCTTGCATGTTTTTGAAATGTGGGAGGAAACCGGAGTACCCAGAGAAAACCCGCGCAAGATGCAAACTCCACCAACTTTTTTGTCCGAACCTGAACGCGTGACTCGGGCAAGTTAATTTTGAGCGCCACTTCCTCCCGCATGAAGATGTCCGGGTAGCGTGTCTTGGCAAACAAACATTCTAGGACGTCCAGCTGCGTGCGGGTGAAGGTGGTCCGCTCGCGACGCTGCTTGCGTGGGTTGCCTGCCATAAAAAACATACTTAAACTTAAAATTAAGCAAAAAAAAAAAAAAATAATAATAATCTGCATTTTATTGGTCAACGCTTCTCAAATTGTCTTTTATTAAGAAAATATAAGTGGCTTTTCTGAGTAAAATGTGCAATAATAATACTATAAACACAAAAATATAAGACAGTTTAAAGCTCAATTAATCAAATGATGTATACACATTGAGTAGTAGAATAAAGTAGTATGATTTATTTAGATCTTTTTAGATACATTTAGTTATTTTTTTTCCATTGTTGTTCCCTATGTAAACGTTTGGCTTTAAATAACTGGCTTGTCGATTGTGTGTGTATCGTACCAGGGAAGCCCACCGGGGGATGCAGGAGGTCCACGGCACCCCCGCTCAGGGCCAGGCCGTTCATGCAGGCGTACGGGCCCTGCTTGAGGTAAGAGGACATCATGCTCCCAAACACAGCACCTCCACCTGCAGCCACGCACACGACATTAACACACACTTGTTATTTTCATACCAAAAGATGTGCATATGTATATGCATTATTCATATGTTCGTTTGTTTGTTGTTGTTATTTCTGCACTTCCTTACTGATTTATGTTGTGGACTAGTACTTATTATGTGACTATTTATTTATTGTTTATTCATGTATTTTTATTTATTGATTATTTGTTTGTGGTTATTTTTGTACTTTGTGGTAAAGCTTTAAATCTCATTATACTTGTATAATGACAATAAAAGCATTCAATTCAATGCATACACATAGATAAATAGTCACATAATAAGTACTAGTACATGTATACTATGTATATATATGCATATATAATATGTATATATGCACATTTCCACACGTACAAATAGACATATTATATATGTATATATCTATACAATAATTGGATATTCCTGTGACCCTTGTGAGGATAAGTGGTACAGAAAATTAATTAATGAACTTTTAGATAGATTAATTGTTTTTTTTCCCTTTTAGTTTTGTTTTTATTCATATTTTAAAAGGTAATTCATTCATAAAGATTATATAAACGAATGAAAATCTTGATCAAATATCAGTTATCAATTAAAACATGGTGTTCATATACATGGACAAAACATTTAGGTATTTATAGAGTTAAGTTTTTGTATTTTTTTATGACCAATATGTGCTCATTAAGTTGGAAATGAGATCTAGAAGGATAATTAGCACCTTTGTTGACTTGTGAGCAACTTTTATGGTGATAAATGGCTGCTGTTTGTATTTCTATTCTCATTTACATCCACTCGAGAGAAAAAAATGGAACTTAAATGCGACGTTGATATAAAAAAAAAAGCAAATAGAAAAACTCAGGTAGGATCTCACCTTTAAAGAATTGTCAAATAAGGGATCATATCCTCACTTGAACAACAAATATCCACATGAAGGAAATATTGAGAAGCAGTTCCACCATTCCTTCATCCAAAGAGAAATCTTTCAAACTTTTATTAACTATAACAAACTCAATATAATGAAAAGATGAGTTGAGTTTATTTGTCTGTCAGCAGATGATAGACGCTCGTCTCCCGGGCTCGTGTCCTAAAAAGTCAATGACTAGCCAGTGGTTAGCCAATCATGGCGCAGTCTCGCTCCTCTTCGCATCTTTTCGTCCAATCAGATCACGAGATTGACACAGACGCTTCCGCCTATTTGCCAAGGAGTTGTTTAGTCGTAATATTTGAAAAGTTTTGCAAGGGAAGACAGAGCAAACTTGCTTTTAAGAAAAAAAAGTGTTTTTTAAAGTATCTCAGTGTATTTAAAAAATCGAAAAGTCAATTTTGCCGTTAGTCATTTGATTCAGCACTTTCGTCATTTTCTTTAAAAAGCAAACTAAAAAAATGCTATATAGTTTTCCCCTGTATTTCTCGACTTTTGACAAAGTTATTTTGATATTTATTCAAAAAGTCATTTCCTCACACATTTGGAGACATTTCTCAAAGAATACAAATGTTATTTATGCAAAACTATGCCTTATTGTAGATTTTTAAATTATTTTCGCCTTTACTTATCTTTGATTGTATTTTTATTTTTTATTTTTCATAATATCGGGTGTGTTTCTTCAAAACTTTAAAAATTGGGGCTTTGTCGTATAATTATTATTATTATGCCTCTAATGGTACAATTATTTTTTAAATGTATAATTAGGATTTTGTTTAAGACCAATCAAGTCATTATAAATAGTCATTAATGTTGACCAAGTTTTAACTTTCACCCTTTTTCAGACCCAATTGTCATTTGAACATCAGTTTTTGCAGTTTATTCGGTGAGCTCATTTCATTCAAGTATCAAAACAAAGTCATGAACAACTAGTAAACATGACGCCAAGATAATAATAATAATAAAAAAGAGCCAACGTGGTAAAAGCTTGAAAAAAGGCGGGTGTGTTTATGTGAATGTGCTGCTATAATCCACCCATTGAGCTCGGGTATCAAGGTATCAAGTAGACTGAGGCGTCCTTGTTGTGGGCCCTAATCCGAAATAGCAAGAGTACTTTCTTAACGTTAAATCGGTAAATCCCGGGTTTAGACGACCACGATCTGTGCAAAAAGGTGTGTGGGCCCTTTTTCCACATCTTGTCTTTCACATTGCATCTTCCTTCTAAAAATGACATCACGTGAATGAGAGATGCTACCCGTAAAACCATTGTTTGTGGTTAATACACACAATTTTCCCCATTTTTAAATTAAAATTGAACACTATATAAAATGTGATTGCGACACACAGTCACTAAATGTTTAATGTAATTTTGTATGTGTCTATGAAATATAATATTTACAATTTATTGCTAAAAAATCATTTTGAAAACCAAAAATCATACTGTTGCTATTGCTAAGGCTGGAAACATTGTTGACGTGGGGAGAGTTTTGTGATTTACATGTTTTCAATAAACGCACCTCGCGACTGATTGGAGAGACACGTGTGGGAGAGTTTCCGGTTATTGGTTTGTTTTCGTTTAGTGGCCATTAACTATGCCTTATAAAGTACTTATCTTAATGCTCGAACGCAAATAAACCAGAGAAAACCATAACAAAGTTGGCATTTTCCTTGTAAATTTGTTTGAAGTTTGAAAACCCCGAACGAAATACGAGCAAAGTGTACGAGTTGACAAGCATGCAGGTAAGACTTCTCTGGTTCTTAACAGTTGTTGTCACCATGTGCAAGGTTTAAAATAACTATTTGATTATCATTTAAATTACAGATAGTCCTGTCAAAACTATTTTATATTATTGTGATTATATTTTTTAACTGAGAGCAGCTTTACAAACGCCCTATAAAATATGTAAACGGAACTAAATAGGGGCCACAACTCTGGAGGATCGTCAGTGTGTTGGAAAAGTTTAAAAAAACAAAAGTATAATACCGGAAATTTGGCACTGGACATTACATCACCTTTAAACCGAATATGCAGGAATAACCTAACATTAGTAAAAAATAAAAAATAAATTAAAAAATTAAAAAAATTAGGACTGTGTGAAGAGCACATAGAGGTAGGGGGCATGTAGCTGTCAATCAAAGTCATAGTCTCCGCCCCTCTCATTAGGAACACAAACAATGAAGTGAGGCTGAAGAACGGGGATGGGTGGGGGGGGGGGGAGGAATCAGAAACCAGAACCATGGGACCAACTGACCCCATCCATACCCATCACCCCCAGCACTGTGTGTGTGTGTGTGTGTGTTTGTGAGGGGATTTGCTGAGGTGTGTGTGTGTGTGTGTGTGTTGGGGGTAACTTGCAATCCTTTAAGGATTATACCCCCACTCTGTTCTGGTCTCTTTCAGGGTGTTGGCCCTCAGGCGATCGCGTTTAAACCGGCTCCGTTCACAAATGTCCGCTAACAAAGCGTCACCCTGGAAACGCTACGAGCGCCGGCGCGTCGCGCAGGAATGCGTACGCACGCACACGGCTGCGTTGAAAAACGGCTGTCCGGCGTCCAATCTCGCCCAGGCTGTGAATTGGCAAGGTGACGAGGACTTTGAAGTCTTGAAAAGGGGAAATGAACGTTTGGCGGAAGGGTTTGTTTTGCCATTGGACAAAGCTTGGGCTTGTACTGCTCGGGTTGCTTTGGCGCCCTCTTGTGGCATTTTGATGCCGTTCAACTAGGTTGAAGTGGGTTGAGGCATTTACGTATGATTTGCTGCCATCTTGACCGGGGATACAGTATTAAAACCATGAATATGGCGGTGAAAATTGTGAATCAGGGGGCGGCTTATTATGCGAAAAATTGTCAAATTCAACGATTTTAAGGCAATTTTAAGGGTGCGGCTAATGGGCGGCAAATATGGGAGTAAATACGGTAAATGACGTGAACGTTTAGGGTGAGTTGATTGGCTGTAAAAAGCCTCAAATCCGGCTTTGGACTCCATTTTTTTCCTGTTTGCTTTAGATAACAAATGTGTGGTTGACCCCGAGGGTGGGAAGAGCATTTCAAATGAATCCCCCTCTTAATAAATCTGCCTTCAGGCCCCCAAAAGAAAGGCAGCCGAGGAGAAATCTAAGAAAGCCTGTGATCACAGGCAGCTTTTCTTGTTTGTTATCCCTCCGTTTTACCTTTAATCCAATACTTACTAATCCAATTTGTCTTTGGGGCGACGACCCCGACGTCTCCTCGCCGTCCCCGCGACTTTAGCGACGAAAACGGTTGTTTTCGAGTTGTAAAAAGTGGGAGATTGTTCTGGAAGTTCGGCGTGAATATGCATAAAGAGCCGTAATCTCATCACGGACCCCCACCCTCAAATATTGGCCGGCACAAAGGATTGATTTAATTACTTTGAGTGGGCCTACGCCGCGGAGAAGAAGTCTTGTTAGCGACCCGTGAAAGACTTGGCCGACAGCGGCGTGGGGGTGCCATCGCAGATGGCGGGGGAGGGGGCACGGGGGGACGGGGGGGGGGACCCATGTCGTCGGCCTTCTTAAGTCACCAAAACTAATCCCCAGTAGAAAAGATGCAAAACCCTTTTTTTTACCCAGCACTAAAATTGGCAGCATTCATTCATTTTCTAAACAGGGGTCTCAGGGGGGGTGCTGGAGCCTATCCCAGCTGACTTCAGGCACCAGGCGGCGGCGAATCCCAGGGCATGAGGAGATGCACACTCATACCGAAGGGCAATTTAGCATAGATTTAGCTTAGCATTAGCCTAGCATGCATGTTTTTGGGGTGTGGGAGGGAACATTTTCATTTTTTTTGTGTAAATTGCTGGAAAATAAACAGGTGGCCTGGTGGACGAGTGGTTAGTGCGTTGGTCCCACAGTTCTGAGGTCTAGGGTTTGATTCCAGGTGTGGAGTTTAGTGTGTTGAGTTAACATGTTCGCCCTGGGCTTGTGTGGGTTTTCTCCAGGTACTCTGGTTTCCTCCCACAACCCCAAAACAGGCATGCTAGGCTAATTCTATGCTAAATTGCCCCTAGGTATGAGTGTGAGTGTGAATGGTTGTCCATATCCTCGTGCCCTGCGATTGGCTGGCCACCGATTCAGGGTGTCCCCCACCTCGTGTCTGTAGGTAGCTGGGATAGGCTCCAGCACCCTCGCGACCTTTGTGAGGATTAGCGGTACGGGAAAAAACATTGCTTGATTTATTTTATTTTTTTAATATACCTAGTTTTGATACAAAATGCGGATTTAATAGTTTGGTAGAAAAAAATGATTTTTTTTCGTATTTGCCCGCTGTAAAAAATATCTAAAAAAATAACCAATCCTAAAAGAAGGAAGGCCTGATGACCGCAATTCATCTCTAGCTTCTGGAGTACTAGTTTTAGTTGAAAAGGCCCGAGGCGCCTTTGTGCAGTTTTGCCTTGATCACGCGGTGACAAAAGGCAAAAAAAGCGTCATCCCATTAAGCCGCCGGCTAATGTGAGTGCCCGGCCAGGTTCCAGGGGGAACCCCGTGATTAAAGTGCTTGCGAAGCCCCCCAAGCGGCCTTTCAACTCCTTGTTTGTCCGCCCCGGCGCGCCTCAAGATGTTAGCGATCTCATTGACGCCGCTTGTGAGAAAAACGCCATGGAGCGTCTTGGCCGTTTTGCAATTTCCCCGCTAATGAAGCTCCCGCCCGCCTCAAAGGCTCGATGATCACTTCGGCTCGGCTGGTTTTTCCGCCGTTAAACGTTTTCTCATATTTACAGTCTTTCAAATATGTGTTACGGATTGGTTTGGTCATTTTTTTGTCCCCTTGATTGCCTGATGAGTTCAATGGATGTATCTCCCGCTTGCTTCCTCTTGTGTGAGGGACCTGGGTGTTTGTGATTGTCGTGTCAACCCATGTCAGTCTATTTAAATCAGGGGTGTCAAACTCATTTATTTTTTTTCGCGGGCCACGTCCTAGTTTCGCTGTTATGTCTTCCAATTAGGCTGCCAAAATTAAACGATTAATAAATTTTCAGCTTTTCCGGACATTTTTGGACATTAGAATAAGGACAAATCTTCTCTTTGAGTCTCTTAATAGCAAATATTCTCTTGTTGTGGCTTTTTAAAAAATGTATTTAATATTTTTTAATCAGAAAAGAGGGCAAATATTCAATCTGTCATGGATTAACCTTTTGTTTTTTATTTGAAAAGGTAAGGAGTTTTTCAAAAATTCAAAAAAAATATTTACAGTGAAAAATAAAAGGGGAAAGAGGAAACATTTTAGATAGAATATTTAGATATTTAAAATACAATCTGATTAAATTAACTGGATCAAAAGCCATAAATTTTACTTTGATATAGGTCTAAAACAGATTTTAAAAAATGTTTTTTGAACTAAAAAACAACACAAAAAAGCATTGTTGTTTCCATGCCTTTAAACCACATGTGTCAAAGTGGCGGCCCGGGGGCCAAATCTGGCCCGCCGCATCATTTTGTGTGGCCCGGGAAATTAAATCATGAGTGCCGAATTTCTGTTTCAGGATCAAATTAAAATGAAGAGTATAGATGTATATTAAATTTCCTGTTTTTCCCCCTTTTAAATCAATGATTGTCATTTTTTAATCCATTTTTTCTGTGTTTTTAGTTAAAAAATCATTTTGTAAAATCTAAAAATATATTTAAAAAAGGCTAAAATAAACATTGTTTTAGATCTATAAAAAACTGAATATTCAGGGCTTTTAATCCAGCTCTTTTAATCCATTTATTTAAAAAAATCTAAATATTATATCTAAAATGGTCCGGCCCACGTGAAATCAAGTTGACTTTAAAGCGGCCTGCGAACCAACCCGAGTCTGACACCCTTGCTTTAAACACTCAAGCCAGATTTCTCCTCACCTAACTTCTCCAGATGACCAAATTCCCCCCAAAAAAGCGCAACGTGCCCGTGAGCCGCGGCAGCAGATGTCGCCATCGCAAAGAATAAATTAACCACTCGTTCCTCTCTCTTTGATGGAATTAGGCGGCCGTTCCGTGTGAGCGTCCGTAAACACGGCGCCTTCCCGGGCGGATGGCGGAGGCCCACCCAGAGGAGTCGGGGAGTAATCCCCTCGTTTATCCTCGGCTTCCATTATTCCTGGGATTTAAGGGCCAACTTTCATTTCCATGAAGCGACAAAGCTCGTTGCCCGGCAGTGGTCATTCGGCAGCGGGAGGGGTTTGCCGGCGAGGTCGCGCACCCCATTTACGAGGATTTGGCCTTCGGGACGCTGGGGGTTAGCACCTGCGTGACGCCAGATGTACCGCTTAATAACATTCATGCTATTCAGACTTCATTAATGCTTCACCTGTCGCAAACTGGAGAAGGACGGGCGGCATACCCAAAATTTACCCTTACAATGACCGACATCATTTTGAGGATATACGGTGGTACCTGTACGCTTCTACAAAAAACATTTTCAAATGACAAAATCCTTGACTATTCCAATATACAAAATGAAGATCCAAGTTACAAAATCCCCCAAAACAACAATACATTTCCTGTATGTTATTTTATTTTGAAATTGTTGCGCTAGCAATGCGGCCTGCTCGACAGTTTCCCTACATTCTGCGAGCCTCTCATTGGTTGTCTCATCAACAACTCTTCATATTTTGTTTATTGTTTTATTAGTATTTCGAGTGCTTTGTGGGTTATTTAAAATGGCAGGTGCGAATGGCCCTCTATTTAATGCTAAGTTGTTTTGAATTCATTTGAAGATGTTTTGATGTGTGTTTATGTGCATGTGTTCGTGTGCTAACGTTAGCTTCCTCCTTACAGTTATGTACCTGCACTTATAACAATTGTTTTTGCATGTTATTCATTTTAATACATTAATAAATATTTTTTCTCATTTTTGTGTTTCTCACATTTTCTACACAATTGGAACACTTGGATCATTTTAAAGGGTTTTTGATCGTTTTTTTTTTAAATCTTCATAATTCACAGATGAGCCCCCATTATCTTTTTTCTAAATAAAGTTTTAAGCAAAAAATCATATTCTGATCTTTGCACCTATACCGCCCCTTGGTGGCCAAAAGAGTCAACACATGAATGATTTAATTTACTCAATGTTTAATTACCTCTAATCATTCTGATTTTGTTGTTTCTATATATAGGTTGAAAGAAGACATTGGATCGAACGACTACAAATAGTTAAAAATACTTTTACTATAGAAATGATATAAGTAGAAACATTTGATTTAATATCTGAGAGGTAACGTATAGTACTTCATTTATAATATACTTCTATACGTTTCTTTATTCCTATGACGAAAAAGAGCGACCTAGAAAGGCGCGAAAAAGTCAGAGTGAACGACGTTAGCATGTGGCAGCCATTTTAAAGCAGTAGACATCGCGAGCAGTGAGGTGATTTTCTGTACTAAAATACTCTTAATTTAGTGGAAACTTGACGTATTTTATTTAATCCGCTACATATGTGACTCTTATAAATTGCGAAGCGAGAAATTTGGAGAATTGATCAAATAATAGTCCAGTCAAAGTACGAAACCCTATTGACCGATGTTTATAAAATGGCACTGACACAAAATGGCCGACAATCGACAAAAAATGACCGCTTTGTATCACAGTGCGCAATAGGGATCTAGCTATCTCTATATACGCTATCTATGAAAACAACCAATTCGAGCCACTGTCGGGTGACGCGTGTACACGTCACTTCCGTAAACTTTACGCATTTCCGTTCATCGCAACACGGCGCCACCAGAGGAACTTGCAACGACGAATTCCAGATCGGTAACTTCTCTGCTCCTAGGTGCTTTTCGAAACTACCCGTAGCTTCAACATGGTAGACAAAATGAGTATGTCTCTGGACGACATTATCAAGCTGAACAACAAAGGAAGTCGCAGCGGAGCTTCGAGTGAACGTTCGGGGTTCGCCGGCGGATCCTCGAAATCGGCGCGGAGTCGACCGAATAATTTCAACCGTGAGAGGGTCAACAGACCCGCACCGTACACTCGAGTAAGAACGACTTGAAATATCTTTATTATTAAGCTTTTTACACGCATGTGGACGGAGCTTCTAAGGTGACACGGAAGTAATATACGTAAAGGTTACGGTGGGTGTATGTGCGCGCGCGCGCAGGGGGGAGGGGGGGTGTCATTCCCCGAATGTGACCAGCCGGCGGAATATAATAATTTAATACTGCGCATGCGTTGACTGACGTCACTTCCCTTCGTGTGATGACGACATGGATTCGTGATACATTCAGTAACCAAAATAAACATTTTCTAGATAGGCTAAATCGCAGTGTATGGCAGCTAATGAGTTCATTTAAAACAAACAACTATGTAATATGCTGAACTTTATTCCCCGAGGCCGATCCTCTTGAATGGACACGATCTGGAACATATTTTGCCTGTTTTACGATGTTTTAAAATACTTGCATTTCCCTTCCCAGCCCAGAGAGTTGCCAGATAAATGGCAGCATGACATGTTTGAACAGCACGTGGGCGACCAAAGAGGACCGCGATCGGACCGTAGCGCGGAAAATACTGCCAAACTGCTCATTTCCAATCTGGATTTCGGAGTGTCCGACTCTGACATCAAGGTAATTAACGCGGCACTTAAAACGCCCGACGCCGCGTTGTTAAATCCCAAGTGATAAAAGACTGACGCCCGACTCCTCCCTCTTCAGGAACTCTTTGAAGACTTCGGACCTCTGAGGAAAGCATCGGTTCACTACGACCGCTCCGGTCGCAGTAAAGGAAGCGCCGATATCTTCTTTGAAAATGCAGCCGATGCAATGAAAGCCCTGAAACACTACAACGGAGTGCCTCTCGATGGTGAGGACTGTCGACCGGTAGCCTCGTCATCGCGATTCTAGCGCTGTCGTCTTTGTCGCCCTTTCAGGTCGCCCTATGAAAATCGTCCAAGCGACGTCAGGCGCCGATTCACAAAGTAGACAATCGACACAGAGGTGAGAGAAGGGTGTCCGCCGCCATGTTTGTGAGTTGTGATAAAGTGCGTGCACTACTGCACTTTGCTTCATTTCCAACCCGCAATTACATTCCTTCCTTCTAATGAGTTCAAAAGGAACCTTAAAATGCCATAAAACCACCAGGAAGTAACCTAGAAATGCCCCCAAATCATAAGGAAAATTTATTGGAAGTGACCAGTAAATTGCCTTAAATGGAAAACAGACACAAAAATAAACTCATTGCCTGCTATTGACAATTATAGAGGTCCAATTCACTTAAGCTGGTTGTGCATCCTCATCTTTCAGTGCCATTGACAGCAAGAAAGCTAACTTTTTAGACCAAAAAATGAACGGGTATGGTCCACATTAGATTAGATAACTTTATTCATCCTGTATTCGGGAAATTTCACTGTCACAGTAGCAAGAGGATGAGAATACAGACACAGGAAAAGACATTTTAGACATAAATAGGTAATAAATACCGTATTTTCACGACTATATGGCGCATTGTATTTTTAGCCGCAGTGTCAGTAACGAGTGCTATTTGTGTATTTTAAACATACAAAGGACGCACCGTTTTTTTAGACGCATATATATTATATATGAATATCTAACCGCAATAGCGCTGGCTACCAGAAGCAGCCCCAGACTCTTTTTCCGGTTTCCGGTGCGCAGTGACTGCTGGGATATATAGTTCTTGACGCTACACCCACACGCTAAAAACACATTTTTAAAAAGGCAACGGAAGCAAAACTGAGTTCGGTTGTACTTTATTTAGCTATTTTACAATGTACTCGCGTCATCATCACCCACAAATCCATCAAAGTCCCCTTTTTCCGTGTCTGAATTGAACAATTGTCCAAATGAGTCATCGAAAACGCTGAGTTTTATACGTTCGTCCAGGCGGCCACAATCCATTCGCAAATAGTAGCTAGCGTAACTAGTCCGGGGCTGTGTTCCATGCTTCGCAAGGCTGTGTTGATGCCGATCGCCAGGCCACAATCCATTCGCAAATAGTAGCTAGCTAGTAGCTAGCGTAACTAGCCCGGCGCTGCCTGCCACCCTTCGTCAAGCTGTGCTGATGGATGTATACAGGCCACAATCCATTGGGTGTATTGACAAAAGAACTATATATCCCAGCAGTCACTGCACAGTACTTTTTCTACGGGGAAAATAGTAGAGACGGGGTTTGCTTGCCGTAGTTGTGAGAGATGGTGTACCCTATCGACTGATTTATTTTATTTTATCGTGATAACAATTTCAGTATTGGTCTATATATAAAGCGCACAGGATTATAAGGTGCCCTGTCTATTTTGGAGAAAATTTAAGACTTATGTGCGCCTTATAGTCGTGAAAATACGGTAAGTTAATAAACAAATGAATAAGCGTGTTGCTGCAATATATACATACACATTAGCTCTATTTGGCATTTATGTGGCCCGTCAACCAAACTGAGTTTGACACCACTGTCTTAAATGGTTTGTTGTTCTCTACTACAATAAAAGCAAGCAATTTAATGATGGTCTGTCCATAGTTCCAACAGGGGCTTCGATAGAAGCCGGCTGGGTCAGCCCACCTTTGAAAGGAGTAAAAGAAGCGAATGGGGCGATTGGGGGGGGCGAGGCGGCAGCGGCGGGGGCTCAAGAGGTTGGGGAAGTGGACGAGGGAGAGGCAGAGGAAACAGACCCCAGCTGTCAGCCGAAGAGTTGGATGCCCAGTTAGATGCTTATAACGCTATGGTAAGCTTTTATTTGGTTACTTTTTTTCTATATATGCCATGTCCGAAAACTCATTCTTCTTTTTTTTTTGCAGGCAAACAACAATTAGACGGAGTCGGAGAAAGACATGAAGCCCGCAGGTTTTTAGGAACGTGATTCATATTTCATTTTTTTTTTAGAGTTTTGACTCTCTCAGTACATTCAGCGATGATAGACGTCCAATTATGAGGCCACTTTCACACTTCTGCTTCTGTTTTAATTGAGGTGGTCAATAATCATCACGCAATCCGTTTGATCGCCCTCCCAGTCCAAATGGATTAGACGTCTATCACCGTCGGTGGCGGCCACCGACTTAAACTGTTTTCGGTTCCAATTAACGTCGGATTGTTTTGGCCAAGAGACCAATGCGTTTTTGATTCCTAATACCTTTTTGTTTGTGTTTGCTAATTGCAACTTGGTTTAGTTTCAGATACTTGTGTTCACTTTTCATCATTTCTGTCACTTGATGTACTGTCTACTTGATATGTGAACAACCCAGGGTTTTGTATATAAATACTCAATTAAAATTGATCTTGTTTGTTTTGTTCATTTAAAAATGTTCCCTGCCTGGAGTAAGCAATTTAACCCAATTTGGTTCACCTTCTCCAAAACAGCCGTTCAAATGTAAACAAAAGACAAAGGCGGACAAACATTTTACTGGATTTTTTTGGGCTTTTAAACTCATAAAAGTTGTCATTCTTCAAAAAAATAATATATGAATGATTGCAGAAATCTGAAATGTGTATTTTTGGATGGGAAACATCAGAAAATGATACAAAAGAAGGACATAAAACCTTCAAATACATTGTTACTTGAAAGTGCTTTACAATGATATTGTATAGTGGGAAATGACAGGAAGTTAGCTGCATTGTTAACCTATGATACAATTTTGTTGTTGTTGTGCTACCATAAATTCACCTGGTTTGACGAGTTATTCATAATTATTAATTGTTTTTAATGTTTTATTCTTTGTGTAAAACCTTCCCACTCGCCGTAGTTTTGTTCCCGGAAATGCTGCTTGGGCGGGTGGCGCACCGGGCGGCGCCGTCCCGTTATTCGCCATACTTGCACAGCAGCACACAGCGAACGCACTTCCTCTCGGGCACCTGCACGCCAGCTGCTTTTCACTAAAAGGTTTGCCTCTTCTTTGTCTCTCCGGGCCGAAAAAATGTCACGCGGAGCCATATTAAATGATATTGCAGTCCCGTTATACGCTAGCGGGCGTCTAGAACTTGTCAATTTAGTGTTAGCTTGCTAGCTGTTAGCTTGAGCACGCTAGCTATTTGCCCCTTGTCTCCCTCATCAGCCCCACCCTGTCGGAAATTGACGGCGCCTCGTAAAAAAGTTGGCTTTATTTTTTTACAAAAATGTCCTCTTATGTGATATTTCGGGCTATAATATTTGTTCTTTCCTCTGTCTTTTTCCTGTTATCATAATTTTACGTTCGCGCGAGAAGGTTTTGTTCCATTCTGCTTCGAGACATTACGGTGATGGAAGATGTTAATTTAATGAATGCTTCCTGCCTACATCATTTAAAATTCATATTGCAAGATTATCTGATTGTCCATTATTTTTATAACGAAGAACGACCATTTCAAGCTGTATTTATCGCAAAATATGTGATACAAAAGGATCTCCAGTGTTTCGAGTTTAATTTGAAACCCATCACCGTTACCCGCATCCTTCATCTATTTAACATTTTTTTTGCAAGTGACTAGTTTTAATTTTAATAAAAAAAATTAACCAGCGAAGACCAAGCGTCCACATATGGGAATGTTAAAATTTTAAGATAGACAATTGTGGCCTACAAGACTTAAAATGTAATGTCCACTTATGTGGTAGCCTTAATCATAAGTATATTTCTTATTATTCATTATTTTAAATATAGTAATACAATTACAAATGACTACAATTTAATGACAAATATATTTCATATAATTCATTACCTGCCATTGACAACAATAGCCGTCCTATTCATTTCCCCCTTTTGTTAACAGCTTTTCAAAAGTTGATAGTTAAGAACTTGATCACTTAATAGAGAAAGTCTTTATTTTTTTGGTCATTAAAAAAATCCAACTTTTAACGCTAGAACATGACTATTTTCGGTCTAAAATATTAGCATTTATTATGCTTGTTTAATTATTGTCCTATACGCAAGTACATTTCTAAGCTAAATATATTAAATGAAGAAAAACAAATTGCACTCTGGTTACAATCAATGTAGATGTATTTTTTCTTACAACTTTATTCATTGCATCCCGTTGACGCCAATAGACGTCCAGTTCGTTTGAACTGGGTGGGGCCAACGAACCACATTTGACGTCAATGGCACCCAACGAATGACAGTAATCCCTCGATTACCGCGTCCTCTCTTTTTGCAAATTCACTACTTTGCGATTTTTTTCCCGCTATTATTTTTCATAGTTCAAAAAATGTGAAAATCCACGCTGAAACTCGTAAGCAGAAAAAGTTATAATAGGGGTGACCCTACTTCGTGATTTTTTCAATTATCGCGGCCATGCCTGGTGTCATTAACCGCTATATTCGAGGGATTACTGCAAAACGGTCATTTTTTGGGGTGACACGTTCACCGAAGCTGGGCTATTGGCACTATCATCACAAATGGAGGACAATCAGGAACATCCCTGACAAATTAGAATTAAAAAAAATGGGTACATGTCATAAGACTTTAATATGGGTTGTCCTGTCCGTGCTAGGATTCTGTAGGCGTGTCCATGCCGACTGTCCATCCCACTCTTGGTGCTTGCTATCATTTATGCTAATCCATTTAGCCTCTTCTGTCAACACCAAGGGTGTCAAACTCAGTTTGGTTTGCGCGGGCCGGATTGGTTTATTTTTGCCCAAAAAGTGAATTTACCGGCCGCCATTGACGGCGCGGGGCGTCCAATCTGTTTTGACTGGGGGGGATCTAAAGTGGTGAATGCAACCAGCAGACAACTTAATCGGTATACATAAATATGTTTTTGAGGGAGCAAATGTCCAGTGTTTTCGAAGAAAATGATCAAAATGCTCTCACGGCAACATCGATGGCTGAATAGTGTTCTGACACGTTTTGGTGTGTACGTGGCTTGTTTTTTTCCCCTCTTTATTTTCCTTTTTTTCCCTCCTTGCAAGTTTCAGACATTCCTCTGATAATCGACTAGTTTGGGCAGGCCAGAAGAGGAATGGGGAAAGCGTTTTGACTCTCCTTTAAAAAGGACAAAGCCGATTTAGGTTTAGATTCTTTTGCCTTTTATACTACCAGTAGTATGAGTGCAAATCACCAATTTGGCCCAGATATTATATCGTGTGATATGATTTTTGCTGGTATTATGTAGTCTGAAATGGGCCAGTTAACTCCAGGGACTTTGATATGATCGTCATTAATAATCACGATTGACCATGATCATATAGTCTAACTATAAATAATGAATAAAGTATAAATCCAACTTAACTTTGGAGGTATTTGACATGTTCTTTTATTCTTTTATCACAGTAGATTGGTTAATTTACATTTTAGAAAAACAAAAGCCATTCATTTACAAATGTGATTGCACTTTAGTTTACATATTTAGATGATCAGGTGATATTAAGATGTTTTTGCATGAATTGAATGAGACGAAATAACCTGCTTTTCTTTCCAATATATTGTTATAATTATTTCTTTCATATGTACTGTCATTTCTTTCTGTGTAAAAATTGAATTTGGTGTCCAAAAAGTCTTTTTTTCAAAGTTGAGTCTTGAAAAAGAAAGGGTCGTCTTATGTTCGGGCCAATATGGTACATAAGATTGGTAGTATTTGGCAGCTCTGTAGTAGTAGTAGTCTTGTGATTGGTAACACTTGTCTCATGCGGGGGTGACGTTATTTCAGAGAAGTGACTTAATGTGACGTCAGCGTTAGGTCAGCAGGTGCACCTTAAAAACGGGAGACGGTGGAAATTATTTGCTCTTAAAGCTGCAGCTGCAGGCTGTGCTCTTGCTCCGTTTGTCCGTTTCTCCAGGTAGTCGCCATCTTGTTTTCGCTTCCTGAATGGCTTCACGTTTGTTTGCTGTTAGGAATCTTTTTTCCTTCATCAGCTTCCTCAACTGTATATTTATTTATTATATTTTTTTGTGGTCACCAGACATGGCTGAGGATGACATGACACCAGAGCAGCTATCGGCCATCGCTGCTGAAAACGAAGAGCCGGAGCTGGTCAACTACAAGGCGCCTGCCCGCAAGACGGTGCAGGAGATCCACGAGATGGACAAAGAGGACGAGAGTTTACGTAAATACAAAGAAGCTCTCCTCGGATCGGAGGTCTCTGCAGCCGGTGAGGCATTTGGAGTCTTTGGGGTGCTCTTTTGGGAGCCTTTTCACTGGGATTTTATTATTTATATTGCCACGGCTTGCCTACTTATGGTGAACGTGACTGCTATCATATTTTAGTGGGGAAGGATGATTTGGGGTTGAGGAGTTATCCACCATATATATCTTTTTTATTCTAGATAGAAGAGAAATCATAATCTCAGACACCAACAAATTGGTGAATATGTCAAAGTACAATCTAATTAATTACATCTGACATAATGGTAAAATATTTCTGAATGGAAAATGTATGTACAGTAATCCCTCGAATATCACGGCTTCAAGTTTTGTGGATTCACTACATGGTGGATTTTTTTCGGGGGGAAAAGGGTCATAAAAATGTGAAAATCCACGCTGAAACTCGCAAGCGGAAGCCACTCCCCTGTCTTCCGCTTGCCGCTAGGAAAATGGCGGAAGACAGAGGACTCGGCACTGAAGAAAAAAATGGCGGAGGCCATCATTTTAATCCGAAAATAGAGCTTTCTGAGCGGACTAAAACTCCCATTTACCTGTTTTTTTTTTTTAATTATATAAAGCGGAGAGGAACTATTTTCACTGTGAGTACAGTATTTAAAGTAGTTACATTTTTAAATATATACATTATATTTGGATATTAATACTTTACAGTTTTGATATGCTTACAGTTGCAATATTTAACAAATATACACTTTTTGATAATTGTACTTGTGTACTTGTATTTCTGTATAGGCGCAAAAACATTATGGTAGTTATAACGGGGGTGATCCTACTTTGCGTTTTGTTTGTTTGTCTACATTAAGCGCAATATTCGAGGGATTACTGTACCGTATTTTTTGGACTATAAGTAAGGGGGGAAAACATGGTATAAATTGGACTGGAGTTTAAGTGGCATTTTAGAGAGGGCCATTTTTTTATTTGATCAGAAACCAAAAAGTGCGACTTATAGTGCGTAAAATATGGTACATAATATTAAGTAAGAGGAATGGACATCGTTGATTTCAAATGCATGTTTGATGTGATAGATTGGCGTAAATTGATGGCATTTATCTTGTTGTCAGATCCCAACATTCCCAATGTTCAGGTGACCCAAATGGCGCTGATGTGCGACAGCGCCCCAAATCCTCTCGTGCTGGACTTGCAAGGTGAGACGCGGGACTTGAATTTTCCTGCCGTATTACAAAATACAACATGTAGAAAATAAAAAGCTTTGCCATGTTATGACATGTCTGTCGCTATGATCATGCTACCTACCTGTAGCTATTCCAATGTCTGTTGATATCTGTTTCATTTGGATTTCTCATCAGCTGACTTGGAATCCTTCAAGAATGAGGCTTTTGTTCTTAAGGAAGGAGTTGAATACAAAATAAAGATCAGCTTCAAGGTGAGAGCTGCAGAAGGAACAAATGTGGTGTTTTCAAATGACAACTTTGGCTCGACTGGACGCCCATCGCCCCCAATGACAACCAATCATTATTTTAACCCATATTTTGCCTTCTCAGGTGAACAAGGAGATCGTTTCGGGGCTGAAATACGTGCAGCAGACATACAGGAAAGGAATGAAAAGTGAGTGGATGCATTTCTCAATCATTTGGAAAGTCGCCGTCCCGTTTTCACGAGCCAACTCAAACCCCCCGCCCTCACGTGTCCCCAGTTGACAAATCGGACTACATGGTGGGCAGCTACGGGCCGCGTCCGGCCGCGTACGACTTCCTGACCACGGTGGAGGAGGCTCCCAAGGGCGTGCTGGCCCGCGGCAACTACGTCATCAAATCCAAGTTCACCGACGACGACAAGCACGACCACCTCAGCTGGGAGTGGAACCTCAACATCAAGAAAGACTGGAAAGACTAAAAAAAAAAGCGGGCCGAGAGCGAACCAAGGCCGTCCGCCGCCACCCCCCCGCCGAGCGATTTCCCCCCGCTCTCCTTCCGCCGTTTGGGCCCCTCTTTTTTTGAGTTTTCCCGTTTTTTATTTTTTTTATTCTTTTTAACCATTGCGCTGTCATGCCTTCTGTGACGCTTGTGCCTGGCTCAACGTTCCCTTTCACTCCCCCTGGCCTCGGTAGCAGCACTTTCCCCTTCGTCCCTCCGTCGGGCGGCCTCGCTAAGCTTACGCCGACGGACCCCCTCGTTTGTTTTGCCGGTCGAGGTCAAGCTTGTCGCTCCCCCCCCCCGGAATGGCGTCTTCCCGTCAGAATGAAGTACATGCTTAAAGCAAGTGTACAATCACCTTGAGTTTGCCTTTCTTATCTAGTTGTATCACTGGTTGTGCACCCGTGTGACTGTGTCTCCACATCACTGATAATCAGCCGTCTCCCCACCAGAATCCCCCCCCTCCCCCCCGGCGACCGATCTTTGCCTTTGTTGCGAGCTGCTCTACACGTCGTCGTGCCGTTTTCACCCCCAGAAAAAACTGCCTTGGCTTCGGCTTGGTGTTAGGGCCGGAGAAAGAAAAGAATGAGGCATCAGTTAGGATTTTAGGACTATACGGCATACCTGTCAACCTCTGCCGATAACTGCCCTTATAAATGATTATGATTCCCCTTACAAACCCCCCAAAAACCTTACAAACACCGTAAGACTCGTACGGTGTTTGTAAGCTTTTTGGGGGGTTTGTAAGGGGAATCATAATCATTTATAAGGGCAGTTATCGGCAGAGGTTGACGGGTATGATACGGTTGATCTGTTAGGTTGGGATCATTGGTGGATTCGCAATGAATCGTCAAGGGCTCATCGACTCATCGTTTATGGTAATCAAATAACTGGTCACGGATGATTTATTTGTGTTGGAATAGTCGATTAATCGTCTGTCAGCATCGGTTGTTGGATACGTGGTAAACTGTTTCGTCGTCTAGGGATGTTGGATGAATTGGTTATGAGAATCAGATAAGTGTTTAGAGAGTCAATGAATCGTTTAGGATGTGTGGTTAATCGATTGGGGATGATTCGGGTTGGTGGTGGATCGATGAGCCGTTTGGAGGCAGTCGATAAGTTGTGTTGGGATAGTCGATTGATTGTCTGTCGGCATCGGTTATTGGCTACGTGGTAAACTGTTTCATTGATTGTTGATGGTAGTCAGATGACTGGTCAGGGATAGTCAATGAATGGTTTATGATGATTGATTACGGATGAATCGGTAGTTCGGTTTGTGGGGAATCGATCAGCCGTATGGAGCCAATCGATTATTTGTGTTGGAATAGTCTATGAACTGTCTGTGACCGTCAAATATTGGATCTGTTTCATTGTCTAAGACTGTCGTTTAGGGATCATTGGTGACCGATTTGCCCCTTTTGCTTGGGACATTACAACCCCAACACTTAATAGTACGACTTTATTCTGGTGATCCAATTTTCTTTCTTTGGTCCTAAAAGAAGCGAGCCCTGTTGCCGCCTGGAAATGGAAAATCAAGGGCTCACTTGGCGAGCAAGTCCCTTCCAGCCCCGTTGAAGCGGAACTCGTTTTCACAGGACGCTCGTCAACTTGCCCGTTGCTCCCCCCAAATCTAGCCTTCCAATTGAAGAATGTTTAGAAGAATTGGAGACAAACAAAGATTGTGGCCTTATCGCCAAGTCACGTTTTGTGTTCTCGTCCGGCGGTCTTCCTCTTTTGCCTTAATGTCCACGTGTCCTCCCGAGCCGGCTTCGATGCCGTCGTCCTCCGCTGCCTGCCGCCGATGGGAGATTTCGACGGCGTTGGGAACAACCGCTAGCCGATTTTTGGGTCATTGTTTTTTCAAACTGTTACAAACATTTTGATAACACTCAGTATTTCATACAAAGACCTGTTTTGAAAAGAAAAACACACAAATGACTGGTCATGCAAACCCTAAATGAACTCGTACTGTACCGGAGCATATGGATGTAGAGCTTTTTTCTTCTTCTGTGGTTCTTTTTAAAGCTATGTATTCCTGCGTCATACATTCCTTATCATTGTATAGTTCCTATAAAATCACTGGCATGCTGGTGGGGTTGTACATGATATCATTTGTGATTGGTCTTGCTCAATAAAGATTTTGCTCAATTTGGACTCAGCCTGACTTAAACTCCAGAATCTGAGAAAATTGAGAAAAATGCTCTTCCTCTGGTCAAGGTGCACCCCCTTTCCCACCAATTTATTGTTCTTAAAAGTCTTTTGAACAGGGTACAAAACTACAATCACTTGCAATTATAGTTTTTTTCTTGCACTGTTTCTGCAAGAAAAGACAAATTATTAGATTCATTGGACATTAGATGCAATCAATGGCCGTCAGTTAAAGGAATGTCCCACAAAATATTAACTTGAACAAACAAAATGAGCCTAACACAAAATTGTTAGTTTTTATTTTTCGTTCTCTCAACTGTATTAATTTATAATAATAATAAAACACAACAAAGGCAGAAAGGCAAGAGTTTTATATACATACAAGGGTGCACGTAATTGGTACACAAGTGCGCATGCGCGACAGAAACCACACAGGTGCATCATTATGAGCATCACCATCCGCCTTTACGAAAATGTGCAAATGATGACGCTAAACAAACAAACAAACATAAATTAATATGCTTATTTGGTATTTCGCCACCAAAGAAGAAACAACTAACCGAGAAGGAGCTAAATAAGCGAGTTGTTTTTTCTGAAAAATGTCTCCAAGACGTCCTGTGCCCTGAAGCTAACGACGACCGCACTGAAATAAGAGTTCCTGCTTATATCCACAACCAGCCGATAAAACAGGTGCGTGTTTATAAAAAGGTAAATGACTTTAAACCACCTTTTATTCGATAAACGCGAAAAGAGCAGCGAATAAATAGCGCTCAAGCTATCGCTAACAAACATGCTAGCCGAGAAGAATTAGCTAACCGGCTTTTAACCGGATGTAGTGACAACATCAATCACTAACAACGGCGAACGAAGTGTCCTATTTTTCTCCTTTCACAAATCAAATTATTGTTATTACAAGCGTTATTGACGCATTTTTTCCTCAGGCAAATTTGGACTCATTAAACTCTTTGCTGGCCATCGACAGCCACTTCAACTTTTGGAGAAAAAAAAACACCAGACGACATTGAAGACTGCTTCCAAACACAATCTCCTGTGAGTAATACTTGTAATCAATTTATGTGCACCCCTTTTTATAATATGAATTAGTTTGGAAATCATGCTCTACCGCTCACCCCAAAAATGTCAGAGTCAATAGTCTCAATGTTGTAGTTACACTCACAAGCCTCCAGTTTAATAACAAAATGAAATAACATCAATATAAAGCGTTAATATTCTTGTCTAATGCTCATTTACACACGCTGAGATGATGATGATGATGTCACTCTTGGTCCACTTTCAGTTAAAAGAAAATTGATACGATGCAGGCTAGGCAACATTCATTCAATTTGGCACATTTTTCCTATTCCAAGTCACCAACAGGGAAGTTTGCTTTTGCCTTTCTGAGGTCCAAAATATCACTTAGCATGGCTTTTAGTCACTTTACACAACGTTTATACAAAAAGGAGAGAAGCACAAAATATTCCAGTTAAAAACGAGCATAAAATGCCAGGTGAAAAGAGGGTGTGAAGCACCAAGTCCACAGAAAGGTGCTCATTTTAAACATCATACAGCAATTCCTCAGTAGAATTTTTGTTCGGTTACCCTTGGCTGTGTTTTACACAAATGGGACTCGGCTGTCTTTTTTTTGTTTTTTTGTTTTGAAACAATTCATCTAGACAGTTTGCTGATAACTCGAATGAGGGCAGCGTTTTCATCCTTGAGCCTCTGGTTGTCTGCTTTCAGGTCGACCAGAATCTTTGGGAGAAAAAAATAAAAATAGGTGTCAGGATGTTGTCAATGGATCAATTTGAAGAGTAATTATTTAGAACGATAATTCTTAAACAGCCATTTTATCCCCCTCTTAAAATAATTATCTAACTCTTTTTTTGTCTAAATCGTCCACTCATTTCCAGTAAAAAAATGCCTACATCTTCAGTTAAACAGATTGTGCCAATCCAAACATTATTTTTCCTTTTGGTGCTAATTTGAACCTTTTTTTGGGCATTTGGTGCATTTTTGCTATTTAGGTTTGTCAGGAGACTGTTTTAAATTTCACTAAAATTACTTAATCATAGTTGACTTTAGATGGAATCTTGGCTTAATTTATTATGCACGTCCAGTTGTTTCTATATTTTTTTATAATGATTAAGAACCTTCAATTCGTCTTCCAATTCCACTGCTCTCCTCTGGAGCGCCAACTTCTCCTAAAACACGACACAAAGCAAAGAAAAGGCCATGAAATGTTTCCTTTCAGCAACACCACTGACACAAATATAGCAAAAGAGACTTACAAATCTCTCCAGTTCCAACAAGGCGGGTCTGTCCGTGCTGCCATCTTGGCTCTGCCACAGAGATCAATTGCAACCAGTGAGTCAACCTTAAGAACTTTGAAGTAAAAATTTTGCCCGTACCTGTCTGAATCTCTCCAAATCCACTTTATTTTGGCTGAGCAGCAGTTCCATCTCCTGCAGCTTGTCCTTCAGAGACAGGTTCTGCTGCAGTACCTGAAAATAGAGCTGTGGGGGGCGCATAAACATACAGGGTCAAGTTTTCTACATTGATTTAGACATCCCATCACTTCTAAAGTAATTTTTCTTAATAATACTCCAGCATTTTGTTGTTTGATTTTGAGCTAAATGTAAGCTTCTGTATGAAGAGGACTTCAGACACATACTATCCTGTAGTCGGCGTCTTCTAATCCGCTCGTACTGTAGAGAAATGGAACACAAATGACAACTCAGATTACACCTGACTTGACTGATGAATCAAACAATACTTAAAAACTTATTTTTTTTAAAATTAGGGCTGCTTTGAAAGTTGCCCGAAAATATTAAGGCCATTTTTAGTCATTTACATGATCACTGATAGAATTGAATTTGTAACTTAAATACACCTTACAATAGCAACTAGTGCTAATGATAAACGTATATATACATAAAAAAAGACTATACACAGTGGTACCTCTACTTACAAAATTAGTTTTCATTTGCATCAATAATTTTAAATAAAGAACTCAGTGACAACAAATGACAGGCAAAAAAGTTGTTGTTGTGAGGGTCCAATGGGAAGCCAGCAGTGTCAAGCAGGACGCAAGGCCATTTCAAAATAAAATAACAGATACATAAAATGTATTGAAGTTTGGGGGATTTTGTAACATGGATCTTGTTGTCATGTATTGTCATTTGCATATCCAAGTGTTTCGTAAACTGATTTATTTATTTATTTAGAGGCATTTGTAAGGAGAGGTGCCACTATGCATCCAAATATCTTTTTTATTTATTAAAAAATAAATCAAAGAAACGTACGAGGAGTCGTCGTTGCTGTTTGGATCGTCGTCATCATTCTGAAACACAATAACTTGTCAGTAACACGCCCCGAACAATTTTACATCGCTTTCTGAACCTGTAAAAGGTCCGAAATGATTCAAAGTCTACTGGGCAGGAGTGTCTTTTTTTTTTACCTCTCCACCTGGCTGAATGACACCGGTGGAGCGCCTCTCTTTTCTGGCTCGCCTTCTGTCCTTCACCCCCAGGCGTTTGTCTCCCTCATGCTCGTCCTGCTTCAGTGAGTCCGTGTCTGTAATGGCAAGGCCATTTTTATAATCAGCTGACCTTGCTCGTAATGTCAATTTACAATGATTAGAATGAAAAAAGTGTATAGTTGTAATCAGGGACACGCCAAAATGATACTCTCCTAAGTTTAGCTGAATTTGGTAGCATTAGCATTGCAAGTCACGAATTCGGTGTTACCGAGAGGGCGCGTATCATCAAACGGCTAGCTCAATGTGAAATCTTATTTATAGTTCTTGTGCCTTTAATTTGATAAGCTCAATGAAAAAATAGTGAGGAACTTTGGAACGCGGAGAGATAAAACTCACCTCTCTCGGCAGGCGTGAGAGTGATGATGGGGCTAACGGGCTGAATGTTACGAGGCTGGGGATGCGCGGCTTTAGACATGGTCTTCTCGGCTTCCTTTAGGTCGGTTAAGGTCACACCCTGTATTGAGAAAACACATTTTAGTTTGTTTTTCTGTAAAACAGTAAAAACAGTCGTGACACATTCAGTAGATGATGCTACAAAAAATGGTTTTACATCATTCTGGACAAGCTATTGACATAAGTAGTAGACCTAATTCTGTTCATTCTATTGTCACAAGCAGAATGTAATGTACCTGAGTAGAGCGGCGCGACTGTCGCAAGAGTCGAGAGCGAGCTTTCCTCTGAGACTCGGATTCCTCATCTCTGACCGGAGCCTGAAACCTGAACAAATGCAACTTAGGAACCAAAGATGGCTAAAGATTTTGGAAAGTTGTCCAGTACAAGTCTCGTGTTCAATATGCCGTTGTGCGTTTCCTACTTGCGGCGCTCCGTCGTAGGCGTGTTGGGACTCTCAGACGTGCTGTCCCTCGTGTGAGGCGTGGGCTGAACTCGAGCCGTGCGACTTGCCTTCTCCTGTTCTTTATCTTCCTCGCTGCCTCTCTCGTCCGACGTCTATGTTGCAAAAATAAGAACAGTAAAAATACAACAAAACTCCGCCACATTAGAGCCCACCAACAAAGTTTGCAACTCTGACCTTGTCAACTGGACTCGCTGCAGATGTGGTGGTTCCACTTTCATTGTCTGGACTGGACACAGAGGAGCTTTCTGGAAGAAGAAAACAATCTGATGGATGAAGATGAGCCTGAAGCGATTATAAACAGAAAGAAAATGATCAGATCAGCTGGTTTACCGGGACTGCTTTCCTTGTCCTCACTAAGCTCCAGGCCTGCCGAGACGCCACGTTCTTTGGACTGGTCCTGCAAGTTCATCTTGTCTTTGCTGCTCATCCGGCAAACTGAGCTCCTGATGGCATCAAATTGTTTCACTGAGTCTCGTTGAATGTTGGCAACGGTGGAAACATCATTAATTGCTTCTTTTTTAAAATAAATGGAGTGACTAATGTAGAGAAATTGTCCAAGCATTTCTCTTATGGAATAAGATTGACAGACACCTGAATACATCTTTAAAAAAATCAACCGCACCGTCATTTTACGACTACAATTGTGCAACAACGCTCAAAGTGAGGGAAAAAAGTAGTGTTATTGACTGAAAATAACTTTAATATTTGATACAGAGCTAAAAGCTGAACTGTATAAGACAGATACTAACCTCCGTTTTTTATTTTGTGCATTTACAGTGGTAGCGCCTGGCTGGTTTTGCCGCTCTCTTATGGATTGTTCGTTCCGCCACTGGGGAGAAGCAAAAAAATAAAATAAAAGCTCAAGTGAACCTGGCACCTGACTGGAATAATGGCAAAAAATATCTCACATTGGCTTGCTTCTGAGCCAAATCCTCCAGAAGCTCCTCCACGGTCTCGTCGGCGACATCCAAAGGCGTCTGACCCTGAGAAGGTATGTTTTTCACCCGTCGATAAAACCAGAAAGAACGACCCAAAATGGAAAGAATTTGACGATGAAGCATTACCGCGCAGCTACGGGCTTCCATGTTGCACATCTGCTCGGCTAAAATGTGACAGGCCTCCCCCTGACCCCAGTGGGCAGCGGCGTGGAGAGGAGTCCATCCGTCAAAGTCCATCGCCGAGACGTCCAGTCCGCATTGACACAATAACCTGGCAGAGGAGTTTCTCACTTTTAACAAATGCAATTTCCTAAGTCATACGCAAACATTGAACACAAAAAGCCCACTTGAGCGCCTCCACGTAGCCTTTGGCGGCGGCCACGTGTAAGGGAGTGGCCCCGGTCCTGGGATGGCGTACGTCGACGGGCGGGCCTTCGGTCAGCCAGGTCCGGGCGTCCGTGGTGATCTGCTCCTCCTCCATCCGCTTGACGGCCTCCAAGTCTACGCCTGAACGCGGGCAGAATATCAATTTTGCAACCCACGTAAAGTCACTGGTCACATATCGTATATGTTGCGACGACACACTGGCGAAATGGAGCGCTTTTACGAACCGTAACCCCAACTGCCAATGTGCTCTAAGACTTGATATCAAAATGGCAGTTTAGTGTCTCTAGATAAAACATTGAAATATTCCAAGCATTTAAAAAAACAAAGCATTATAAACCCATTTAAAAACAGGAATTTGATTCCACAGCCAGGTACAATTTAATAATAATGCTAAGGATTATGATTTAGAGCAGGGTGACAAACATGCAGCCCACGGGCCAGGAGTGGCCCGCTGGGAGGTCCGATCTGGCCCGCACTTTGCCCAATTTCCTATCAACAAACACATTTCTTTATTCTGCCATCAAAACAGCGCCTTCGATGACTGCCAATGAGTTCATAAGGAACCTTACAATGCCCGAAAACCAACAAGAAGTCACCTTGACAATGACAAATGTCCAATGGACTTAAAGTGCTTATTTCAGGAGTAAACTCATTGGTCAAACTGTCCGTCGTTTCGCTCGGCAGGAAAACCTGCCTCACTTGGCCCTTTGTGGAAGGGGTTGGAGTTAACGTGTTGTTTGTTTACCTTGTCTCAGACTGTATTCCTGGAGAAGCGTCTCGGTGGTCTCATCCAGAGCGATGTCCACCGGAACGTCGCCATCGCAGTTGACGGCCGAGAGAGAAGCACCGTGCCGCAAAAGGAAACTGACAAATCAACCGCAGAGTAAGAAGCCCATTTTAAAAAAATCGATACACGAAAGACTACTCGTTAACAGGAAATTCAAACTATTAGCCCGCCACTCTCAAACACAACCCGGTGTATTTAATGGCCCCTCAGCGAGGTTTCAAATGATGCACAAATTGTAGCCAACGCGCCGTGTTCAATCTTTAACGGAGCTGTTGTTCTGCCAAACACGACAACAATGCTAGCATTGTTAAATGCGGGAATAGCCTTGGCACCCACAGAACACCCTGGCATCGATAAACACAGTCCAACAGTGTTTCCACCAAGTATTCACAATATTTCTTTCTTTTTTTTTTCTATAAAATCCAACCTTCTACCATTTGATCAATTAGTTACCGCAAAAATCATCATTTTACGGTGGCGATTCAAATATTATCAATATTGTAAACAATCTAGCATATTTGACGATTCAATTACTAAAGAGAAAAACATGCTTTATCATATTTCAAGTGCAACTTTGGGTCATTTTATTTGACAGGGGGTTCATAAGACTGCCAATATTATGGCATGAATGCTTAAGACAGATGTCTCATACAGTAAAGTGTCACTTTTGGTGTCGTTATCATGACGACCAGACATGAATTATGCCACTTTGACATTGGTTCATCATGACAACTTGACATAATGATTCTGTCACTTTTAATGGAAACGTGACACATAAATAACATGTCAGGTTGCCATGACAATGACACAAAGTGACATCATTTACTAGAGGACACTCAGTGACATCTGTCATAAGCATTCATTATTTTATTTTTTAGGACAGTGTCATGTCATATTTATGAGGTTCTTATGATAAGTTGCGATGAAAAAGTGAAAATGTAGCGGATGACACTTAGACATGGCGGCCAATGAAAATAAGCGACAAAGCAAAGACGTTAGAACGGCGGAGACGAGCGCCACGTACTCTGCAATTTCCCGGTAACCACAGGAAGCGGCGACGTGCAGGGGCGTCCAGCCCTCGCTGTCGACCTGGTTGACGTTGGCGCCGCGCTCCAAAAGAAAAGACACCATCTCCATGCTCCCGTCAATGCAGGCCTTTTACAATCAAGTTGAGTTGTCGTCAGACGTTAAGGGGAACAAAAGCGAGGGCGGTAAAAGAAAGCCACCGCACCTGATGTAAGGCGGTTATTCCGTCGGCATTGGAACAATTAATAATTTCCGTGGCGTCCTCCTTGTCGCCGCTCAACATCCCTTTGGCTTCCTGCAGCATCACTTGGGCCTCTTCTGTGTCGTCGCTGGCGCAGGCGGCCAAGAACTCTGCGGCTCTGTCGAACCTCACCCTTTTTCTAACCGGTGCGACAAGCAAGCGTTGGTTAGACAGATTCCCGTTTTAAACACGCTCAAAGGAAACGAGTATGCACATTTACCGTGTTAATCCTAGCAGAAACAATTAACACATCAATTAAAACCAGTATTTTCAGGACGTGGTTAATTCCGCCTGAGTGGTATCAGCCAATTCCAATGCTAGATCAATACCACGTAAGATATTGACATATTACATACAATTTTCGTATTTTTTTTTGTTTTAAAACCATATGAGTGCCAAGTTACTTTACACCATGGGTGTGTCAAACTCAGTTTGGTCTATTTTTGTTCACTTGCCACCAATGTAATGGCACTGACAGATGTGTCATCATTGACAGCGATGTGGTGTACATTACAATAAATTTTAAAAAAACAACAACAAAAAGAGACGTGGATCCAAGTCGTGTGTATTCAAGCTGCAAATATTTTGCCATGTAGCAGCTTGAGAAATCTTGGCTGGTTTAACTGTTAGATTGTTTAACCCTTTCGAAGGCACTCATTGGTTGTCAATGGCTGCGCCAGATGTTCAATCCGTTTTGAATGGGAGAGGCTGGGATGGATTTATCCCAGTTTTAAATAATTGGTCTTTAATGCTATTAAGTCAATTTTAAAATAAGAAAGTAGCCAGGTATGTCTTATAAGATGAAAATTACAGCAGAAATAATGATAATAATTTTAAAGTGATATAGCAATAATTAAGACTGTCGTTTAGAACACTTCATAATGCTACATTGACTGCCAATGACAACAAAAGACGTCCAATCCAGTAATTGCATCGGACGTCTATCGTTGTCAATGGGACTCAAACATAATCACTCGATTCCACTCATCCCAGTTGAAATTGATTTTTTTTTTTTAAGTCTAAGGCCGTCAATGGCAGCGGCTGATTTGTCCAAGAGAAGACAACAAACCTCCCATTTGTAGCCCACCCACACAAGTCCCGGCACATTCTTCATTTGGAAGCTTCTTAGCTATGCTTAAAAGGCTGCCAAATGAGCGAAAAAGCTCCGTCTTCCCTTTTTGCTCACCTCCGTTTGAGTAGCGGGCTGCTTTCGTCGCCCCCGGACACGGGTTCCTCACACGGCGGTTGGCGGAGCTCGGCCTCCGGATCTCGGCTTCCTCTTTCCGCGGCATCCCCTCGCCACCTCCGCCGGGGCACGGCCGACGCTTTGTCGGTGCAGGAACCGGCCCAGCGCTTTAGCTGCTCCCGCCGCTTGGTCCTCGCCGAATCGCCCATGAATTTATGAGAAGAGGACGTTGTTATGAACAATTAAACCATAGCCAGGAAGACAACGACACACCCTCCATGCGTGGACTGTCACTTCCTGGTCGCCGCTGGCTGCGAGCGAGAAGCTGGAGGACGCCTCTGCTTGGCGCTTGTGCGCATGCGCGCGGGCCCCGCTTCACCAAGTTGCACGCGGTGTCGTCTGCCGCACTCGAAGGAAATGCAACAATAAGAGTCGTCATCGGACTTCCTGCCATTGTTTCATGACGCTCAAATATATGTTCCAGAGTCAATTTGGCACTGTGGAAAAACACCCGAGGATTTTTGTATTTATCTAGTTAACTAGAATTCTAAATAAATATACATCATCTTTTACGCTGGACTGTCCTTCATTTCAATGCTTCGCCGTCCATCATGTGCCTGGAGCGGGACACTTGTTTGTCCGTCTTTTGGGAGTGTCACCTGAAGGCAACATTCCAGTGTGCTCACAAATACTGTAATGTTGAATTTGGATAGTGCTCTTTTGCTGTCAACATAATCCAAATATTTCTTTTTGTGGATATATGCACTCATCTCTCGATGATAATGTGTATAAGAAAGCATATCACATAAATGTAGTATGTTATGATGTTCTTACAAAGCAGTAACAGTAAATGAGCAATGTGTATTTTTCTTTTTGTCACATTGTTGAGAATAGTTCACTCGTTCCTGAGAAAGATTGGAATCAATATGTCCGCAGTGCTAACACTTCCTCTGTTGTTCCTAAACATTCCAACGCAGAGGGTCAAATTCCACGTCACGTTTTTCAGTGGTTGATGCCGTCAGTCCACCGCAAGGAAGAATCCCAAAAGTAAGTCAAAATCTTAATAGCATTTTATTTGCATTGCACGGAGTTCATTTAAATATGATTTCTGATATGACAGCCTTTTGTTTTATACCTTGATTTCTTTTACTGTACCAAACAACTGGAGGGCCTAAATAACTTCAATCCCTCCATAACTATAACGTTCTCTAAATGTAATGTGCATGATTATGCGTACTGGATACAACAGCATATCAATTTTATTAAAAGAATTTAGCAACACACTTAGCGGACGCCATAGATCGTTATTTGTTAACTAGCAAAGGCAAGCTGTACATTTCTTGTGATAATAGTGACGATAAAAGAAATAGCTGTGCTTTCTTTAAAACATATTTTTGTGTGATTACAGAATGGTCCCTTCCAGACAAATAGCCGCTCACTCACTCCCACCACACGCCGTGGCGCAGCTAGCAAAGGCATGGCTAGCCGAGGACACGCCGAACTTTGACCCGGCCGGAGTGTGTGTGGGGTCTCGAGAGGTGGAGGCCAGGCTCCTGTGTAAAAGCCCCCGGAGTATTTTGGCAGGAAGTCCCTTCTTTACAGCCGTGTTTCAAGAGGTCGGCTGCACCGTGGATTGGATTTTCCAAGATGGAGATGAGATTGGTATGTCTTGAATCCAAGGTGGCGCTTTAAGGGTTATATTTTGGACGTTGATCAGTTTTGGGATTGACGTCTCAAATTGATGGACTAAAACTGAGCGGGCCTCTTTTTAAAATTGCTTTGCGTCCGGCCCACGAGGTCGAGTCGACATGCAGGTGGCCCGCCAACCAAACCGAGTTTGACACCCCTAAATTAAATCCTAGGTCCCGACGCCATCACGCTGACTGCCGTGGTGCGAGGCCCAGCCAGGTGCGTCCTCCTGGGCGAAAGGCCAGCTCTGAACTGTCTCGCCCGAGCCTCGGGGATCGCCACCAGATGTTCCCGGCTCCGAAAAATGGCGGCGACGGGAGGGTGGCGCGGAGAAGTGGCGGGCACGCGGAAAACAACGCCCGGATTCCGCTTGGTGGAGAAATACGCCATGCTGGTGGGAGCCGTGTCCACGCACAGGCATGACTTGAGCGGAATGGCGATGCTGAAGGACAACCACGTGTGGGCTTCGGGAAGCATCACGGAGGTGGGCATCGGCGCGACGCCATCCAGAATGGCGACTTTACGGATTTTCTGTTCTACAGGCCGTGAAAGCCGCCAGATCCGTGTGCGGTTTTAGCAGTAAAATTGAAGTGGAGTGCCGCTCCACAGACGAGGCCATGGAGGCGGCCGCGGCGGGAGCAGACATCGTCATGCTAGACAACTTCCAGGCACAGGTGGGTAGAAAAGCAAAATGGGATGGAAAGCCACTGCTTTGTTTGCAGTACGGTGGCACTTCTACTTAGGAAATGAACTTGTTTCGTAATTTGGATTTTTCATGAGTAGAGCAGTTGGTAAATTCTCTAATTCGTTGCAGTCCTCAAAAGAACGAGCAACTAAAAATGTTCAGTGCCCCAGTTTTGTATGAAAGATGTGAGAAACATAAAAGTATGAGGAAAATGATTGATTCATGTATTAAAATGAATAAACATTTTCTATTCGTGCAGGTGCAAAAGCGTGAGGTAGCTAAGTTTGGCAACAGACAAAACACACCTTAACTTCAAGTGATGAATTCAAACAGAACGCAATGCAATCATGACAAAAATAACAGATTCAGTTCATGTATTGACGCTTTGGGTGATTTCGTAACTTGAATCTTGTTTTCGTATATTGGAACGGTCATTTGTACCCCAAAAGATTTCGGAACCTAAACATTTCACATGTAGAAGTGTGTATTTTGCAAAAATCATGTTCTGCTCATTTTCTCCTACAGGCACTCCATGTTGCAGCCAGCGCAGTCAAGCAAGAATTCCCTCATCTTCTGATAGAAGCCAGTGGAGGCGTGACACCCGAAAACATAACGGATTACTTCTCTCCGTGCGTGGACATCATCTCCCTCGGCTGCATTACACAAGGGTGCCCAGTTGTGGACTTCTCACTCAAGGTTCAGAGGCCAGATTTAGCCGGTAAGACCCACCCGCTTCCCTAGGAAAAAAAACAGCCTTCTCGCGCGCTAGTCAATATTTTCATAGCAGCTAATGAGCCCATTTAACCGAAAGATCACCACCAAAAGCTTTTTCAAAGAACTTTTATTGTGAAATAAACACGTGGTCAAACAGACAACAGTTTTTTTTGCCAGGCATCGCCACGGTAACAAAAAAATTCCAAATCCAAAAAAACAGGCTATATTTACACAAAGAGCAGCCGCTAAAAGAAGAGCGAGAGGGGGAGGTCAGATGAGATCGGCCACTGCGGAGGAGAAAAAAACAAGACGTCAGCGGCCCCCCCGCGTAAAAGCACCGGGTGCCTGGTCCACGCATTTACCGTTCATGGGCATCTCGTCAATCTGCGTGGAGTAGTACTGCTCGATGTCCCGCAGGATCCTGATGTCGTCGTTCTTGACAAAGTTGATGGCCACACCTTTACGGCCGTAGCGACCCGAGCGGCCAATCCTAAAAGGAGCAAAGAGACGGCGGGGTCAAAGCTCGGCGGCGTGAAGAGGGCGAAGCCAGTCGGGGCCTACCTGTGGATGTACAACTCTCTGTTGTTGGGCAGGTCGTAATTGATGATCAGGGACACCTGGGGAACGTCCAGACCACGCGCCCAAACATCTGTGGAGATCAAGACGCGACTGCGCACGTACGAGCAGGTCGCTCAGTCACACGCTCGTCGGGACCGGACCCCCGCCCGTCGTTTTTTGCGAATACCTGGCTCCCGAGCGGAACTCCTTCATGATGGACTCGCGCTCCTTCTGCGGCATGTCGCCGTGCATGGACGAGACGGTGAAGTTGGCCTCTCGCATCTTTTCCGTCAGCCAGTCCACCTGAAAGCAAGGGGCCGCGTCAGCCCGAGTCGTCGGGCCGGTGGCGCCTTCCCGCCCACCTTGCGCTTGGTGTTGCAGAAGATGACGGCCTGCGTGATGGTGAGCGTGTCGTAAAGGTCGCACAAGGTGTCGAACTTCCACTCCTCGCGCTCCACCGCCACAAAGAACTGCTTGATTCCCTCCAGCGTCAACTCATCACTGGGGAAGACAAACGCTCGCTCGTCCTGCACTTTCGCACGAGAGGGGCAACGCGGAGATCCGCCTACCGCTTGACCAGGATCCGGATGGGGTCGGTCATGAACTTGTTGGTCATCTCCAGGATCTCGTGGGGCAGCGTGGCGCTGATGAGGACCACCTGCGTGGCGGGCGGCAGGTAGCGGTACACGTCGTAGATCTGCTCCTTGAAACCTGCGGGCGGGCGGAAAGGTCACCGGGGTCAGCCTGGGTGGGCGCAAACGGCGGCCAACGCGATTCCCACCTTTGTTCAGCATCTCGTCAGCCTCGTCCAAAACCAGCATCTTGATGGCGCGTGTACGGAGACTCCTGCGCCGGATCATGTCTGCACAAAACAAGATTTCAACAAAAAGGGGAAAAACAAGAACAGTATGCAGTCGTACCACTAAATAGCAGTTGCTCATATATTTGACTTCCACTCACCAAAGACTCGGCCGGGGGTGCCCGACACCACGTGCTGGCCATAGTCCAACTTCCTGATGTCCTCACCCACGTTGGTCCCGCCGATGCACGCATGACACTGAACGCTCATGTAGTCGCCCAGCGCCAGCAGCACCTGTACGCAACGGAGCGGTCACCAAGGTGAGCCGGGGAAGGGGCGGGGTTGAAGCTTACCTTCTGGATCTGACCCGCCAGCTCCCTGGTGGGCGCCAAGATCAGGGCCTGTGTCTCCCTCACCTGTGCAGCAAAAATACGGAGTCAGATTGAGCGGAAAAGATGGGCTTCGGGGTCGGTCTGACCTGGATGTCCAGACACTGTAGCACCGACACGCAGAAGGTGGCCGTCTTTCCCGTTCCAGACTGGGACCTGAAAGCAAAAGGAGGTCGCTGAGCGCCGGGCCCACTTCGCGGGAGCGGGGAGGGACGGCGGAGAATCTTTACTGGGCGATGACGTCTCTTCCTTTGATGATCTGCTTGATGGCTCGCTGCTGGATGGCCGACGGCTTCTCGAAGCCTGAGAAAGCAACCGTGCAAGTAATTATTATTAACTCAAAATTCAACTTAAGTGTTTGCAGAGTGGACGATCAGAAATAGTCACGTTAACTATAAAATGTCTGCTAGCTAGAACCATTCAAAAACAGCTAACATTTGAAATGAGCATTTCATATTGATATGAACTGATGCCCGGACATGTCCGGGGCGACAACACAATCAACTTTTCAAATGAACGAGAGCTTGCGTTATTTTCTTATGATCCCGTATAAAATTCTACCTTTTATATACACACAGGTAGTTTAATATTTAGTTTTTCCCGCTTGCTAAGAGCAGTGTCCGTCCGTGGGGTGTTAGCATAAGTTGCTAATGCTAACCCGAAACACGCGAGTTCCATTTACCATTTCAAAACACGACAAAGTGCTTTTCCACCGACTAAAGTGGAGTCTGTGTTTACGTCGCGTCGAACGGGGAGCGAAAATAGTGGCTAGGGATCGGCCTAATTCACTTTTGGCCTTCCGTCCAGAAGCCTCGCGGATCACCGGCCTACCGTAAGCGTAGATGCCGCGAAGCAGGTCCTCCCGCAGGCCCATGGTGTCGAACGTGGGGGTAACGTCCACCTCCTCGCTGGTCTCGAACTCCACCTTGGTCATGTCCTCGTTCAGGAGCCTCTTTCGGCTCTGTATCCCAGCGGCGGCCATTTGGAGACTCGAGCGCTAAAGTATCAAAATAAAACAAGCTAAGAGGGGACGGAAAATTAGGCGCTTGCTAGCTGCTAACACCGGGAAAGGAAAGACACAAGAGATGGTAGCAGAGCGCATGCGCGTCGCCCCACGTGATGACGACAGCGGAAAGCAAAGCCACTGTCGCCGTCATATCCGCTTTGCTTGTCGCTGTACAGTAGTAGTCCCAAATAAAAAATTCTACTACACGACACAACCATCTTTAATTTCATTTGCACGCCTGCATTTAAATATTTGTGTGTCAATTGTATACGCATGCATGCACAGCGTGTAAAAAGTGGGATTTGGGGGATTCTAAAAACATGTCATTAGCGGCCGGACACTGACAGGTTTATGTCGCGTCGACTGCTGGCGGAGGGATCTACTTTAACGCACCCTTCGGCCTCACTGCAAGCTCCGCCTGCTGGTCTGTCCGTCCGCCGCGAGGATTAGGTCCTCTCGTAACGAGCAAGGACCGCTTGTGAATAACAGACCTTGGCTTCCCCCCTCCTCCGACAGCCAAACAAGACTCGCTCTCGCGGACGACGCACACCCAGGCGGAAGCGCACCCGCGCGTCCGTCGAGCGAAGCTCTTTTCGGCGACCCTCGGTGCTTTCCGCGGTGTCCGGCGGTGGCCGTCGAGCAGAAGGGCGACACTATGCCGGGCATGATGGATAAAGGTTCCGAGTATTTGGGCAAGGCTCGTTCCAACGGCACCAAGAGTCCGTCCAACGCCTCCAACGGACACTTGACGGACGAAAGCGGCAGTGACGACGAGCACGGTGGGGCGTCCGTCCGTCCGCCGCTGGGCAGGCAGTGAAGCGGGCAGCCTGCTAGCTAGCCTGTTAGCCGGCTAGCCGAAGCGAAGTCCGATGTGTTACCAAGTGTTTTTTTTGCTTTTTTGTCCGCAGATGTGGGGATGCGAGTGGGAGCCGACTACCAGGCCGCCATTCCTGACTTGGAGGCCGGTGAGAGACCGAGGGACGGGGGGCGAGCGAGTTCGCTCGGTGGAAAGACGCGGTAGCCTCGGAACGCGACGCCGAACCCAGGCTCCTGCCAAAGTGCAACAAATGCCCGCAATTTTTGGAGAGCCTCGAGGGAGATATCCTCGTAATGTTAGGCGTTTGCACGTAGTGCAATATTTTGACGGGTATTTGCGCGAATGTGACAAGACAGCGAGTCGCTTAGCCAGGGGACAGTGCGCCGAGGCTACCACCTGACGCGTAAAAATCAATCTACTTGGCCGCCGATGATGGTGATGCAACCACACCTAGTCTGATATGCTTACGGGAGCATTCTCATAATTTCTATTATGTGGCAAAGCTGACGACATTGACGCAGGAGAGGCAAAAGAGCCAAAGTGAGCTTCCCGTGCCCTTTTTCGTCAGCTTTTATTAGGGTGTCGGGCTGCCTTTTTGTCGGTAGGAGCGCTCCATAGGGGACATCAGCGTGCACCTTGACATTGTTTTTTTATTTGTTTTTTTTAGTGCTGCGACAAAACAAAATGGTGTCTTTGCAAACATCACATTTGCAGAAATTTTTTTCATGAGATTGTGTTGCCCTTAAATGTTGTTAAAAGTGCAGTAGTGTGGAGGAAAGAAATATTTTCGATATGTACTGGGCAAGTGGATCTCTGTTTTCTGGTAAGAGGCTACCAAAAAAACAAAAACAATGATAGTTTGTCTCGTCTGTGGCGTGTTATTGAATTAACGATGATGCGATTTAGGCTCGGGGAAGTATTTGGAGAAGGACACGGGCGGCATGTTGGTGTGGTCGCCTTCTCACGACATCGAAGACGCCAAACGTGAGTGACGGCCCGACACGCGGCGTTCGGCGCGATGGTCCGTCTGTGTAACAACGTTTTCCCTCCGCAGTGGACGAGTACATCGCGCTGGCTAAAGAGAAGCACGGCTACAACGTGGAGCAGGTAGGGCGTCCCCTCCGCCAAAGAACCTTTCCGCCAGTTTTTGCCGTCAAAGCTGGCGTGCCACGCAGGCGCTGGGGATGCTCTTCTGGCACAAACACAACATCGAGAAGTCTTTGGCCGACCTCCCCAACTTCACGCCTTTCCCCGACGAGTGGACGGTGGAGGACAAAGTGCTGTTTGAGCAAGCCTTCAGTTTTCACGGCAAGAGTTTTCACCGCATCCAGCAGATGGTAGGACCACTCCCATTCCGGGTGAGCCGCATTCTTCGCCATTCTTCCCGCTCGCTGATGGGTCGGCGGCTCGTCAGCTTCCAGATAAGTCCATCTCCAGCCTGGTTAAATACTACTACTCGTGGAAGAAGACCCGGTCCAGAACCAGCCTGATGGACCGTCAGGCTCGCAAGCTGGCCAGCAGGAGCAACCAGGGCGACAGGTAGCGTTAGCTTTACGTTTTTTTTAGCTTTCCAACTAAATAGAGATAATCCAAGTTAAGATTTTTCAGGGAGTTTTAAGGAGTGCCACATTTTTTGGACTATTAAGTCGCACCAGTCAAAAAAAAGCATAATTAAGCAATTTTTTTATTTGAACAAACATCCTTTAATGTAAAAATAGTTAAATGGACAACATCGGGCTAAAAAGACTCTGTTAATGTAATATTTAGTTTTTTGAATAACTATAGCCCAAAAAACAGGCTTTTGATACTCGGAGGGGGGAAAAAAAGACAAATAAAATATAAGTCATTTATAAAAAAAAAAAAATAAGTCCCAGAAAATACGCTACGTACTATTTAAAGCTACCGTTGTCATGACTCCCTTGACGCAAGAACGGATAGGCCCAAAACTGAAATCAAAAAGGTTTCTGGTAGATAACAATTCTAAATCAAGGTGCATTGATATGGCCAATGCCGATTTAAAACATACAATTCTGTTCTTTCCCGATTTTGTAAGCTGTTTAAAGTAGAAATGCTTATTCTTCTACAGTTTTTGGTTTATTTGCTCCTTCCGCTCGTGAACGGCGCATAAACTTGTCCCCGTTGTTGACACCGCAGCGACGAGGAGATGGAAGAGGCCAACCCGGCTGAACCCAACGACAGCGACTACGACCCCAATAGAGAAGCCAAGAAAGAGGTAACCTAAGCTAAGATAAGGGTACCACGGTCGATTGGTCGCCCGGAAGGTTATTGATAATTACCATTTAAATCGTTGCACAAATTCCCTAAATACAAACTGCGAATTACTATTTAGTCATACTTTATGCCCTAGTAATTATTAGGCTAAAGAAAAGCTCCAAATTTCCCGGACTTTTATTGTTTTTTGTTGGAGAACTTGTTAAGACCCTGACTGACGTAGCTTCTTAAAGGGACAACACATGTACATACAAACTCTTATACACTCACACGTCGGCTCAGTGAAACTGCTCATGGCCATTTGGCTTTTATTGATGCGTAGACCATGTTGTTTTACCTTGTTTTGCCGCCGGTCTTTTGGTCGCCCGTTGTCGCGGTCGGGGCGACCAAAAGACCGCGACCAAAAGACCGGGGACCAAAACACCGGTGACCAATCGACCGCACACAAAGATAAGTGTTCACTTGGGTTTTTTCTTCTCTAAATGACGACAAGCTTTACTGCGAGAAGGAACGGTGAAGCCTGGGCCGGTCATCCCAGATCTTACTTAGAGCTTTTTTTGTTGTTGTTGGGATGGCAGAACCCGGCAGCGGAGCCCGCCGCGCCGGCCTCCAAGTCGACGCCGGGCCGACGGGAGCACCAGACGCTGCAGCACCGTCATCACCAGCGCTCGCGCTGCCGGCCCCCCAAAGGCATGTACTTGACCCAGGACGACGTGGTGGCCGTGTCCTGCAGCCCCTCTGCCGCCAATGCCCTCCTGCGCCAGCTGGACATGGAACTGGTGTCCCTCAAGAGGCAGGTAAGCTCGGATTTGGACATCCCCGGGCTACCTGATTCTTGCAGGCATCCACGTCTTTTGCTTTTGTCTCGTTCAGGTTCAAAACGCCAAGCAGATGAACAGCGGACTCAAGCACTTCTTGGATCCGGGAATTAACGACTTCCGCCTGCCCGAGGTGGGTCGCCAAAGTCCACTGGCCAACATCGCCCAATTTGTCATATAATGATTAAAACAAACACAAAAAATGCTCTATTTCCGCCGGTCTATGCGTCGTAGTAAGTTTTCATTCGTGCATTTGATACGACTGTTTTTATTTTTGCTAAAATACTTTAGGCAGTCAAAGCATTAAAGTAAAAATAATTAAATGGACAACAGCAGGCTAATTAGGCCACACTTATTGCAACATGTTTTTTTGGTATAACCATAGCCTAAAAAATCCAAAATAACAGGCTTTTGGTTGTCAGAGAGAAAAAAATGTCACAGGCCTAGCCAAACTATGAAAAAAAATAGCAACTTATAGTCCGGACAATACGTCAACACATCTCACCCATTTTTTTTGTTTTAACGCTTGCAGAGTGCTCAGAAGGTGAACGCTCGCTGGACCACTGACGAGCAGCTGCTCGCCGTTCAAGGTGACGCCCCCCCCTCCCTTTTCTTTGTATTTGATTGGACGGCTGACCCGAATTGTCTCGTTCAGGAGTCAGGAAGTACGGCAAAGACTTCCAGGCCATCGCCGATGTCATCGGCAACAAAACGCTGGGACAGGTCAAGAACTTCTTTGTCAACTACCGGCGCCGCTTCAACCTGGAGGAGGTCCTTCAAGAGTGGGAGGCGGAGCAAGGCGACGGGGGCGGGGAGGAGTCCAAGAACGCTTCGGTCACGCCCTCCGGGAGGAGCACGGACGACGAGGACGACGAGGTGAGCGGCCGAACACAAACCCCCGCCGAGTGATGGCTCGACTTAGGCCACGCCCCTTCTTTCCCCTTGCCTTAAAAGGCTCAGGTGGCGTCGGGGGGGTCTCCCGCGGCGGTGGCGGCGGGCTCGTCTCGGTCCCAGGGCGGCGCCACGTCGGGCCCCGCCTCCTCGCTCCAGCAGCAGCCGCCCCCCCTGCTGCGGCCCTCGCTGCCGGCCACGCCCTCCCTGCACCGGCAGCCGCCGCCCCTCCAGCAGCAGCAGCCCCGCCCCAGCCCTCAGCAGCCGCCGCCCCTCATCCGGCCCTCCGACCCGCCCCCCCCTCGTCTCAACCCCCGGCCGCCGGCCGGCCAACGCTCGCCGGCCGCGGCGATCCCGCCGTCGGACGCCGCCTCGTCGTCCTCCCTCCACTGAGGGATGCCAACGCGCGGAGTGGGCGGGGCTTAGGGAGCAGGCCACCGCCGGTAATTGACGTCCGGTGTTGCATTTTTAAAAAACTATTTTTGAAGTTAATTTGAACTCTCAAAAACTTAGTCGATGAGTTGCCGGTAAGTGTTTCACTGGTTAAACAGAAATAAAAGTTGATCCAAAAAAAGCAATTTTTGGAAAATTGCACATAGATGGTTGACTGTCTCTCCCGTGGCTCGTTTCTAGTCACTTCCTATTTATTTTGGAGCATTGTCAGCTCATTGGCTGCCATTGAATTCGCAAGATTTCCATTTCTTGTTGAACGGGAGGAAGTTGGACGTTTCTGACTGAAATTAACTTAAATATTTTTGAGTGTTTTTGTAGATATTTTTATTGGCCAATTTTCACCCAGTGTCTGTTTTTTTCTTCTTTCCTCATTTTCCCCCTTACTGGTAATAAATAGGGATGTTTTTTCACATTTGGACTTTACAACTTTTGTGCACCTTAATTTTCTTCATTTTTTTGTTTGTAAATGTTTATCAGACACAAAATAATAAGAAAGATACCGTTTGAAATAATTTTGCCATTGGGTATGATTTAGGATCGTATTTGGACGTTTTTGCCGTAACGGAGGGGCACAATTCAAAATATAGATTTTTAGTACGTATGGTAATACGGGGCCCAAACAACTTCCGGTACACGTGGTGTAAAAAATAACGAATCTGCTGTTTTTATCGTAATTTTATTATTTTTATTTCCCATATTACATATATTACTTAATAAAATAATTACATGAAAAGCATTTTTGTGGTCACAAAGACGTCGCCAAAAGTGGATGCTCAGAAAATTCAAACAGGTTCCGGCTCACATTCCATTAAAAATAAGCAACAAATCGACTTTACTCTTTCAATATTACCATTTGAATCTTGAAATATTACAAAATAAACTTATTTTTCGTAATATTATTTTTTTTCTTTTGGAATAGTACAACGTACGATTTGTTGACAGATGATTTCCCATGGGAAACACTGCCTAGTTACACTCCAAGACGGTAGATGGCGCTAATGCGCCTAAACGTGAGCAAGCATCCGCCAATAAACCATAATATTAAGAAGAAGAAGAAGCAATCAATGATTCTTCCACCGTAGTCGTGTGTTCCGGCTCAATTCGTCTCCAGCTCGCCCTTCCATGTGGACGCTCGCTCGCCGGAGCTTGGGCTCCGTCCGCCGGGCGGCCCTCGCAGCCGGCGACCCGCCGCCGCTCCGTCGAGAGAGCTCGGCGTGTCCCCCGGAGGTGAGCGCCGCGCGAGTCCGCCAGACATTTGTGGACTTCTTCGAGGGCGAACACGGACACCTGCGGGTCCCGTCGTCACCCGTCCGGCCCAGAGGGGACCCCACTTTGCTCTTCGTCAACGCCGGAATGAACCAGGTCAGTCGAGCAAAGCAGCCGTCGGTGATTAGGACGGCACCATTTTCTCATAGTCTTTTAAATGTATTTATTTATTTTTTAAATATGGTGGCAAAAGTCACCTTTTTGTGTGAGTGCACATTTTCAACAATATTTAGCAACTTCAGTATTAGCTAAATAATAAGTTCTAAATCTAAACCGTAAATGTCAAGTCAAGTCAAACAAAGTCAAAAGCCTTATCATTATACAACAGCTGCGTACAACGACATTAGTGGTGCTACTCCACCAAGTGCGTGTTTCCCAATAGAAACATAAATAAGTCCATTTAAAAAGTCATGTCTGGGCAAGGTCATTCTAAAATATTGGCATGATTCTGGCAGTGAAAGCGTCATCTTCCAATTGAAATGTATGGACGGTTTACTCTGCAATTCTGAAAAGCTCAGTTTTTTTTCCATGTCTTGACGATCGTTTTGTTTTGGTCAGTTCAAGCCCCTCCTGTTGGGCACGGCGGACCCTCGCAGTGCCATGGCATCGTACCGCCGCGTGGTCAACAGTCAGAAGTGCGTGCGGGCCGGCGGAAAGCACAACGACCTGGACGACGTGGGCAAGGACGTCTACCACCACACCTTCTTTGAGATGATGGGAAACTGGTCCTTCGGCGACTACTTCAAAGTAAGCGGTCTGGCTCCGGCACCCCCCCCTATATGACGATAACCGCTTCGGGTTCTGTTTCCACTACAACGCACTCGTAAACGGAACAAACAAATTTAAATTAACTTGGATTAATATATACAGACAGACTCAAACATGCGTTTAATGTAACCTGGTCGGAACTCGTCTGAATAAATCATTCGGTGCTCGTAGATATTGTTATACACGAAAGAGATGCAAAAAAGACAGTGCCATGGCCACCTGGCTTGGTCGCATCACGGAATTTTGATCGTATCTCGGGCGAATTAGTCGATCGAAATTTCCGTCGTAAGACGAGCATATTGTATGACGAGCGGTCGTATGACGAGGTCTGACTGTATTTAGATTGGGGCTAATCGATACGCCGCTAACGGAAATGACGCGGCGCTCCACAGGAAGAGGCGTGCGCTACGGCTTGGACGCTGTTGACGGAGCGATACGGGATCGCGCCCGACCGCCTCTACGTTTCTTACTTTGGCGGCGACGCCGCTTCGGGGCTGCCGGCCGACGAGGAGACTCGCCGCGTCTGGCTGGACCTCGGGTAGGTGGCTCTCGCTTCGGCGGTCCGACCCGCTGACCCGAATGGTCGCCCGCTCCCCGTCAGGGTGCCTCCGGAGCGTCTCCTCCCGTTCGGGATGAAGGAGAACTTCTGGGAGATGGGCGACACGGGCCCGTGCGGCCCCTGCACCGAGATCCACTACGACCGCGTGGGGGGGCGCCGAGCCGCCGCTTTGGTCAACGGCGGCCACCCGGACGTGCTGGAGATCTGGAACCTGGTCTTCATGGAATACAGCCGGTACGTCCGTAGTAGAATTTCTTTCCCAATTCCTCTGACTGTCATTGGTGGAAAATCCACACCACATCTCGATTTGGAAGCCATTTTCATCCAAATGATAGAAGTCCAAATTTAGAAAGTAATTTTTGGGGGGGGCGACAGGGAGATGGACGGCGAGCTGCGGGTTCTGCCCGCCCGCAGCGTGGACACGGGCCTGGGTCTGGAGCGCCTGCTGAGCGTCCTCCAGGGCAAAAACTCCAACTACGACACGGACCTGTTCGCCCCGCTGATGGAGGCCATCCGGCAGAAGAGCGGCGCCCCGCCGTACGGCGGGCGCACGGGCCCCGAGGCGCGACTGGACGCGGCGTACCGGGTGGTGGCCGACCACGCGCGCACGCTGGCCGTCTGCATCGCCGACGGGGTCCATCCCGGCATGTCGGGCGCCGAGTGAGTATTTTTTTGAGGTGCTACGAGTTCCCAAAATGGCGTCATTTAAACAAAAATCCTGGAGTCAAAGTGGTCATCCGTCACGCCGTTTTCATCTCGCTCTCGTGAAGTGACGCCTCTTTGTGACCCCGCCCTCAGATTGGTGCTGAGGAGGATCCTGAGGCGGGCGGTACGCTACTGTGTCGAAATCCTGCAGGCACCCCCGGGCACGCTGGCCAGCCTGGTACCCCACGTGGCGTGCAGCCTGGTAACGTATTAGTACCATTTATTTTCCTTTTTATGGGATGACCCCCAAAAACAAGCCTCAAATGAGGATGTCAATTGAATGTGTTGTATGGATTTGGGTGTGCGCACAGGGGGACGTTTACCCGGAGCTGCGACGTGAAACCCAATGGGTGAGTCGGCCGCCGCCATAGGACGACGACGACGAGGACGACAGAAGGGCTGACGTCTACCCCCGCAGACCATGGACCTCATCAACGAGAACGAGGAGCAATTCCTGTCTAGTCTGCGACGGGGACGCGGCCTCATCCGACGCACTCTCCGCACTTTGGACCCCCAAAGCCAGGGGATCTTTCCCGGTCAGTTTTCCTACATGGAACCGTCCAAAGTGTTTGACACCACTGATTTGAGATCTGTTTACATTTGAATCCTTTGTTTATATGCGTTTTGACTTATTGACTTCCTTATTTTGCATGGTTTCAAAAAAATATCAGCCCAGGTGGCATGCTCGTTGCACCGGGACCTGGGCTTCCCCCTAGACCTGATTCAGCTGGTGCTGGACGAGGAGGGCGCGGCCGTGGACCAGGCCCAGGTGGAGCGCCTACTCGCCGCCGAGCGAAACCGGAACGGGGCGGAGAGACTCGCCGACGACAACGACGACCGCAAGCCAGGCGCGCTCGCGCTAGACCGTCTGCGCCAAATGGACGTGCCGCACACGGACGACGCCCCCAAGTACGAATACCGCTTACGAGGACGACGATACGGTAGGTGGTCTTTTATTAGCCCCTCCCACTCCAAATGAATTCCACAACTAAAGCTGTCAATGGCATCTGATATAGCAACTATGTATTGAACAATCACTCTAGAAATCAATTTGACTGAGGAATTCTCTGTCTCAAGATGGCCGCCAGTTCCTTTGTCAGTGTCGAGTGCTTATCGCCGATTTTCCTCCAGAGTTCCCGGAATGCCGAGCCCGCGTACTGGCCGTGCTGGACGGCGAGGCCTCGGTGCCTCGGGCGGAGCCGGGGCGGCGCTACGCCGTCGTTCTTGACCGCACGTGCTTCTACGCCGAGCAGGGCGGACAGGACGCCGACCGCGGATACTTTGTGCGGGACGACCTGCAGGTGGGCTCACGGCGAGCCGGCTAGCTCGCCCCGGGTGCAACCTCGCGCGACAATGACGTCCTGTTCCGCCAGGAAGTGCCCTTCTCGGTGGAAGCCGTGTCCAAAGCGGGGGGTTACGTCTTCCACTGGGTCAGCGCCGCCGACGTCCTCCGGACCGGGGATGTCGTGCACCTCTATCTGGACCAGGTGAGAGTGAACCGAGCCAAACGACGCGCCGTCAAACGTCTCATACGGGGCCGTTTATTTTTATGATAACGGTCCGAAAGAGGCAGACGCAATAGCGCACTTTTTTGCGTTGGCGGTCCACAGGCTCACCGCGTAGCGTGCATGAAGAACCACACGGCCACGCACCTGCTCAACTTCGCCCTGCGGGACGTCCTGGGCCCGTCCGTCCACCAACGAGGGTCGCACGTGTCGGCCCGCCGCCTTCGCTTCGACTTCAGCGTCAAGGTGAGGAAGGAGAGCCCAACACAGGATGTGTCACATTCGTTCTTCTGCGGTCAAAACGGCGCCGTCGTTGGCGGCCAACGAGTTAACGAGGAACCTTAAAATGCCCCCAAACTAACGAGCTCATTCCCGTCCAGGGCTCGCCCGACGCCGATCAGCTCCAGCGAGTGGAGGCCGTCGTCCGGGAGGCGGCGTCCGCCGACGGGGCCGTGCTGGTGCGGGAAGTCCCCCTGGAGGACGCCCTGGCCCTGGCGGGCATCCGCACCATCGACGAGGTACGCCGACCGAACGTCCTCGCCGACTCCGGCCCGACGGGTCACGCGACCGGTTCGCCGTCTTCAGGCCTATCCGGATCCCGTCCGAGTGGTCACGGCGGAGCTTTCGGACGGCGCCCCGCGGACTTCGGTGGAACTCTGCTGCGGAACGTGAGAGCGCCATCGACGCCCATACTCTGTACTCGAATAAAGACGTTCAACGTGACGTCGTCGAAATCATTGACGGCGACCACCGAAATTTCAGACACCTAGCGCGGACGGGCGCCATCGGCGACCTGGTCATCGTGTCGGAGCGGCAGCCGATCAAAGGGATCAGTCGCGTGGTGGCCGTAACTGGGACGGACGCCGAGCAGGTCTGCGGGACGCGCGCGCCGCCAATTGACGCCGGTTGACGTCGCCGTCCGCTTTAGGCCCGCGAGGCGGGGCGAGCGCTCATCGGTCAAGTGGACTCGCTGGAGGCCCGCCTGACCGCCGCCGCCTCTTCCTGCCTGGACTCGGCCCAACGTCTCTCCAAAGATGTGGGCGCCTTGTCTGATGTGAGCACCGCCCCTTTATCCTACAACAAACAAAATGAGTTTTTTTTTTTAATTGAACGATTTAATCTCGTGGGCAGTTGGCCGACAACACGCCCGTCCCCCAGTGGCAGCGAACGGAAGCGCGGTCTCGTCTGAAGGCGCTGCAGAGGCGGAGCAACACGGCGCTCCGCAAGCTGGAGACCAAGCGGGTGAGTGAATAAAAGCGCTCAGGGGTGGGGGGGTCTTTGGGGGTACACGGTCGATTGGTCGCCCGGAAGGTAAGCGATAATTACCATTTAAATTGTTGCTCAAATTCCCTAAATACAAACTGCGAATTACTATTTAGTCATACTTAATGCCCTATTAATTATCAGGCTAAAGAAAAGCTCCAAATTTCCCGGACTTTTATTGTTTTTTGTTGGAGAACTTGTTAAGACCCTGACGGACGTAGCTTCTTAAAGGGACAACGCATGTACATACAAACTCTCACACGTCGGCTCAGTGAAACTGCTCATGGCCATTGTTGGCTTTTATTGATGCGTAGACCGTGTTGTTTTACCTTGTTTTGTCGCCGGTCTTTTGGTCGTCGGTCTTTTGGTCGTCGGTCTTTTGGTCGCCCGTTGTCGCGGTCGGGCGACCAAAAGAGCGGCGACCAATCGACCGCACACGGTCTTTGGGCGGCGCTCAACGATAGGCCGCTCTCCGCAGGCGGCGGGGCACGCTCGCCTGGTGTTGGAGACCAACAGGCAGGAAGCAGTGCTGGTGGATATGGTGGACGCCGCGTCCTTGGGGGTACGTCTTATTCCTTTTTGGAAAAACCTTCCTAATTGGAGAAACGCAGTGGTTGAAATTGAGTCGGAACGAAGCCACTTGCCGTAATCACAATAACGGTTCTCCGCTTAATGTTAAGCGTTGTGGCTTCAGGTCTTGATGAAGACGGTGAACGCGGTGAGCTCGGCACGTCCTTCCGCCCACGTCATGCTGCTGACGCTCCAAAAATCTTCCGGCAAAGTCCTGTGCGCCTGCCAGGTTCCCAAGGTGAGGGCGGAGCGGATGGGCGCTCGTGGGCGGAGTCTTAACATCTCTCTCTCTCTCTCAGGACTCGCCGGCATTCCCGGCCTCCCGTTGGGCGGAGGCCGTCTGTCGGCGACTGGGCGGCGACGCCGGCGGCTCGCCGGTGGTGGCGCGCGGAACGGCGAACGCCGACGACGACCTCGACCTGGCCGGAGCGCTCGGGTGGGCGGAGGACTACGCGCGGGGCTTTTTGGCGGCCTTTCCCGAAGGTACGAAGAGCGCGGTGGCGGGGGGACCCGAACGCTGAGGGTTAAAATTAACGCTCGTTTGCCGCATTTGAAACGTCTCGTGGCGTCGATGGGGGCCAAGACACGCCTTCCCACCAACGAAGCTCATATTTATTCACGCCCTAATTTCGGACGATAAAGCGCAATAGTAACGTCCTGATTTTTGGAGTATCGGATTTTATCGCGAGTTTAAATCCGATCCAGTAGTCGCGTATTTTTTTAAATATTAAGGTGCCTTTTGACTGCTCAGAAACTATTTATAGTAACAGATCATGCAATATCTTAAACAATTTTAATTCAAACAAAGTTATTTATCACTCATCATTGTTATGACATGTTATATTATTTTTACTGCTCTAAAAGGATAGGCATTGCAGATTTGCCAAATATTACGAATCTCCTACTAAATACACATTTTGTATCAAAAAAATTAAGCAATGTTTTTTTTTAAAACAATTTACATGGGGAAAAAAATTAAAATGTTGAAAATATTTGTTGTTGGCTCACCATTTTAACTTACCGCGAAGACTCATTTTGAAACACAATGTAAATTTTGCGTTTTGCACGTTGTCAAAACGTTCAATTATTTTGAAAGTCAAGTAGCGCGCTCACTTCCTTTTCATGTGTATTCTCATCAGTTTTTTCAAGCAGTGTGTTAGCCACAAAACCAAACCGTCAGTAATAGTTGATTTTTTTATTTATTGGCTAGAATTAACTATTTAAAAAAACTATTGAAAAACATTACAAAAATTTCATATAATTGCGCTTTATTTTTGTATGCGTCGCTGGTAAATGCCACTAGGAAAAAGTCACAAAATTTGAAAACAATTTGTTACGTTCTCGTTCCTTCGCCACTAACTCTATAAAGTAGCCTACCATTGACAATGAAGAACGTAAAGCACTAGGCGTCCAATCCGTTTGGACGTCTCATTCCGTTGACTTGCTGTCAAACTGTTACATGGCTTCCACTTTTCAAAACTCGTTAGCGGCGCTAACATCGTCGCTAAGCGGAGGGCCCGCGTCGGCGTCTCGTCGGGCTCGCCGTTCGACGTCGCTGAAGCTGAGTATCAGGTTGACCTCGCCGGCGTCCTTGCGTAGTATCGCCGAGATCATCTAAAGCGCAAAAATCCACGTGTTTGTAAAGAGAGAGAAAAAAAGTCACCATAAAACCAACATCCAGACTCAAAATAATAATAAAAATAAATTCAAGTCATAGCAAAAGCTAACTAGTTAGCCCATGAGGAATTTAGCAAACATTGGCAAATCAGAGAGACGCGTAGGTCCGCTACCCGGCCGAGACGCGGCTCTCCCAGCAAAGTCCTGAAGGGGGCGTCGTTTTGCGCGAAACTCCTCAGGTGGGCGCACACGTGATCCACTTGCTGCCTCCAGTAACCTGTCAAGGAAATTATCACTATTGAGTAGTAGCTAACAGTCGTAGCTAATATAATAAGGTGCTCACCCCCCTAAAATGTGACCCCAAATGAATGTATCTCTTTTCTTATTTAAAAAAACGTTTTAAATTCATATTTCACCTTTTTTTGTGCAGGATTTTTTTACGTATTTATTTATTCTATATATTTTTATGTGTGTCTGACCTCTGCCCGGGCTGACGGCGGCGAGCGGCGGTCGATCCCGCCGATTGGTCGCCGGCTGCCCGGCGGCCTCGGGCTCCGCCCGCCGTAGCGCGACGGGTGACGTCTGCGTCTGGCGGGAAGGGGATCCAAAAAATGTCATTCACACTTCTTCTTTGTTTTGATTCCCCCAAATCAACAGGAAATGCTCCAAAACATACAGGAAGTGACTCCAGATACCCCGAAAAAAAGTGATTCCCTAGCACGTTAGGCAAGTCCATTAAAATCATTTAAATATGATTTGGATTTGTATCAAAATACGGTAATCACCTGGCAATTCGACGTGGCCGCGCGTTGACTAGAAGGGGGCGGAGCGTCCAGAAAGAGGCCGCAGACGGCGCAGTTGGCGGCTTGCGGGGGCACGGCGGCCCCGCAGCCCACGCATGTCTTGTACGTGGCGACGGCGGTGGGCTCGCTGCGGACGCGGGCTTTGGCGCCGCACCAGTCGCAGTAGCGGGCGTCCGCTCGATTTCCGCGTCGACATTCCGAGCACGGTAACTCCACGTCGGGAGGTACCTGCGCACGAGAGCTTTATGTCCCGGCGTCCGTAACTCTGGGCGGGGGCGGAGCATCACCTGTGCCAGGGCGTGGCTTATCCCCACGCCAGCCTCGGTGGGGACTTGAGTGTCGCACAACACGCATCGCACCTGACGCACGCAAACGCACGAGCGTCAGGCCGTCGCCGCGATCGCCGCTGCGCGCGAGGTACCTTCTGGCCGTCGACAGGGGGCGTCACGTGTCGCGGCAAGGGGGCGCCGCACGTCGCACACCACCATTGCGAGCGCCTACAAGACCAGATAAAATCGACGTCGATTACGGCACATGTTCGATGTCCAACAGTGTAATATAAAATGTTATTTGACGTCAAATTCATTTAAATTATAAAAATAAACAGGAAGTGACCCAGAAATGCCCGAAAGGTAACTCAAAATAAATGCAAAGTGAAACATAAATGCCTAAAAATCAAGCAAAAGTATCATGTTTTCCTGCATATAAGCCGTACTCGTAACTCAAAAAATGACTGAATCAAGGGAGCGGCTTATATGCGCACAAGACCTGCTATACTCTTTTTCACCAGTAGGTGTGGACAACGTAGATGTCGGCGTCTTACCTTAAGAAGCAAGCCTTCACTGATGCCGCCATACTTGTGGCGTTTGGTGCTTCCTCACACGCGGGCAGCCCTTCAAAACAAAAGCAAAAGGTCAAAGGTCTTACATTCAACTTTGCCGCTTTTAACTCGTTTACTATTATCGATAACAATAGATGTCAAATCAAATGGAACGCCGCCATTGAATGATTCATCTAAAAATGTCCAGAAATCAACAGGAAGTGACCAAAAAGGATAGCTTAATTGATTAGCGTCAAGCGTAAGAATTTGTTGTAAAAATGCCCACCTGGTGACGCCTCTCGCACGACGAAGACTTTGGTGACCATGGCGCTCTCGCGGCCGTCGCTGCGGACGCCAAAGGCGAGAAAGTGGCCAAGTCTGGAGAAGTTTGGGAGGCGGCGCTCACGCTACCTGGTGACAGCCATTGCCCTCACACACACCCGTCCGGCGGGCAACGGGAAAGGGGCGACGTAGCGCCGCCCGGCGCTTCCCGGCGACGCCCACTGAGGCCTGGAGCCATCCAGCGTGTAGAAAACTTGCGCACCGCTCGTGTCTGCGTCCAATTGATGCAAGGGTGATTAATCGACTGAGATCGAAACCTCAAAAGGGGGGTGCTGTAGCCTATCCCAGCTAGCTACGACCACCTGGCGGGGGACACCGCGAATTGTTGGCCGTTCAGCCAATCGAAACGCACATGTAGGAGTTCATTTGAATAAATGCACTCCCTCTCTTTGTGTCTGGACACCAGTTAGACGCATAGCGCCCCCAACTGGCCTGGAGGTGAATAATTGATAAATGTGTTTCGTACCCGACTGAATGCACACTGGCGTTCTGCTGTCAACGTGGTTCTTTGATGCTGGCTTCTCCCAGTGCATGATGGGAATGATGCGCGGCGCCAAAACCGCCATGATGATGCCCGATCTGTCAATAAATTCAAGTGATGGTTAGCAACGCTGAGTGGTCCCCCCCACGCCCCCCTACATTGCATGGGGAAAAAAATGTGTAATCTTGGGCGAAAACAAGACAAAACTTTAACAAAAAAAGTCAAACTTACTTGGAGTCAAGCCTCCAAAACGTTTATAGGACGTGCTCGTCAACTTTGTTTGCGTCGCCATAGCAACAACCCTAGATATCACACATGTAGAACTACATGCAGAAAGTCAGTGCTGTTACTAACGGGTGGCCATCTTAAGGCAGTAGACTCCGTTGTAACAAACTTAATGTACGGTGCAGGAAATGTTAATTCTGGATATATATACTAAAAAGACCGAAACGCAGGAAACACATCGACCACAAATAACTCCACCCCCTACAAGACAAGTTTTGATCAGGCAATATTTAGGACGGCTCAGCGTTTGTGTTATGGCTCGAGGACCCTCATCGTCAAGCACGTTGCTAACCGGCTAGCAGGCTAACGAGATAACGCAACTTCTGACCAACTAGTCACCAAGTGCAGTCTCCTCATTTAAATAACCCTTGTTTAGAGTGAAAGACGAAGAAATCGTTCGAGATGTCTGAAGTCAAAGTCAAGGAAGAAAAGAACGCCATTGAACCCGCCGAAGTTGAAAACAGGTCAGTCACGGTGATTCAATTCACTCGGCGTCTCCTCGTTTTGTTCAACATGCCTCATTTATATCAACTAAGAAGCCTTCTTGCTGGATTCTCCCACAGTGAAATATTGGGCTGCCAGTCTAAAGTCGTAATATCCCATAAAAATCTGAAGTCATATTTTTCTCATTTTTTGTGTACAGAACTATGCATCCATTGGACGTGTATTGCTTCAATAGGGTTTTCAATATCAATTTCTCTACTGTACTAGCTATCACAACACAATGAGTTAAGCTAATGCTAACTATTTGAATAAATGGCGACTGCCCCTGAAATGGTCGTCATTTATATTTATTGCAGCCCCTAAACCATGGTGTCAAAGTAGCGGCCCGGGGGCGAAATCTGGCCCGCCGCATCATTTTGTGCGGCCCGAGAAAGTAAATCATGAGTGCCGACTTTCTGTTTTAAGATCAAATTAAAATGAAGAGTATAGATGTATATTACATTTCCTGATTTTCCCCCTTTTAAATAAATAATAGTCATTTTTTAACCATAATTTTGTTCAAAAATCATTTTGTAAAATCTAAAAATATATTTTAAAAAAAGCTAGAATAAACATTGTTTTAGATCTATTAAAAAACTGAATATTCAGGGCCTTTAATCCAGTTCATTTAATCAGTTTATTTAAAACTATCTAAATGTATCTAAAATGGTCCGGCCCACATGAAATCGAGTTGACATTAAGCGGCCCGCGAACCAACCCGAGTCTGACACCCTTGCTCTAAACCTTCATCTCGTAACGTTACAACCTTTTTGCCCGGTAATATCTCAAAGAGAATGTAATTGCCGAAAAAAGGGAACCCAAGGAAATGAAGATCGATCTTTCCAAAGTAAGTATCTGATGTGAAATGGTGTTTTCAGGATCAAGGCCCTGTGTCAGCAGTTCCCTCACGGCATCACGGACGAGGTGATCCAGAACGACATGCCCCAGCTGGAAGCTCAGCAGAGGGCCGCCGCCATCAACAAGCTTCTCTCGCTGGTGGGTTTGACGCCGTCCCTCCCTCCACGTCGCCTCTCCCCAACATCTACTCTCCGACAGGGGTTGCTGGATCTGCTGAGGAACAGCACCGGTCTCCTCTATAGGCTGAAGGACACGCAGACCGCCAGGTAATGCAACCCTATTTTTCATAGTCACCTTAATTGAAAGAACAAATGCTCGTGGTAAATGTTGTGGCATCCCAACTGTATGATTGTGGCAAAGGCTTCGCCTCCTTAGTTATGGTCGTTAAACCGACACATTCTGTGAGTTTTTTGGGAGTAACACGATATTTTTGCGTGTGATATTAGCAAGATGAAGGGCTCGGACAACCAGGAGAAGCTGGTCTACCAGATCATCGAAGACGCCGCCAACAAGGGTGAGCCCGCAAGCTAGCGAGCGAACGGGCACCGTGCTAACCGAACGTCCGTCGGCAGGCATCTGGAGCCGAGACATCCGCTTCAAGAGCAACCTCCCGCTGACGGAAATCAACAAGATCCTCAAGAACCTGGAGAGCAAAAAACTCATCAAAGCCGTCAAGTCCGTGGCGGTCAGTCTCCGGAGATTTCCTATAAAAATGTTTCATGTATTTAACAACAAAAACAAAAGGAAATCCTACCGTATTTTGCCCTTTTTAATATACGGGTATATTTAATGATTTTTGCTTTTTTGAGCCTCCCGTTTGTGCGCTATTTAATATACCCCCTGCCATTTAATATACCCGGGTATATTAAACGGCAACTCAGCTTTTTTGGCAAGAATTGTATGGTGTTCATGGGGCATAATTATAGATACTTGAGTTCATTAAAATTCCAAGTCAGACTTTATTCAGCAGTAAGTAGTTTTAATCTGAGCAGTAAGTACTTTTAGTCTGCAAAACGTTGATGCACCCCGTCACGGCATAAAGAGTGCGTAGTGGATCGTACCTTCCCGTTTGTGCGCCTTTTAATATACCCCTGCCGTTTAATATACCCGGGTATATTATTAATTAAACAGCAAAATACGGTAAGCCTAAAAAATTTCTTCAATATGTGAGAACCTGGAAAATGATGAAACAACAAAACTGAAAAATGGAATAATCACATGATGGCCAAAAAAATGCTAGCATGAAAAATGAAAAAACACAAAACTCTGAGAAACGAAAAACAGCTATGTAAAACACAAAGCAGTGATAATTGGAACCCCAGCTGACTTTTGACCTTTTGTCCCCCAGGCGTCCAAGAAGAAAGTGTACATGTTGTACAACGTGCAACCCGATCGCTCGGTGACGGGCGGCGCCTGGTACAGCGACCAGGACTTTGAGTCTGAGTTCGTGGAGGTTCTCAACCAGCAGTGTTTCAAGTTCCTGCAAGGAAAGGTAAGCCAGCGTCGCCCCGACCCCAACCCTATCGAGGAACTTTTCATCAATCAATTTGAAGCAGACTTTTTTTTGGACCTTTTATGTGGGTATCTGCCATTTTGATTCCTACATTTACGCGTTTTCCGCTAATCTACGTGTCAAAGTGGCGGCCCGGGGGCCAAATCTGGCCCGCCGCATCACTTTGTGTGGCCCGGGAAAGTAAATCATGATTGCTGACTTTCTGTTTTAGGATCAAATTTAAATGGAGTATAGATGTATATTAAATTTCCTGATTTTCCCCCTTTTAAATCAATAATAGTAATTTTTTAATCCATTTTTTCTGTGTTTTTAGTTCAAAAATCATTTTGTAAAATCTAAAATTATATTTAAAAAAAAAAGCTAAAATAAACATTGTTTTAGATCTATTAAGAACTGAATATTTAGGGCTTTTAATCCACTTCTTTTAATCCATTTATATAAAAAAATCTAAATATTATATCTAAAATGGTCCGGCCCACGTGAAATCAAGTTGACGTTAAAGCGGCCCGCGAACCAACCCGAGTCTGACACCATTGCGCTAATCGCACCGACGCTTCTAACATCGCGTAGGCGGAGTCGGCGCGGGATGGCGAGCAAAGTCCGATGTTGCGGCGGAACGCTTCCTTCGCCACTTCGCACGAAGTCTGGAAGTACATCTGCGAGCTGGGCATCAGCAAGGTAAACACGGGTGTGGGGAGGCGGGGCGTTCTCCCGTCGGCTCTGACCGTGGGCTCCGCCCCCTCGCCGGCAGGTGGAGCTGTCCATGGAGGACATAGAGACCATCCTGGACACGCTGGTGTACGACGGCAAGGCGGAGCCCGACGTGATGGCGGCCAAGGAGGGAACGGTGGGCAGCGTGGACGGACGCCTCAAGCTGTACCGCGCCGTCGAACCCGTCCTGGCTCCCGCCGCCCTCGTCAGGACGCCCTGTGGACTCTGCCCGGTAACTAGTCGCCCGCCATATCAAATTTGCCCCGAGTTGAGCTTGTCGTCCGTTCGCTCCCAGGTTTTTGATGACTGTCACGAAGGCGGCGAGATCTCGCCGTCCACCTGCGTCTACTTGGACCAGTGGCTCGATTTCTGACTCACGCCGGCGTCTTTTCGGTTTTTCAGCTTTCACCTCAATGGATTAGTATTCTACTAGTGACAACTCACAGTCGGTGGACGAGTGGACGTCTATTGCCGTCGACGACGCCGGAACGGTAAAATGATTGGCCTCGGTTTGCGGCAAGGGACGTCCTATCCGTTTGTACTGGCGCCAATCGTTGGCCTCTTTGGGTCCAGCCTGATGGGACGTCCCCGGCCGTCAATGACGTTGCATCATGGGTAACGGCAGTCCACACAGTTCCTTATCAATACAGGCAGTCGGACGATGTCTGGTTTTACGTTTTTGCGAAGAACAGAGTCCATATTTATCAGAGGAGATTTATTGTTTAAAAAAAAGTAGAAATATAAATAAAAACACTACAAGTCAAATTTTTCGTCCAGAGCTGTCCAAACCTTTTATTTATATATATATATATATATATATATATATATATATATATATATATATATATATATATATATATATATATATGTATATGTATATGTATATGTATATATATATATATATATATATATATATATATATATATATATATATATATGTATATATATATATATATATATGTATATATATATGTATATATATATATATATATATATATATGTATATATATATATATATATATATATATGTATATATATATATATATATATATATATATATATATGTATATATGTATATATGTATATGTGTATGTGTATGTGTATATATGTATATGTGTATGTGTATATGTATATGTATATATGTATATATGTATGTATATATGTATGTGTATATATATATGTATATATATATATTTATTTATTTAATCAGATACCCACACTGATTAAGTTCTACTACTTTGGTGTCTGATGCAAGATGGACGCCAATCACTCACGGCGCCGACTTGGCTTTCGGACATCTAGCTTCCCATTTTCGATATCTGTTCTCGTCCCCTCGGTGATCCGCGTCCAATCCGAACCCTTCCTCCGGTTCTGTGCCGTGATTCCGAGCAGCGGTTCCGCTGCGGGCGTCAGTTGGGAAACGCCGGACGGGAGGCAACCGAATGGACGCCGTCTCTCTCCGTTGACGGCGGCTCAACTCGCCGCCGTAATCTGGTTTGGGGCTCGCGACGTCCGAACGCCATTTGAACATGAGGATGCTGATGCTGACATCAGAGGCCACGGGACAGCAGGTGCGCGAGATTTCGCCTGCAATTGATTGACAAATTTCAGCACTAAAGATAACATTTATTTTGTTTATTTTGTTTTCTGCAAAATGAATGGTGATGTAGCGTCTTTTGCTAATGGTAACTCATGCGACCAAACGGATTTACGAGTCACCACGAAGGATTATTTCATGGTATCCGAACTACGGCCCGCGGGCCAATTGCGGCACGGTTTTACTTAACCCACAGCAAATGAAAATTTCAACAAAAATGGCGCACACACAATACGCTTAAAGGTCCTAAGAAATGGTCATCTGCGTGTAAAAAAAATAACTTCACTATGTAAGATGCAGAAACCAAATTTGGCTGTTTTTTTAAACTATGACGTCGCTATTCCATTCAAAACAATGCATCAGGGCACGCCCACTTTTTCCCAGCAATTGAGCTTGTGACGTCACAACCACCACTGGCTTGATCATGTGTTCCCAGAAATCTGCAGCTCATTCTGGGTTTGATGCTCATTCTATGTTTCCCCATAAGTCTTGACAGGGAGCGAGGGCGGAGTCATGGGGGCGGCCGTCGGGAGCGCCCGCCGCCCCTGAGGCCAAATGGCGGACAAGACGGCGCCGCGCTGCCAGCTGAGGCTGGAGTGGGTCCACGGCTATCGCGGGCACCAGTGCCGCAACAACCTCTACTACACGGCCGGGAAGGAAGTGGTCTACTTTGTGGCCGGCGTGGGCGTGGTCTACAATGCCCGCGAACACACCCAGAAGTTTTACCTGGGACACAACGATGACATCATCAGGTCAGATTCCCTGCGGGCCGCGTTTTTCCCCGCCGAGTAAGACGGCGAACTGGGATGCGCTCTTTTCCAGTCTGGCGCTGCATCCCGACAAAGTGCAGGTGGCGACCGGTCAGGTGGGCAAGGACCCCTACGTGTGCGTGTGGGACACGTACGCCATGCAGACTGTCTCCATCCTGCGCGACGCGCACACGCACGGCGTGGCCTGCTTGGCTTTCGACGCCGACGGACAGGTGAGCCGGTTGGCACGCGATTGGACGCCGCCGCCGCTGACGCGCCGTCTCGTCCGGTCCTCTAGCGGTTGGCCTCGGTGGGACTGGACGCCAAGAACACGGTGTGCGTGTGGGACTGGAGGAGAGGACGCGTCCTGGCCTCGGCCACCGGACATTCGGACAGGGTGGGAGTGGCTAGGTCGCCGGCCGCCTGACCTTTTGGCCGGGGGTTTGAGCCCACGTCTGCCGGATTTCCGCAGATATTCGACGTGGCGTGGGATCCGCAGCTTTCCACGCGACTGGTCAGTTGCGGAGTCAAGCACATCAAGGTGACGTCAAGTTTTAAAAAAAAGTTTTTGGGCATCTGCTGCATATTAAGGCTGATACGGCAAAGGGGCGTGGCCACGAGGAAGTGGAAAAATACAGTTGCAACCCGATTTTAATGGCACTCTGGTGGCTTTTTCAGTTCTGGACTTTATGCGGGAACGCCCTGACCCCCAAGCGCGGGATCTTCGGGAAAACGGGCGACCTGCAGACTATTTTGTGCGTGGCCGCCGCCAAAGAGCAGACCACCTACTCGGGAGCGCTCAACGGCGACGTCTACGTGTGGAGGGGGGCGGCGCTGGTCCGGACCGTGCAGGCTGCGCACGGGGTACGTATACGCGCACGAGTGGGTGGGCGGGCGGCATCCAGACCGATCCAAAACCCGTCGCCGCTTTCAGGCTGGAATCTTCAGCATGCACGCCAGCGAGGAAGGCTTCGCCACGGGCGGACGCGACGGCTGCGTGCGTCTCTGGGACGCCGACTTCAAGCCCATCACCAAGATTGACCTGAGGGAAGCCGAACAAGGGTACAAAGGTGGGCTCCGTCCGTCCGGGGTCAAAAAAAAAAATGAAACGCCAAGTGTCCCCTCGCCGGAATGGCGAAAACGGAGGGACTACCGTATCGCTCATCCAATGGTTTCCTCTCCTCGCTCAGGTCTGTCCATCCGCAGCGTCTGCTGGAAGGCGGATCGCGTTCTGGCCGGCACGCAGGACAGCGAGATCTTCGAGGTGATGGTCCGCGACAGGGACAAGCCGTTGCTGTTGGTGCAGGGCCACAGCGAAGGCGAGCTCTGGGCGCTCGACCTCCATCCCAAGCAACCGGTCGCCGTCACCGGGAGCGACGACCGATCCGTGAGGTGAGCGGCCGGCCGGCGGGAATTTTCCATAGCCGTGACGTGATTTTAGCGCCGAGCTAACCAGAGCTAACTTTTAGGCCACCGGTGTCAAAGTGGCGGCTGGGGGGCCAAATCTGGCCCGCCACATCATTTTGTGTGGCCCGGGAAAGTAAATCATGAGTGCCGACTTTCTGTTTTAGGATCAAATTAAAATGAGAGATTTAGATGTATATTAAATTTCCGGATTTTCCCCCTTTTAAATCAATAGTTGTAATTTTTTAATCCATTTTTTCTGTGTTTTTTGTTCAAAAATCCTTTTGTAAAATCTAAAAATATATAAAAATATTTTCTGTTTTCCACTTTAATATGGAACATAATTAAAGAAAAATTTGGTTTCCTTTTGCAATGAAAAACAAGTGATTAAATAAATGATTTTCCCTTACTAAGAAAAAAAAAGCACATGTCAAAGTGGCGGCCGGGGGGCCAAATCTGGCCTGCCACATCATTTTGTGTGGCCCAGGAAAGTAAATCATGAGTGCCGACTTTCTGTTTTAGGATCAAATTCAAATGAAGAGTATAGATGTATATAAAATTTCCTGATTTTCCCCCTTTTAAATCAATAATTGTAAATTTTTAATCCATTTTTTCTGTTTTTAGTTCAAAAATCATTTTGTAAAATCTAAAAAAAAAATATTTAAAAAAGCTAAAATAAACATTGTTTTAGATCTATAAAAAACTGAATATTCGGGGCTTTTAATCCAGTTCTTTTAATCCATTTATATAAAAAAATATCTAGATATTCTATCTAAAATGGTCCGGCCCACGTGAAATCGAGTTGACGTTAATGCGGCCCGCAACCCAACCCAAGTCTGACACCCTTGTTTCAGGCTGTGGAGCCTTCCCGACCACACCCTCCTGGCCCGCTGCAACATGGAGGAATCGGTACGCAGCGTCTCCTTCAGCAACGACGGCTCTCAGCTAGCCCTCGGCATGAAAGACGGCTCCTTCACCGTCCTGCGCGTCAGGTAAGCGAGTCCCCCGCCGTCCTCCACGTCCGAGCCACCCGCTGACTCGCCCCGCCGATGCCTTCAGGGACATGACGGAGGTGGTCCACATCAAGGATCGCAAGGAGGTGATCCACGAGCTCAAGTTCTCCCCGGACGGGTCCTTCCTGGCGGTGGGCTCCAACGACGGCGTGGTGGACGTCTACGCCGTGGCGCAGCGTTTTAAAAAAGTGGGCGAGTGCGCCCGCTCCGCCTCCTTCATCACCCACCTGGACTGGTCCGTCGACTCCCGCTTCCTGCAAACCAACGACGGCGCCGGAGAGCGCCTCTTCTACCGGATGCCGGGTAAAGTCCGCCGCCCAGGCGTGCCTTACACAAGCTGACCTTTGACCTGGTGCGCAGGAGGTAAACTGGTGTCCAAGGAGGAGGCCAAAGGCCTCCACTGGATGACTTGGACCGGCGTGCTGGGTCCGGAAGTCAACAGCATCTGGCCCAAATACTCCAACGTGACCGACGTCAACTCGGTGGACGCCAACTACGCCAACGGCGTGCTGGCCGCCGGCGACGACCCGGGCCTGGTCAAACTCTTCCGCTTCCCGTGCGTCAAGAAAGGTGGGTCTGCTCTTCTGCCGCCCCGTCATCCCTCCCCCCGCCGGCGAACCCGCTTTTCTGGCGCAGGCGCCAAGTTCAAAAAGTACACGGGACACTCGGCCCACGTGACCAACGTGCGCTGGTCGGGCGACCTGCAGTGGCTGGTCAGCACCGGCGGGGCCGACCACGCCGTCTTCCAGTGGCGCTTCCTGCCCGAAGGCGTCATGAACGGAGTCCTGGAGCCACTCCTCCAAGGTGAGGAGAAGAAATGGAGACCACTCATTGGCTGGTGCTTCACAATGCTGTTGACTCAATGCAAAAATCGACCCAAAATGAATGTGACATTTTTGCATCTTTTTAGAAGGCTACGCCGACTCCAACAGCGGCGAATCGGACTCGGACGTGTCCGACGTCCCCGAGATCGACTCGGATATCGAGCAGGAGTCTCAGCGCAACTACGAGCGGCAGGTGAGCCCAAGGCGGGTCTCGGGCGCCGCGGACCAAGCCGACGCCTCCCTGTCGTCCCCGTCGGCAGGTTTACAAGGACGACTTGCCGCAACTACGCAGGAAGCTGACGGGTTCCCTGAAGAGGCAGAAAGCCCCCGAGGAGGGACTCCGCCTCCAGTTCGTTCACGGGTATGTCCATTTACTCGTATCTCAAATCAACTTTTCCCATAGAAATGAATTACAATCATGTCATTCGTTCCCACCCTCTGTGAAAACACCAAAAACCTTTTCTTGGCACTTACCCTTCATTGCACCGGCTTGCTTTGGACCCATTATTTTTCCTCTTCATTCTGCACTGACTAATGCAAAAAACCTCCCGCTTCTCGGCCACCTGGTTGTCTGGTATCTCAAGGCAAATATTTGCTCAGAATTGTACTCGTATCTCAAATTTCTGGTATGTTGGGACACTTGTATGCCAAGGTATTACTGCAAGAGTGTCAGACTCGGGTTGGTTCGCGGGCCGCGTTAACGTCATCTCGATTTCATGTGGGCCGAACCATTTTAGATATATTATTTAGAGTTTGTTTTTTATAAATGGATTAAAAGAACTGGATTAAAGCCCTGAATATTCAGTTTTTATAGATCTAAAACAATGTTTATTTTAGCTTTTTTATATATATTTTTAGATTTTACAAAATGATTTTTGAACTAAAAACACAGAAAAAATGGATTAAAAAATTACAATTATTGATTTAAAAGGGGGAAAATCTGTCAATTTAATATACATCTATACTCTTCATTTTAATTTGATCCTAAAACAGAAAGTTGGCACTCATCATTTATTTTCCCGGGCCACACAAAATGATGCGACGGGCCAGATTTGGCCCCCGGGCCGCCACTTTGACACATGTGTATTACTGTATCGGGATGGAATGGTATCACCACATGAGGTCATACCCACCCCTAGCGGGAAATATTTTAGCAACGAGCCCCGAAACGGCGTAACGGCGAGCTCCTCCCCCAGGTACCGGGGCTTCGACTGCCGCAACAACCTGTTCTACAGTCAGACGGGCGAGGTGGTCTACCACGTGGCGGCCGTGGCGGTGGTCTACAACAGGCCGCAGCACAGCCAGCGGTTCTACCGGGGGCACGACGACGACATCCTCTGCCTGGCGGTGCACCCCCTGAAGGATTACGCCGCCAGCGCGCAGGTAAGACGGCCGACCGCTCGCCGTCCGACCGCTCGCCGTCCGTCCCCTCGCTCGCTCACGGCCGCTCCCCCGGTCAGGTGGGCCGAGACCCGGCCGTCCACGTGTGGGACATCGCCACTCTGAAATGCCTGTCGCTGCTCCGGGGTCACCACGGCACCGGCGTCTGCGCGCTGGACTTTACGGGTAGGCCTGCCGTCCGACACCCCCGGTTTAGCCGTCCGTCCTCGCCAATCCCGCCTCTTTTTGGCGGGCAGGCGACGGGAAGAGCTTGGTGTCGGTCGGGATGGACAACTTCCACTCGGTGGTCGTCTGGGACTGGAAGAAGGGCGAGCGACTGGCCAAAAGCAGGTAGGCCCGGCCGAGGACCCGCCGCGCTCCGCTCTTGACCGGCGACCGCTCGTTTGCAACAGGGGTCACAAGGACAAAGTCTTTGTGGTGAAGAGCAACCCCTTTCGGATGGACAAGCTGGTCACGCTGGGGATGAAACACATCAAGTTTTGGCAACACTCAGGTAAACCTACCCGAAAATCCTGCTTCAAATTTCAGCCAGAAAAACACCAGGTCGCGGGGGGTGCTGGAGCCCATCCCAGCAAATTACGGGCACCGGGGGGGACAAAGGACAACCATTCGCGATCGTATATAGGGGCAATTTAGCGTGTGCGGTCGATTGGTCGCCGGTCGATTGGTTGCCGGTCTTTTGGTCGCCGGTCTTTTGGTGGCCCCGACCGCAACAACGGGTGACCAAAAGACCGACGACCAAAAGACCGGCGACAAAACAAGGTAAAACAACAGTCTACGTATCAATAAAAGCCAACAGTGGCCATGAGCAGTTTTACTGAGCCGACGTGCGAGTGTAAAAGAGTTTGAATGTACATGCGTTGTCCCTTTAAGAAGCTACGTCAGTCAGGATCTTAACAAGTTCTCCAACAAAAAACAATAAAAGTACGGGAAATTTGGAGATTTTCTTTAGCCTAATAATTTCTAGGGCATTAAGTATGACTAAATAGTAATTTGCAGTTTGTATTTAGGGAATTTAAGCAATGATTTAAATGGTAATTATCACTTACCTTCCGGGCGACCAAAAGTCGGCGACCAATCGACCGTGTACCCAATTCAGCATAGAATTAGCCTAGCATGCATGTTTTTGGGATGTGGGAGGAAATCGGAGTACCCGGATAAAACCCATGCTTGGATATTTAAACGCTCGCTTGCAGGGGGCGGCCTGACGTTCAAACGCGGGATCTTCGGCAACCTGGGCAAGCAGGAGACCATGATGTCGGCGTGCTACGGGCGCTCGGAGGACTCGCTCTTCTCGGGGGCCGCCAACGGGGACGTTTACGTTTGGCGAGACACCGCGCTGCTCAAGACCGTCAAGGCCCACGACGGACCCGTCTTCGCCATGTGCTCCTTGGACAAGGTCCCGCCCACTTTTTCCCTCTCTTTCAAGTCTTTGCATGACTATAGCTAGGAAATGATGGAGATAGACGTCCAATCCATTCGAGGCGGCGGATAAACAAATGCGTTTCCTTCACGTGGCGACTGTTTGCAAAAGTGAATAGCCACGCAAAACAATCGGAAGTAGCAACAACAAAACGACTTTGCCGCCCGCCGTCCAGGGTTTCGTGACGGGCGGGAAGGACGGCGTGGTGGAACTGTGGGACGACGCCTTCGAAAGATGTCTGAAGACCTATCCCATCAAGAGGACGCTTCTGTCCCCCGCGTCCAAAGGTGAGACGTTCGTCGACCGCCGTTTTGTGGGAACGGACGTCGAAACGGATTGGACGTCTTTTCCTTTTTAGGACTGCTGCTCGAAGACAACCCGTCGGTCCGAGCCATCGCGCTGGGACACGGCCACATCCTGGCGGGGACCAAGAACGGAGAAATCCTGGAGATCGACAAGAGCGGACCCATGACCCTGCTGGTCCAGGTGAGCCGGGTCCTCCGGGTCCTCCGGTTCTCCGGTCCAGTCCTCTCTCCGTCCCGAAACGACCACGAACGTCTCGCCATCAGGGTCACATGGAGGGCGAGGTCTGGGGTCTGGCCGCCCACCCTCTGCTTCCCGTCTGCGCCACCGTCGGCGACGACAAAACCCTGAGAATGTGGGAGCTGTCGGCCAACCACCGAATGGTCGCCGTGCGCAAGCTCAAGAAAGGTGGGCTCTCCGTCCGTCCTCCCACTCGCCGGCCGGCCGGCGCCTTGAAATTGTGGGCGGTCGTGTCGCAGGCGGACGTTGTTGCGCCTTCTCCCCCGACGGAAAAGCTCTGGCGGTGGGTCTGAACGACGGCAGCTTCTTGGTGGTCAACGCCGATACCCTGGAGGACATGGTGACCTTCCACCATCGCAAGGAGCTCATCTCAGACATTCGCTTCTCTCAGGGTACTGTGTTTTCTCACATATTAGCCGCCTACGCGTTTAAGCCACACCCTTAAAATTGCCTTCAAATCGTTGAATTGGACAATTTCCCTCGCGTAAGACGCGGGCAAGTACCTGGCCGTGGCTTCCCACGATTCCTTCGTGGACATTTACAACGTGCTGACCAGCAAGAGAGTGGGCATCTGTAAAGGAGCCGGAAGCTTCATCACCCACCTGGACTGGGACTCCAGAGGTGAGGTGCCCCGGCACCCTCCCCGACCTTTTTAAGGTTGGGCCTTCTTTTCCAAATGTCCTCCCGCAGGAAAACTTCTTCAGGTCAACACCGGAAGTAAAGAGCAGCTTTTCTTCGAAGCCCCCCGAGGACGCAAGCAGAACATCGGGGCGACCGAGGTGGGTGACCAATCGTGTGACCAATCACAAGTATCGGCTTTTTGAAAAAAATGATGTCTTTAAAAGTAACTCTTTATTTTTGGAGATATACTTTTATGATTCAGCAGCCCGGTGGCTTGAGTGGTTAGCACGTCAGTCCTGGGTTCAAATCCAGGACGCGCAGCTAGCTGGCCGTGGAGGCGGAGTTAAAAGGCAAGACGCTTGTGTGTCGTAGTTGAGCAAGCTGGAGTGGGCCAGCTGGACTTCGGTGGTGGGTCCCAGCTGCGAGGGGATCTGGCCCACCTTCGGCCTGGTCAACACCGCGTCGCTCAGCAAAGATGGCAAACTGCTGGCCAGCGGCGACGACTTTGGCTTCCTCAAACTCTTTAACTTCCCGTGCAAGGTGAGAAGGCCCCGCCCTCTCCGGTCCTCCTTGACCTTTGACCTCCCCCCCCACACCACTAGGGTCAGTTCTCCAAGTTCAAGAAGTACGTGGCTCACAGCGTCAACGTGACCAACGTCCGCTGGTCCAACGACGACGCGCTGTTGCTGTCGGTGGGCGGGGCCGACACGGCGCTCATGATCTGGACGCGGGAGCCGCCGGGTCACAAGGAGAACAAGGCGGCGGACAGCGAGGAGTCCGACGACGACCCCGAGGAAGACGGAGGTACGCCCCCTCTCGCCAACCGGTACGCCGCCGTATTGGACGAGATTATTGACGGAAGGCGCCGTCGCCGCCGCCGCCGCTGCGTAGGCTACGACAGCGACGTGGCTCGGGAGAAGGGCGCCGACTACGTGACCAAGGTCTACTCGAGCAGCATCAGGAAGATGACGGGGACCAAACCTCACCTGCGCTACAAGGAAGTCCCCGGCGAAGAGAGGTACGAAGCCGGGATTCCTTCTTTCTCGTGCTCGGTTCAAGCTCCGCCCTCGCTTCTTTTTTCAGACCTCCGGTGAGTCGAGCCACTCCACTTCCCGACAAGCTGCTGAGAAACAACGTTTCCAAGAAGAAGAAGGCTGTGGAGGTCAGTCAGCTACTGAATGTCACTTAAAGCGAGTCTAATTTGTGTGCATATAAGCCGTTGTGAGGGCTAAGTGATGACAGGTCTTGACCAGTAGGTGTCACTAAAATTCTATTCTAGTTGCTAGAAGAATTAAAGAATACAAGAGAAATACATTCCATATTCCACAGCCGTACCCTCGATTCAGTCATCATTTTTTTGAGCGACAAATACGGCCTACGTGTGAGAGAATACGCTACTTTCTGTCCCTTTTGGATCATTTCTGATCTTGAGGGAAATTCTGGCCCGCTTCCTTTTCATTGGTTGCTTTCTGCTTATTTTGGGGAGTTTCTCGGTGACTCCGTTAGTTTTCGGGGTATTTGAAGTGGTCAATCAGCCTTTTCTCGGCCTTCCCAGGACCTTCAGCTGGACCACGTCTTCGGGTACCGAGGTCTGGACTGCCGGAACAACCTTCACTACCTCAACGACGGCGCCGACATCATCTTCCACACGGCGGCCGCCGCCGTGGTCCAGAACCTGTCCTCGGGTGCGTGCTCGCCTCATCGGGAGCTCCCGTCGGAAATCGAGCGGTCGCCAGATCGGACGTTTTCCCCGTCTGGACAGGAACTCAGAGTTTCTACCTGGAGCACACGGACGACATTCTCTGCCTGACCGTCAACCAGCACCCAAAATACCAGAACGTCATCGCCACGGGGCAGATCGGTGAGCGCTCGCCGGCCGACGTGTCGGCGCCGCATGAACTGGCCCGCTTTTTTTTTGCTCCATCTGCCGCTTTTCTTTTTGCTTTGTTTGCTTTCTCCAACGTCACCGCTTCTTCATCAGGTGACGTCGGCGATCTCCCGGGTAAGCCCTGTCCGCCAAATTCTAAAAATGTACATTTTTATTTTTTTTAATCCAATTTAAACAATTTAAACTACAAGTCAAATTCAGGAAATCAAGGCACACAAAGTTGTCTCCCATTTTCTGGCCTAAAATGTATGGTTCTACTCAAATTTGGGGAAAAATGACCCAATACTGACAGTAAGTGACCCCAAATGTACAAGAAGTTACTGGTACAAGGCCTAAAATCATCAGAAAATGATCCAAAATATAGAATTCCCTGAATTGTTCACAAAGTGACACCAAGTGCTTTGCTTTCCTGAATGTTTGGATGTAGAATTATTTTGATTGGATAGCTTCCCTTCCAAGGGGGGTTCTCGGGGGGCATTACAACGGTTCGGATGCACCATTTTCAGCCCGCCACGCTTGCCGCTCCCGTCCTAACCTTAAATTCCTAACGGTGGCGCCGCACGGCCTCAGGTTTCGCGCCGTCCATCCACGTGTGGGACGCCATGACCAAGCAGACCTTGTCCATCCTGCGTTGTTCTCACGCCAAAGGCGTGGGCTACGTCAACTTCAGCGCCACGGGGAAGCTCCTCCTCTCCGTGGGGGTGGAGCCTGAACACGTCATCACCGTGTGGAGGTGGCAGGAAGGTACATTTGCGCGAGTGGGCGGGCGCCGACCTTTTACTCGCTCCGCCGGCCGACTCCCGTTCTTGAGCTCAGGCGCCCAGATCACCAGCAAAGGGGGCCACCCGGAGCGGATCTTCGTGGTGGAGTTCAGACCCGACTCGGACAGCCAGTTTGTGTCGGTGGGCATCAAACACATCAAGTTCTGGACCGTGGTGGGCGGCTCGCTCTTGTACAAAAAAGGCGTCATCGGCGCCGTGGAGGACGCACGGGTGCAGACCATGTTGGCGGTGGCCTTCGGCGCCGTAAGTACAGTGATACCTTAAAATGTGAGCTTCACGCGTTCCGGGACCGAGATCGTATCTCAAAACAACTTTTCCTGTAGAAAGGAACTACCGTATTTTCACGACTATATGGCGCATCGCGTTTAAAGGCGCAGTGTCAGTAACGAGTGCTATTTCTGTATTTGACACACACAGGACGCACCATTTTTAAAGACGCAGTCATGTATGGCAGAACATACACCAGCTTAAACATACGGACACACGCTAAAAACACGTTTTTAAAAAGGCAACGGAAGCAAAACTGAGTTCGGTTGTACTTTATTTAGCCATTTTACAATGCACTCACGTCATCATCACCCACAAAACCATCAAAGTCCTCATTTTCTGTGTCCGAATTGAACAATTGTCCAAATGAGTCATTGAAAACGCTGAGTTTTATACGTTCGTCCAGGCGGCCACAATCCATTCGCAAATAGTAGCTAGCTAGTAGCTAGCGTAACTAGCCTGGCGCTGCCTGCCACCCTTCGTAAAGCTGTGTTGATGTCGATGTCCACGCCAACATCTAGTGGCAGGAGTTCTTTTGTAAATCCAGCCGGAATGACGGCGAGCACCAAATTAGTGTACTCGCCGTCATACTTGGTGTATTGACAAAAGAACTATATATCCCAGCAGTCACTGCGCAGTACTTTTTTTACGGGGAAAATAGTAGAGTCGGGGGCTGCTTGCCGTAGTTGTGAGAGCTTTAGAGGATGGTGTACCCTATCGACTGATTTATTTTATTTTATCGTGATAACAATTTTAGTATTGGTCCATATATAAGGCGCACTGGATTATAAGGCGCCCTGTCTATTTTGGAGAAAATTTAAGACTTTTAAGTGCGCCTTATAGTCGGGAAAATACGGTAAATGCAAATGATTTGGGTTCTTTGATACACGGGTGCTCCTAACATACGGGATGGATGGATGGAAGACTCTTTGATTTTGACAGACATCTTTCGCAGAACAACCTGACCTTCACCGGCGCCATCAACGGAGACGTGTACGTGTGGAGAGAGCACTTCCTGGTGCGAGTGGTCGCCAGAGCACACAGCGGACCCGTCTTCACCATGTATACCACCCTCAGGGACGGACTCATCGTCACGGGCGGGAAAGAGCGGCCGTGAGTAGTGCATTTTTTTTTTGTCAAGGTGTCAGCTTTTGAGCATTGAAGCTAAGAAGCGCGTAAATGTATGAGCGAGAGTAGAAAATGTGTCCGTCCGACCGAGGTCCTTCTCCCGCCGGCAGGACCAAGGAAGGCGGCGCCGTCAAACTTTGGGACCAAGAGATGAAGCGATGCCGAGCCTTTCAGCTGGAGACCGGTCAAGCGGTGGAGAATGTCCGATCCGTGTGCAGGGGAAAGGTCGGTCCTTCCGTAAATCGCAATGAGCTTCTCGAACGAATTAACGCTCATTGGCTAATGTAATAGAAGAAATTTCACATTTTAATTTGACGAATTAAATGTAAAGTGATCAATTTTATGTTTTAATAGACTTAATGGTGATAAGTTTGATATTAACACAAACGTCACGCATTAAAATATGAGGAATTTAACATTACGACATGTGAAAGTTGGATGTTATAAAGTGAAATATTTCACATTTTGTGTTCTGATTTTTACATCATAACAAAATTAAGATGATGGTTTCATTTGATCAATTTTACATAATAATTTTCATGTTTTAATGTGCTTTTTTATGGGGCAGGATAAAAACGCTTCCATAGACACGCCCTAAAATGAGTTTATTGAAATGTAGTTTATTTTTTCATCTCATTAAATTATTTAGGAATTGATTCATTTTTAAGAAATAACATAAAATCAGGGAACATTATTTACATTTCAATTCATAAATTGTTTTTTGCACTAATTACATTAATTATATGCAGTTTATATACGCATACCTGTCAACCTCTACCGATAACTGCCCTTATAAATGATTATGATTCCCCTTACAAACCCCCAAAAAACCTTACAAACACCGTACGACTCGTACGGTGTTTGTAAGGTTTTTGGGGGGTTTGTAAGGGGAATCATAATCATTTATAAGGGCAGTTATCGGCAGAGGTTGACAGGTATGTATACGTGACGTTCCAGGGCAAGATCCTGGTGGGAACCAAAGACGGCGAGATCCTGGAAGTGGGCGAGAAGAACGCCGCCTCCAACACCATGATCAACGGACACACTCGCGGCGGGATCTGGGGACTGGACGCCCACCCTTTCAAAGACGTCTTCATCTCGGCCAGCGATGACGGGACCGTCCGCATTTGGGACCTGGCCGATAAGGTCGGCGTCGGCTTCGGGCCACGGGGTTGTTCTACCTGGACCCCGCAAAACCAGAACTTTCTAAGCGGAGTTTGACACCCCTCTTGTAGAAACTCTTGAACAAAGTCAACCTGGGCCACCCCGCCAAGTGCGCCTCCTACAGTCCCAACGGCGAGATGGTCTCCATCGGCACGGAGAACGGCGAGTTCATCGTCCTTCTGGTCAACTCGCTCAGCGTGTGGGGCAAGAAGCGCGACCGCAGTGCGCCCATCCAGGACGTACGGTAGGAGCCGCCACGGTGTCCAATTTTCAAGTTGGAATAACGGAGGCCAAAGGCCCGCCTCCATCCGTCCGGCGCGGCAGCTTCAGTCCGGACAACCGCTTCCTGGCGGTGGGCTCGGCCGAGAGCGCCGTGGACTTCTACGACCTGACGCTGGGCTCCTCCCTCAACCGGATCGGCTACTGCAAGGACGTCCCGGGCCGCGTCATCCAGATGGACTTCTCCGCCGACAGCGGGCACATTCAGGTCGCCTCGCCGGAAGGGGGAGGAGCCTCTGTCGGAGGCGGGTTGGAAATTTCTCGTCTCTCCGCCAGGTGTCCACCAGCGCCTACGCTCGGCAGGTCCACGAGGTTCCTTCGGGGAAGCTGTTGACCGACGCGTCCCTGGTGGAGAGGATCACGTGGGCCACCTGGACCAGGTAAAACTCAGTGATAGGTTCACCATATAGGTATTCCCAAATATTTACCTTTCAACAAAAAGAGGCATCTGAACTCATATCCGTATTTCTTGCAAGAAGAGAATCGATCAACACTCGTCTCCGGTCAAGATCATTCTGATGACTCGATGTCTCTCTTGCTAATTTATTCATAAGATTTTAACGCCATGCCCCACAGAAGTCTAAACATTTTTAGAGTCTCATAACAATTTATCTCAGTTCTCAAAACAATTGTAGGTCTGTGGAAGAGTTTTGATGTGAACCATCTTGTGAAGCCGATGCTTCCCAAAACAATCCACAGTTTCCAAGAGCGCTTGTTGTGAACCATCTTGTGAAGCCGATGCTTCCCAAAACAATCCATAGTTCGATGTGAACCATCTTGATGCTTCCCAAAACAATTTACCGTTCTCTTGATGTGAACCATAGTCTCGAGAAGTCCAGTTGCAAAAGGGGAGTGACCTCCAAAGTTGTTTTGGTTCACTTTGGAGCGAGCATTTCTCTTGCAAGAGATGCATTAAAATGCCTTTTATTAATGTCAATAAGCTTCATTGCAAGCACATATATAATGATTATATTTCAAGGGAAATTTATAATAATGATAAACCTATTGCGACGGGCACGTTGCGATTGACTGCCCTTTTCGGCTTGGTCCTTAGCATCGTGGGCGACGAGGTGTTGGGAATTTGGCCTCGCAACACCGACAAGGCCGACGTCAACTGCGCCTGCGTGTCCCGCGCCGGACTCAACTTGGCCACCGGAGACGACTTTGGCCTCATCAAGCTCTTCGACTTCCCATGCTCGGACAAATTTGTACGTCCGCCCGCTAGCTCGAGCTAATCGCCGCCGCTAGCTTGGACTAACCGCCGCTCTCCGCTCTCGCAGGCCAAGCACAAGCGCTACTTTGGCCACTCGGCGCACGTCACCAACGTCCGCTTCTCCTGCGACGACAAGTTTGTTATCAGCGCCGGCGGCAGCGACTCCAGGTGACCTCCGTCGGCGGCAACACTTCCATTTTTCGCACTTTTCGCATTTGATTTTTACAATTTTAACAGTTTAAAAAGTAACGACACTTTCCGCATAGGTACACGGTCGATTGGTCGCCGGTCTTTTGGTCGCCCGGAAGGTTATTGATAATTACCATTTAAATTGTTGCTCAAATTCCCTAAATACAAACTCCAAATTACTATTTAGTCATACTTAATGCCCTATTAACTATTAGGCTAAAGAAAAGCTCCAAATTTCCCGGACTTTTATTGTTTTTTGTTGGAGAACTTGTTAAGACCCTGACTGACGTAGCTTCTTAAAGGGACAACGCATGTACATACAAACTCTTATACACTCACATGTGCGCTCAGTGAAACTGCTCATGGGCATTGTTGGCTTTTATTGATGCGTAGACCATGTTGTTTTACCTTGTTTTGTTGCCGGTCCTTTTGGTCGTCGGTCTTTTGGTCGCCGGTCTTTTGGTCGCCCGTTGTTGCGGTCGGGGTGACCAAAAGACCGCGACCAAAAGACCGGCGACCAATCGACCGCACACGGTCCGCATACGACATGACTGTATTTTGATGCATGTTTTTTTTCTTTCCAGTTTGTTTGTGTGGAAATGTCAGTGAGCGGCAGAAAGAACGGAAGCGCCAAGGAAAACCAAGGACGATGCCGCTAGCGCCTTTTACAAACGGACGGAAAAATTGGCCAGGCCATGGCTCGGATTTGGGGGTTTTTGGAGGTATGCTCGTAAGCCACGGGTGTCCAACCGATTCCACAAAGGGCCAAGTGGGCGCCGGTGTCCCACCAACCAGTGAAGACGACAGCTTTTAACCAATCTCTTCTCTTACGACTGTAATCGAGCGATTGCAGTCAGGTGCTTCTTGGTCAAAATGTCCGTCCTGTTTCAGTTGGGGTGAAATCCCGCACCCACGTTGCCCATTTGCGGATTTGGATTGACACTTGTGTTTTTGTCGGTAGGCTAACTCGATGCTAAAATGACTATCTTGGCCACAGAAGAAGTAGGGAAGCTGACCCCGCCTCTTTTCACACACGAGCCAATCGCCTTCATTCACCCCTCGATGCCTGAATTGACAATTTACAAATAAAACCGAAGTACATTTAAATAGAATCCAAAGTAGCCAATTCATACAGCTAAAAACAAAAACCTCCTAAAGTCAATATTGAAAATGAGTCATGTAAATGTAGAAAATTATTGTATTTATTTTTTAATAATTGAAAGAGAGAGAAGATTTTCCTGACAAATCAAAAACAGGAGATTATTAATAATTGCCTCTATCCTTTACTATTTTTTTTCATGTTTATTCATTTTAAATGTTGGAAAAGAAGGGAAAAAAACTGTCACTTCTCTCATTTATGCAGTCGCGTTATTGGAATCTGATTTTGCTGAGAAATAACAAGTCAATGCACGTGATTTATTTCCGCCAGGCGCTAAAAATATTAAATAGCGTGCTGGCTAACCCTAAGCCTAACCCTGGTACACCGGAGATGTTGTTGTTGTTGTTGTTGTCATGTTGCACTAACCAAAGCGTTGTGTGTGTGTATGTTGGCGGTGAGATTTTTTTATTTACTTTATTTATTTATTTTAAAAAGGACAACAGCTAGGTTGGAGCCTACTTGGCTAGCTGACGTGTTTTAATTTGGTGTGGTAGTTGTATGATTCCTTGAGATTGTGCAGACTTGACATCATTAGCGTGGTGAGCCGGCTTAGCTTAGCGCAAATTTGCGATTAGCACGTTTCATAGTGTTGCCCCAAGACTAGCAGTTATTAAATATTAAAGTGATAAAGGTATTAAAAAAACATGTGCCGTACTGGCTGTAAATACCACACAGCTGTCTTTTAGAAGTGATAAAAATGGTATTGGTGCAACACTAACGTGTTTGTTTGCTAACGGCCACAGGTTCCTCCTACGTGTGAATGGACCCAACACATGAAAACCAGACCTTTCTTTCCCTGTTTATGTGATTTGATGTTGATGCCGGTTTGCACCAACCCGTGTGACCAGGACTTATTTTACAATAAAAGTACCTTTCATGGTAAACTGCATCAATTGTCCTTTTTTGATACTCTCAATATTGCACAGGCCTGAAGGTTTTTAGGCTTTTTTTTTTGAATCCAGAAATCAATCTGCAGTTCCACTCCGCGCCGACGGCGGCGCTAGAGTTCAGATACCGTTGCTGTTGCTTCCGGTCCAGCCGAGTGGTGAGCAACTGTCATGGCGGCACCCGTGGAGATGCGGGGCTTAAAGTCGTTTTTTCAGGTGAGCAAAGTCACACTCCAACACGGTGACCATTAATGTCGTCGCACTGCACAATTATTTAAAGTATTTTTCACTCGATGGAGTCATGCGTTTCCATAAACGACCATTTAAAGACGTTTTATTCGATTCATGAAACCTCCGACAAACATTTTCCCGATGTGCTACATGGTCGCACCTGGCGTGGACTTCATCATGATTATTCGCCTTCTACCTCAAATACATTGGTCGCCAATGACAGACATGCAATTAACAAGATTAAAAATGAAACAATATCGTCCATTACCATCAAGAAGAGTGCCAAATTCAAAGACAATTTTTTTTATGGTACCTGCAGTCGTGCTAAAAATAACTCCAATCCATTTTGCAATCAATTATCGCATCCCTTTGCACGATTTAATATCGTAACTTGGGTACTCTAAACAACCCCAATATGACCCAAACATCATCAGAAGTTGATCTAAACACAACAGGAAGGGAATGGCTCCAAATCCATACCTGTCGTACGGTGTTTGTAAGGTTTTTGGGGGGTTTGTAAGGGGAATCATAATCATTTATAAGGGCAGTTATTGGCAGAGGTTGACAGGTATGCAAATCACAAGGAAATGGTCCAAAATTTAGCAGTGCTGATCCAAAATGGACTCGTTGCATTGACAATAATATTTGTGCAAATCATTTAAACTGCACTGCATCTTTCAGTGCCGTTAACGGCCCTAGACCTCCAATCTATTTGAATTCTCGTTCCCGAGAGATTGGACGCCTGGTGTTTTCGATGGCAATAAAAGCCTTAAAATGAATTGGGGGCACTTATATTTTTCTCCTGCGTTCTCAGTGACGATGCTGCGGTGGTCCATGCTGGCGTCGCGCCTCGCCGCCGACTGGCCGTGGCGTCGGTCCGTGTGCGGCGCCGCCCCTCTGCTGGCCTCCAACAAGTTCAAAGGTGAAAAGAAGAAGTCGCAGAGGCCCCCAGGCAAAGCCAAAGCCGACAAAAAGGAAGTGGAGATCCGGCGGACCATGACGGTGGAGGCCTTGGCGCGGGCTATGGACAAAGACGCAGGTAAAGAAAATCGTCATTTCAACTGATGTGATTTCAAAACGCAAGCTAAATATGTTTTGCATTTTGCTAAATGTTCAATTAGAGCTGGGCGATAGGACGAAAATTGTTAGCACGCTAAAAAAAATAGACGTCTCTCGATAATGATCACAATAACTACCACATATTTTTGGCTTCAAATTTGAAAGTAAATAAATGGATTTCCTCCTTATTCAAATATGAAAGTAACCGTTTATAAGAACCTTTATAAGAAGAGAATATGAAATACGATTTTAAAAATTATTTTTGTTGTACCGATTGTGCAATAAAGATAATGCAACTCCCTCCCTACACTATAAAAAGTCAAGCATAAAACCTGTAGGAATTTTGACAGGCGTCTTTATTTTTATACATTTGCCTTCAAACCAAAAGTTGCTGTGCAATATGAAATAAATAATAAAATAATCAACTGAAGACATAATTGACTATTTTCAGCCTCACCGTAAATTTACCTCACATATGGCCATTTACAAAAAAATAAAATTAAAAAGTTGGATGAACTTAACCCAGGATAACAAGTTTAAATTTTTTGCAACATTTTCGTAAAATGGAGACACGCCTTCATATCAATCAAGTAAGAAAAATATTACAGGCAGGCTGTTCTCAAATTAGGACATTTTCAATAAGGCTGCTCTTTGTATTTACGAGGCATTAAAAAAAACTAAGAAAACGCCAGGGAGAATTCACTTGGATCTTTTAGTGCACAAGTTAGCCAATCCAATGTGTCAAAGTGGCGGCCTGGGGGCCAAATCTGACCCGCCGCATCATTTTGTGTGGCCCAGGAAAGTAAATCATGAGTGCCGACTTTCTGTTTTAGGATCAAATTAAAATGAAGAGTATAGATCTATATTAAAATTCCTGATTTTCCCCCTTTTAAATAAATAATTGTAATTTTTTAATCATTTTTTTCTGTTTTTAGTTCAAAAATCATTTTGTAAAATCTAAGAATATTAAAAAAAGCTAAAATAAACATTGTTTTAGATCTATAAAAACTGAATATTCAGGGCTTTTAATCCAGTTCTTTTAATCCATTTATAAAAAAATAATAAAATTATATCTGTAATGGTCCGGCCCATGTGAAATCAAGTTGATGTTAAAGCGGCCCGCGAACCAACCCGAGTCTTACACCCTTGTTTTAGTGGGTCAGCTCGGCAGTGTCCTGCATCTCATAATCGCACATTGTAATTGTCCTTTTGCGTTCATGTTCCGTGTTTGCCTCTATTGCTAACATGCTAAAAACACGTTTCCCCCCATCAACCTCTTCTTCTCCTGAGCGTTGGTCTGGAACTAGTGTTCATCTCACAACAGCGCCCTCATTCTCTGTGGTGGTCCCTTGTTGTAATTGCAGTTAAAATGATATATATTTTTTGAATATTATCGTCGACAAAATTATTTCACGATAATTATCATTAGCGTTTTATCGCGCAGCTCTACATTGAACTATTTTGAAATTGAAGTAGTGGCCCCACTTCCTTTTCATGTGATTAGACGTGTGTTAGCTAACAAACCAAAATGTCGCTGGACTTGACTATATTGAAAATGCCACTCCTTTTTTTTCCGTGCATAGATGATGTTTTGGAGGCTTTGGTGAACACTGGGCTGGACATGTCGACTTTGCACGAGCGCTCCGTGCTGGAGGAGCGTTGGATCAAGGAGGCCGTGACGCGTTCGGGGATGAAGTTCCGCTGGGAGAAACTGAGCGAGCCGCCCTTGCCCCGCCCAAACAGGGATGCCGTGCCCGGGTGAGCCGTCGTCGTCGCCGCCGCTTCCGCGCCGGCCGGACGGAAGCCTGACGCCGGCTCGGCCCCGCGCAGGCCGCCCGCTCCGGCGGACCGGCTGGCCCCGCGGCCCCCGGTGGTGACCGTCATGGGTCACGTGGACCACGGCAAGACCACGCTGTTGGACGCCCTGCGCAAAAGCCAGGTGGCCGCCTCCGAAGCCGGCGGCATCACGCAGCACATCGGCGCCTTCCGAGGTGAGCCGTCTCCCGCGTCCCGTCCCGTCTCGAACCCGTGACGACTCTTTTGCCCCTCCTTCCGTCTCAGTTGACTTGCCGACGGGCGAGCGGATGACCTTCCTGGACACGCCGGGGCACGCCGCGTTCTCGGCCATGAGGGCGCGCGGTGCCGTCGCCACCGACATCGTCGTCCTGGTGGTGGCCGCGGACGACGGCGTCATGGCGCAGACGGTGGAGTCGGTCCAACACGCCAAGCAGGCCGGGGGTACGTAGGCGCGGCCGCGTCGCCGCCCGGATCCGGACTCTGACCCCACCTTTTTCCAGTCCCCATCATCGTGGCCCTCAACAAGTGCGACAAAGCCGGCGCCGACCCCGAGCGGGTCAAGCGGGAGCTGCTGGCCCACGACGTGGTGTGCGAGGACCTGGGCGGCGACGTCCAGGCCGTGGACGTCTCCGCCCTGACCGGCCTCAACCTGCCGGCGCTGGCCGAGGCCGTGGCCGCGCTGGCCGAGATGTTGGAGCTCGGGGCCCCGCTCGACGGACCCGCCGAGGGCCTGGTCATCGAGAGTCGCACGGACAGGGGCAAAGGGTGAGTTCCCCGTCGAGCCGTTCCGAGCGCGAACCCGGCCGCCCTCGGCTGACCTCCCGCGTACGTTGGCGCCAGCCCCGTGACGACGGCGCTGATCCAGCGGGGGTCGCTGCGGCGCGGCCGCCTGCTGGTGGCGGGCCAGACGTGGGCCAAGGTGCGCTCCCTGACGGACGAACGCGGCCGCTCGCTGGACGAGGTGCGGCCCGGCGAGGCGGCCGAGGTGTGCGGCTGGAGGGAGGCGCCCTCCGCCGGGGACGTGGTCCTGGAGGTGGAGTCGGAGGTGAGTAAGAGGAGCCCTACTTTTGACTTGATTTTTACTTACTACAGATTGTCCCGTTATTGACAACGATATTTAGCTTTAAAAAAAAAAAACGATTATAGCAGTTCATATGGTTCAAATTGTTTTAATAATCAAGTCACGTTTGACGGTTTGTTGCTCCTCAGCAACGAGCACGCGAAGTGTCGGAGTGGCGCTGCCACCAGGAGGCGGAGGAGCGCCTGGCGGCGGAAGAGAGCGCCGTGTCGGCCGAGCGCCAACGTCACCGCGACGCCTACGGGGAGGAGCGGGCGAGCCTGGCGCACCTGAGCTGGCGCCAGAGGAGGTCGTTGCTGTACCGCCGCGACAAGAAGGCCTTCGCCCGCCGGCCCTCCGAGAAGAACACGGCCTCCGAGGACCCCCGACTGGCGCTCGTCGTCAAAGGTGACCCCGCCCGCCGCTCTTCTCCGTCTCGCTTAAGTCACGTAGACATTGTAAATGCAGTGCCTCACAAGGAATGCTCAGTTTTTGATGTTTCACTTTTTAATTTAACCCAACAACCTGCAAAATGCTAAACTTTTAACGTTGCCGTTTGTCGGGCGTAGCCGACGTGGACGGCTCGCTGGAGGCCATCATGAACATCCTGGAGACGTACGACGCCCACGATCAGTGTCAGCTGGACGTGGTCCACGTCGGCGTGGGCGACATCTCGGAAAACGACGTCAGCATGGCGCAGGCTTTCGGAGGTAAGTACCGCCTCCATCGCCGGCGCGGGTGCCATCCGTTTGACGTTGCGGCTTTTGGCAGGCGCCGTGTACGGCTTCAACGTGTCGGCGAGCAAGGCGGTCCTGCGGGCGGCGGAGCGCCACGACGTCCCCGTCAAGACGCACGCCGTCATCTACAAGATGATAGACGGGCTGAAGGCCGACATCGGCGGTCGGCTGCCGCCGCGGGTGACGCGCGAGGTCCTGGGCGAGGCGGCCGTGCTGGCCGTCTTCGACGTGACCACGGCGGGCAAGAAGAAGACGGCGGTGGCCGGCTGCCGTGTGCTCAAGGGCCAGCTGGAGCGCAAGATGAAGTTCCGCCTTCTGCGAGGAGACGACGTGCGGTGGGAAGGTGAGGAAAGCCGCCGGAATCAAATTGAAATGGAGATGAAGTTGGGTTAAAAAAAAATAACTTTATTGATTTAGGTGGACTGCTGGCGCTCAAGCATCACAAGGACGACGTGGCCACCATCGGATCGGGCTCCGAGTGCGGACTCTCGGCCGACGGGGACGTGGACTTTCAGCCTGGCGACGTCGTCCAGTGTTACCGTGAGGTGGACGTCGCCCAGGTCACCCACTGGGACCCCGGATTTTGAGCGCAGGTATTAAAAAATGGGAGGGCTGGTGGGGGTGGCAACATCTTTGTCACCCGGCTTCAGAGCTGTTCCACGTCTTTCAGGTTCGCCGTCCTGCCAGAAGCTGCTCCTCCGGACTCTTTCCCGCTGGAGACCACTTCCCTGGACTCTTTGCTGCCGGAGGCCATCACCCCGGACACTTCTCCGCTGGAGGCCGCTCCGCTGCTTTTGGCTGCCGGCTCTTCCTCAGACTCCGAGTCACTTTCGGCGCTCAGGTCGTCCAAGCCGGTCCTGTCGCCACATGGACAAAAGTCAGCGTCTCTCCAGCTGGACACGGTCGACATTCCAACTCACCAGAGACACGTCGGCTCCATCTTGCGCTTCTTGACGGGGGGCTGCCGGCGGGAAACGCCGGGTTTCGCGGCGGAGGACGCTGCCGCTGCCGCCTGCAAACCTGAGAACAAAAATGAAGCCCGTTTTGAACATAATGTAAAGCTTTTAAGAGGAATAAAATGTGTAATGTATGACTTGATTTGTTTGTGCATGCTTTAGGGATCCGAACCTTTGAGCACCGAGTCCTCCAGCCTCTCGGCCAGGCTGTGGCACTGGCGCTGATAGTCCGGGTCGCTGGCGTCGTGCTGCGGCCGCTCGGCTTTCTTGCGCAGACGCTCGGCACGCCGCTCCTCCCGCTCCGCCTCGCGTTCCGCCTGCCGCTTCAACCACTCGGCCATCCTGAACGCACGCCATTGTTAGCGAAGACCCGCGCCGCCGAAGCCGCCGCCGCCGGGGGACCTACTCTTTCTCGTGGTTGACGTCTCGCAGCCGCCGTCCGCTGAGATCCCGGCAAGCCTCGCGATTGGTCGTCTTCTCGATCTGAGCACCGAGCGCTCGCAGCATAGAGCCGAAGCCTGGAGAAAGAGAAAACGGTCAGTGCACGGGTTTAAGTGGTTAGTGGTTCGCCGACGGGAGACTCGCCTCCTTTGCCTCCCGGGAGGCGGGGGGCCAGGCGGTAGACCGCGCCAGGTTGGAGGGGCTCGTCCGGGCGGGAAGCGCAGACGTAGAAATCCTCGGGGGACGTACCCTGGGTGTCAGAAAAATAGCCGCAAATTTAAGTTCATCCTAGACATTTTTTTCTGCAAAAACAATATGAGTGGACATTGTTCAGCATATACATGCAAGGCATTTTTTCCATGTATAGTAAGGCCTTTTTTTCGTGAAAAAATGATCATGAATACATGGTCATTTTTTTCACACAAAAAGCCTTACTATACATGGTCATTTTTTATGGAAAAAGCTTTACTATAAAATGTATAGTAAGAATTTTTTCTTCTTAAAAACGACATAGTATAGTAAGGCTTTTTTCTTTAAAAAACGACATAGTATAGTAAGGCTTTTTTTCCTTAAAAACGACCATGTATAGTAAGGCTTTTCTTTCTTAAAAAACGACATAGTATAGTAAGGCTTTTTTCTTTAAAAAACGACATAGTATAGTAAGGCTTTTTTTTCTTTAAAAAACGACATAGTATAGTAAGGCTTTTCTTTCTTAAAAAACGACATAGTATAGTAAGGCTTTTTTTCTGAAAAAACTAAATAGTATAGTAAGGCCTTTTTTTCCCTTAAAAACGACCATAGTATAGTAAGGCTTTTTTCTTTAAAAAAACGACATAGTATAGTAAGGCTTTTTTCTTAAAAAAACGACATAGTATAGTAAGGCTTTTTTTCTTTAAAAACGACACAGTATAGTAAGGCGTTTATTTCTGAAAAAAACGACATAGTATAGTAAGGCTTTTTTTCTGAAAAAACGACATAGTATAGTAAGGCTTTTCTTTCTTTAAAAAACGACATAGTATAGTAAGGCGTTTATTTCTGAAAAAAAACGACATAGTATAGTAAGGCTTTTTTTTCTTAAAAACGACATAGTATAGTAAGACTTTTCTTTCTTAAAAAACGACATAGTATAGTAAGGCTTTTTTCTTAAAAAAACGACATAGTATAGTAAGGCGTTTATTTCTGAAAAAAAACGACATAGTATAGTAAGGCTTTTTTTCTTAAAAAACGACATAGTATAGTAAGGCTTTTTTTCTTAAAAAACGACATAGTATAGTAAGGCTTTTCTTTCTTTAAAAAACGACATAGTATAGTAAGGTGTTTATTTCTGAAAAAAACGACATAGTATAGTAAGGCTTTTTTTTCTTAAAAAACGACATAGTATAGTAAGGCTTTTCTTTCTTAAAAAACGACATAGTATAGTAAGGCTTTTTTCTTAAAAAAACGACATAGTATATAGTAAGGCGTTTATTTCTGAAAAAAACGACATAGTATAGTAAAGCTTTTTTTCCTGAAAAAACGACCATGTATAGTAAGGCTTTTTTTTCTTAAAAAACGACATAGTATAGTAAGGCTTTTTTTCTTAAAAAACGACATAGTATAGTAAGGCTTTTTTTCTTTAAAAAACGACATAGTATAGTAAGGCGTTTATTTCTGAAAAAAACGACATAGTATAGTAAGGCTTTTTTTCTTAAAAAACGACATAGTATAGTAAGGCTTTTCTTTCTTTAAAAAACGACATAGTATAGTAAGGCGTTTATTTCTGAAAAAAACGACATAGTATAGTAAGGCTTTTTTTTCTTAAAAAACGACATAGTATAGTAAGGCTTTTCTTTCTTAAAAAACGACATAGTATAGTAAGGCTTTTTTCTTAAAAAAACGACATAGTATATAGTAAGGCGTTTATTTCTGAAAAAAACGACATAGTATAGTAAAGCTTTTTTTCCTGAAAAAACGACCATGTATAGTAAGGCTTTTTTTTCTTAAAAAACGACATAGTATAGTAAGGCTTTTTTTCTTAAAAAACGACATAGTATAGTAAGGCTTTTTTTCTTTAAAAAACGACATAGTATAGTAAGGCGTTTATTTCTGAAAAAAACGACATAGTATAGTAAGGCTTTTTTTCTTAAAAAACGACATAGTATAGTAAGGCTTTTCTTTCTTTAAAAACGACATAGTATAGTAAGGCGTTTATTTCTGAAAAAAACGACATAGTATAGTAAGGCTTTTTTTTTCTTAAAAAACGACATAGTATAGTAAGGCTTTTCTTTCTTAAAAAACGACATAGTATAGTAAGGCTTTTTTCTTTAAAAAACGACATAGTATAGTAAGGCTTTTATTTCTTTAAAAAACGACATAGTATAGTAAGGCGTTTCTTTCTGAAAAAACGACATAGTATAGTAAGGCTTTTTTTCCTGAAAAAACGACCATGTATAGTAAGGCTTTTTTCTTTAAAAAACGACATAGAATAGTAAGGCTTTTTTCTTAAAAAAACGACATAGTATAGTAAGGCTTTTTTTTCTTTAAAAAACGACATAGTATAGTAAGGCGTTTATTTCTGAAAAAAACGACATAGTATAGTAAGGCTTTTTTTCTGAAAAAACGACATAGTATAGTAAGGCTTTTTTTCTTAAAAAACGACATAGTATAGTAAGGCTTTTCTTTCTTTAAAAAACGACATAGTATAGTAAGGCGTTTATTTCTGAAAAAAACGACATAGTATAGTAAGGCTTTTTTTTTCTTAAAAAACGACATAGTATAGTAAGGCTTTTCTTTCTTAAAAAACGACATAGTATAGTAAGGCTTTTTTCTTTAAAAAACGACATAGTATAGTAAGGCTTTTATTTCTTTAAAAAACGACATAGTATAGTAAGGCGTTTCTTTCTGAAAAAACGACATAGTATAGTAAGGCTTTTTTTCCTGAAAAAACGACCATGTATAGTAAGGCTTTTTTCTTTAAAAAACGACATAGAATAGTAAGGCTTTTTTCTTAAAAAAACGACATAGTATAGTAAGGCTTTTTTTTCTTTAAAAAACGACATAGTATAGTAAGGCGTTTATTTCTGAAAAAAACGACATAGTATAGTAAGGCTTTTTTTCTGAAAAAACGACATAGTATAGTAAGGCTTTTTTTCTTAAAAAACGACATAGTATAGTAAGGCTTTTCTTTCTTTAAAAAACGACATAGTATAGTAAGGCGTTTATTTCTGAAAAAAACGACATGGTATAGTAAGGCTTTTTTTTCTTAAAAAACGACATAGTATAGTAAGGCTTTTTTCTTAAAAAAACGACATAGTATAGTAAGGCTTATTTTCTTTAAAAAACGACATAGTATAGTAAGGCGTTTATTTCTGAAAAAAACGACATAGTATAGTAAGGCCTTTTTTTCCTTAAAAACGACCATGTATAGTAAGGCTTTTTTCTTAAAAAAACGACATAGTATAGTAAGGCTTTTTTTCTCAAAAAACGACATAGTATAGTAAGGCTTTTCTTTCTTAAAAAACGACATAGTATAGTAAGGCTTTTTTTTCTGAAAAAACGACATAGTATAGTAAGGCTTTTTTTCTGAAAAAACGACCATGTATAGTAAGGCTTTTTTTTCTTAAAAAACGACATAGTATAGTAAGGCTTTTTTTTCTTAAAAAACGACATAGTATAGTAAGGCCTTTTTTTTCCTTAAAAACGACCATGTATAGTAAGGCTTTTTTCTTAAAAAAACGACATAGTATAGTAAGGCTTTTTTTTCTTTAAAAAACGACATAGTATAGTAAGGCGTTTCTTTCTGAAAAAACGACATAGTATAGTAAGGCTTTTTTTCCTGAAAAAACGACCATGTATAGTAAGGCTTTTTTCTTTAAAAAACGACATAGAATAGTAAGGCTTTTTTCTTAAAAAAACGACATAGTATAGTAAGGCTTTTTTTTCTTTAAAAAACGACATAGTATAGTAAGGCGTTTATTTCTGAAAAAAACGACATAGTATAGTAAGGCTTTTTTTCTGAAAAAACGACATAGTATAGTAAGGCTTTTTTTCTTAAAAAACGACATAGTATAGTAAGGCTTTTCTTTCTTTAAAAAACGACATAGTATAGTAAGGCGTTTATTTCTGAAAAAAACGACATAGTATAGTAAGGCTTTTTTTTCTTAAAAAACGACATAGTATAGTAAGGCTTTTTTCTTAAAAAAACGACATAGTATAGTAAGGCTTTTTTTCTTTAAAAAACGACATAGTATAGTAAGGCGTTTATTTCTGAAAAAAACGACATAGTATAGTAAGGCCTTTTTTTCCTTAAAAACGACCATGTATAGTAAGGCTTTTTTCTTAAAAAAACGACATAGTATAGTAAGGCTTTTTTTCTCAAAAAACGACATAGTATAGTAAGGCTTTTCTTTCTTAAAAAACGACATAGTATAGTAAGGCTTTTTTTTCTGAAAAAACGACATAGTATAGTAAGGCTTTTTTTCTGAAAAAACGACCATGTATAGTAAGGCTTTTTTTTCTTAAAAAACGACATGTATAGTAAGGCTTTTTTTTCTTAAAAAACGACATAGTATAGTAAGGCCTTTTTTTTCCTTAAAAACGACCATGTATAGTAAGGCTTTTTTCTTAAAAAAACGACATAGTATAGTAAGGCTTTTTTCTTAAAAAAACGACATAGTATAGTAAGGCTTTTTTCTTTAAAAAACGACATAGTATAATAAGGCTTTTTTTTTCTTTAAAAAACGACATAGTATAGTAAGGCATTTAGTTCTGAAAAAAACGACATAGTATAGTAAGGCTTTTTTTCTGAAAAAACAACATAGTATAGTAAGGCTTTTTTTTCTTAAAAAACGACATAGTATAGTAAGGCTTTTCTTTCTTAAAAAACGACATAGTATAGTAAGGCTTTTTTCTTTAAAAAACGACATAGTATAGTAAGGTTTTTTTTTTCTGAAAAAACGACATAGTATAGTAAGGCTTTTTTTTCTTAAAAAACGACATAGTATAGTAAGGCTTTTCTTTCTTAAAAAACGGCATAGTATAGTAAGGCTTTTTTCTTTAAAAAACAACATAGTATAGTAAGGCTTTTTTTTCTTTAAAAAACAACATAGTATAGTAAGGCGTTTATTTCTGAAAAAACGACATAGTATAGTAAGGCTTTTTTTCTGAAAAAACGACCATGTATAGTAAGGCTTTTTTTTCTTAAAAAACGACATAGTATAGTAAGGCTTTTTTTCTTAAAAAACGACATAGTATAGTAAGGCCTTTTTTTCCTTAAAAACGACCATGTATAGTAAGGCTTTTTTCTTAAAAAAAACGACATAGTATAGTAAGGCTTTCTTTCTTTAAAAAACGACATAGTATAGTAAGGCGTTTATTTCTGAAAAAAACGACATAGTATAGTAAGGCTTTTTTTCTGAAAAAAACGACATAGTATAGTAAGGCTTTTTTTCTTAAAAAACGACATAGTATAGTAAGGCTTTTCTTTCTTTAAAAAACGACATAGTATAGTAAGGCGTTTATTTCTGAAAAAAACGACATAGTATAGTAAGGCTTTTTTTCTTAAAAAACGACATAGTATAGTAAGGCTTTTTTCTTTAAAAACGACATAGTATAGTAAGGCTTTTTTTTCTTTAAAAAACGACATAGTATAGTAAGGCGTTTCTTTCTGAAAAAACGACATAGTATAGTAAGGCTTTTTTTCCTGAAAAAACGACCATGTATAGTAAGGCTTTTTTTCTTAAAAAACGACATAGTATAGTAAGGCTTTTTTTCTTAAAAAACGACATAGTATAGTAAGGCCTTTTTTTCCTTAAAAACGACCATGAATAGTAAGGCTTTTTTCTTAAAAAAAACGACAGTATAGTAAGGCTTTTTTCTTAAAAAAAACGACATAGTATAGTAAGGCTTTTTTCTTAAAAAAAACGACATAGTATAGTAAGGCTTTTTTTCTTTAAAAAACGACATAGTATAGTAAGGCGTTTCTTTCTGAAAAAAAACGACATAGTATAGTAAGGCTTTTTTTTCTTAAAAAACGACATAGTATAGTAAGGCTTTTCTTTCTTAAAAAACGACATAGTATAGTAAGGCTTTTTTTTCTTTAAAAAACGACATAGTATAGTAAGGCGTTTCTTTCTGAAAAAACGACATAGTATAGTAAGGCTTTTTTTCCTGAAAAAACGACCATGTATAGTAAGGCTTTTTTCTTTAAAAAACGACATAGTATAGTAAGGCTTTTTTTCTTAAAAAATGACATAGTATAGTAAGGCTTTTATTTCTGAAAAAAACGACATAGTATAGTAAGGCTTTTTTTTCTTAAAAAACGACATAGTATAGTAAGGCTTTTCTTTCTTAAAAAACGACATAGTATAGTAAGGCTTTTTTCTTTAAAAAACGATATAGTATAGTAAGGCTTTTTTTTCTTTAAAAAACGACATAGTATAGTAAGGCGTTTCTTTCTGAAAAAACGACATAGTATAGTAAGGCTTTTTTTCCTGAAAAAACGACCATGTATAGTAAGGCTTTTTTTTTCTTAAAAAACGACATAGTATAGTAAGGCTTTTTTTCTTAAAAAACGACCATGTATAGTAAGGCTTTTTTCTTAAAAAAACAACATAGTATAGTAAGGCTTTTTTCTTAAAAAAACGACATAGTATAGTAAGGCTTTTTTTCTTTAAAAAACGACATAGTATAGTAAGGCGTTTATTTCTGAAAAAACGACATAGTATAGTAAGGCTTTTTTTTCTTAAAAAACGACATAGTATAGTAAGGCTTTTCTTTCTTAAAAAACGACATAGTATAGTAAGGCTTTTTTCTTTAAAAAACGACATAGTATAGTAAGGCTTTTTTTTCTTTAAAAAACGACATAGTATAGTAAGGCGTTTCTTTCTGAAAAAACGACATAGTATAGTAAGGCTTTTTTTCCTGAAAAAACGACCATGTATAGTAAGGCTTTTTTTTCTTAAAAAACGACATAGTATAGTAAGGCTTTTTTTCTTAAAAAACGACATAGTATAGTAAGGCCTTTTTTTCCTTAAAAACGACCATGTATAGTAAGGCTTTTTTCTTAAAAAAACGACATAGTATAGTAAGGCTTTTTTCTTTAAAAAATGACATAGTATAGTAAGGCTTTTTTCTTAAAAAAAACGACATAGTATAGTAAGGCTTTTTTTCCTGAAAAAACGACCATGTATAGTAAGGCTTTTTTTTCTTAAAAAACGACATAGTATAGTAAGGCTTTTTTCTTTAAAAAACGATATAGTATAGTAAGGCTTTTTTTTCTTTAAAAAACGACATAGTATAGTAAGGCGTTACTTTCTGAAAAAACGACATAGTATTGTAAGGCTTTTTTTCCTGAAAAAACGACCATGTATAGTAAGGCTTTTTTTTCTTAAAAAACGACATAGTATAGTAAGGCTTTTTTTCTTAAAAAACGACCATGTATAGTAAGGCTTTTTTCTTAAAAAAACAACATAGTATAGTAAGGCTTTTTTTTCTTAAAAAACGACATAGTATAGTAAGGCTTTTCTTTCTTAAAAAACGACATAGTATAGTAAGGCTTTTTTTTCTTTAAAAAACGACATAGTATAGTAAGGCGTTTCTTTCTGAAAAAACGACATAGTATAGTAAGGCTTTTTTTCCTGAAAAAACGACCATGTATAGTAAGGCTTTTTTCTTTAAAAAACGACATAGTATAGTAAGGCTTTTTTTCTTAAAAAATGACATAGTATAGTAAGGCTTTTATTTCTGAAAAAAACGACATAGTATATTAAGGCTTTTTTTTCTTAAAAAACGACATAGTATAGTAAGGCTTTTCTTTCTTAAAAAACGACATAGTATAGTAAGGCTTTTTTCTTAAAAAAACGACATAGTATATAGTAAGGCGTTTATTTCTGAAAAAAACGACATAGTATAGTAAAGCTTTTTTTCCTGAAAAAACGACCATGTATAGTAAGGCTTTTTTTTCTTAAAAAACGACATAGTATAGTAAGGCTTTTTTTCTTAAAAAACGACATAGTATAGTAAGGCTTTTTTTCTTTAAAAAACGACATAGTATAGTAAGGCGTTTATTTCTGAAAAAAACGACATAGTATAGTAAGGCTTTTTTTCTTAAAAAACGACATAGTATAGTAAGGCTTTTCTTTCTTTAAAAAACGACATAGTATAGTAAGGCGTTTATTTCTGAAAAAAACGACATAGTATAGTAAGGCTTTTTTTTCTTAAAAAACGACATAGTATAGTAAGGCTTTTCTTTCTTAAAAAACGACATAGTATAGTAAGGCTTTTTTCTTAAAAAAACGACATAGTATATAGTAAGGCGTTTATTTCTGAAAAAAACGACATAGTATAGTAAAGCTTTTTTTCCTGAAAAAACGACCATGTATAGTAAGGCTTTTTTTTCTTAAAAAACGACATAGTATAGTAAGGCTTTTTTTCTTAAAAAACGACATAGTATAGTAAGGCTTTTTTTCTTTAAAAAACGACATAGTATAGTAAGGCGTTTATTTCTGAAAAAAACGACATAGTATAGTAAGGCTTTTTTTCTTAAAAAACGACATAGTATAGTAAGGCTTTTCTTTCTTTAAAAACGACATAGTATAGTAAGGCGTTTATTTCTGAAAAAAACGACATAGTATAGTAAGGCTTTTTTTTTCTTAAAAAACGACATAGTATAGTAAGGCTTTTCTTTCTTAAAAAACGACATAGTATAGTAAGGCTTTTTTCTTTAAAAAACGACATAGTATAGTAAGGCTTTTATTTCTTTAAAAAACGACATAGTATAGTAAGGCGTTTCTTTCTGAAAAAACGACATAGTATAGTAAGGCTTTTTTTCCTGAAAAAACGACCATGTATAGTAAGGCTTTTTTCTTTAAAAAACGACATAGAATAGTAAGGCTTTTTTCTTAAAAAAACGACATAGTATAGTAAGGCTTTTTTTTCTTTAAAAAACGACATAGTATAGTAAGGCGTTTATTTCTGAAAAAAACGACATAGTATAGTAAGGCTTTTTTTCTGAAAAAACGACATAGTATAGTAAGGCTTTTTTTCTTAAAAAACGACATAGTATAGTAAGGCTTTTCTTTCTTTAAAAAACGACATAGTATAGTAAGGCGTTTATTTCTGAAAAAAACGACATAGTATAGTAAGGCTTTTTTTTTCTTAAAAAACGACATAGTATAGTAAGGCTTTTCTTTCTTAAAAAACGACATAGTATAGTAAGGCTTTTTTCTTTAAAAAACGACATAGTATAGTAAGGCTTTTATTTCTTTAAAAAACGACATAGTATAGTAAGGCGTTTCTTTCTGAAAAAACGACATAGTATAGTAAGGCTTTTTTTCCTGAAAAAACGACCATGTATAGTAAGGCTTTTTTCTTTAAAAAACGACATAGAATAGTAAGGCTTTTTTCTTAAAAAAACGACATAGTATAGTAAGGCTTTTTTTTCTTTAAAAAACGACATAGTATAGTAAGGCGTTTATTTCTGAAAAAAACGACATAGTATAGTAAGGCTTTTTTTCTGAAAAAACGACATAGTATAGTAAGGCTTTTTTTCTTAAAAAACGACATAGTATAGTAAGGCTTTTCTTTCTTTAAAAAACGACATAGTATAGTAAGGCGTTTATTTCTGAAAAAAACGACATGGTATAGTAAGGCTTTTTTTTCTTAAAAAACGACATAGTATAGTAAGGCTTTTTTCTTAAAAAAACGACATAGTATAGTAAGGCTTATTTTCTTTAAAAAACGACATAGTATAGTAAGGCGTTTATTTCTGAAAAAAACGACATAGTATAGTAAGGCCTTTTTTTCCTTAAAAACGACCATGTATAGTAAGGCTTTTTTCTTAAAAAAACGACATAGTATAGTAAGGCTTTTTTTCTCAAAAAACGACATAGTATAGTAAGGCTTTTCTTTCTTAAAAAACGACATAGTATAGTAAGGCTTTTTTTTCTGAAAAAACGACATAGTATAGTAAGGCTTTTTTTCTGAAAAAACGACCATGTATAGTAAGGCTTTTTTTTCTTAAAAAACGACATAGTATAGTAAGGCTTTTTTTTCTTAAAAAACGACATAGTATAGTAAGGCCTTTTTTTTCCTTAAAAACGACCATGTATAGTAAGGCTTTTTTCTTAAAAAAACGACATAGTATAGTAAGGCTTTTTTTTCTTTAAAAAACGACATAGTATAGTAAGGCGTTTCTTTCTGAAAAAACGACATAGTATAGTAAGGCTTTTTTTCCTGAAAAAACGACCATGTATAGTAAGGCTTTTTTCTTTAAAAAACGACATAGAATAGTAAGGCTTTTTTCTTAAAAAAACGACATAGTATAGTAAGGCTTTTTTTTCTTTAAAAAACGACATAGTATAGTAAGGCGTTTATTTCTGAAAAAAACGACATAGTATAGTAAGGCTTTTTTTCTGAAAAAACGACATAGTATAGTAAGGCTTTTTTTCTTAAAAAACGACATAGTATAGTAAGGCTTTTCTTTCTTTAAAAAACGACATAGTATAGTAAGGCGTTTATTTCTGAAAAAAACGACATAGTATAGTAAGGCTTTTTTTTCTTAAAAAACGACATAGTATAGTAAGGCTTTTTTCTTAAAAAAACGACATAGTATAGTAAGGCTTTTTTTCTTTAAAAAACGACATAGTATAGTAAGGCGTTTATTTCTGAAAAAAACGACATAGTATAGTAAGGCCTTTTTTTCCTTAAAAACGACCATGTATAGTAAGGCTTTTTTCTTAAAAAAACGACATAGTATAGTAAGGCTTTTTTTCTCAAAAAACGACATAGTATAGTAAGGCTTTTCTTTCTTAAAAAACGACATAGTATAGTAAGGCTTTTTTTTCTGAAAAAACGACATAGTATAGTAAGGCTTTTTTTCTGAAAAAACGACCATGTATAGTAAGGCTTTTTTTTCTTAAAAAACGACATGTATAGTAAGGCTTTTTTTTCTTAAAAAACGACATAGTATAGTAAGGCCTTTTTTTTCCTTAAAAACGACCATGTATAGTAAGGCTTTTTTCTTAAAAAAACGACATAGTATAGTAAGGCTTTTTTCTTAAAAAAACGACATAGTATAGTAAGGCTTTTTTCTTTAAAAAACGACATAGTATAATAAGGCTTTTTTTTTCTTTAAAAAACGACATAGTATAGTAAGGCATTTAGTTCTGAAAAAAACGACATAGTATAGTAAGGCTTTTTTTCTGAAAAAACAACATAGTATAGTAAGGCTTTTTTTTCTTAAAAAACGACATAGTATAGTAAGGCTTTTCTTTCTTAAAAAACGACATAGTATAGTAAGGCTTTTTTCTTTAAAAAACGACATAGTATAGTAAGGTTTTTTTTTTCTGAAAAAACGACATAGTATAGTAAGGCTTTTTTTTCTTAAAAAACGACATAGTATAGTAAGGCTTTTCTTTCTTAAAAAACGGCATAGTATAGTAAGGCTTTTTTCTTTAAAAAACAACATAGTATAGTAAGGCTTTTTTTTCTTTAAAAAACAACATAGTATAGTAAGGCGTTTATTTCTGAAAAAACGACATAGTATAGTAAGGCTTTTTTTCTGAAAAAACGACCATGTATAGTAAGGCTTTTTTTTCTTAAAAAACGACATAGTATAGTAAGGCTTTTTTTCTTAAAAAACGACATAGTATAGTAAGGCCTTTTTTTCCTTAAAAACGACCATGTATAGTAAGGCTTTTTTCTTAAAAAAAACGACATAGTATAGTAAGGCTTTCTTTCTTTAAAAAACGACATAGTATAGTAAGGCGTTTATTTCTGAAAAAAACGACATAGTATAGTAAGGCTTTTTTTCTGAAAAAAACGACATAGTATAGTAAGGCTTTTTTTCTTAAAAAACGACATAGTATAGTAAGGCTTTTCTTTCTTTAAAAAACGACATAGTATAGTAAGGCGTTTATTTCTGAAAAAAACGACATAGTATAGTAAGGCTTTTTTTCTTAAAAAACGACATAGTATAGTAAGGCTTTTTTCTTTAAAAACGACATAGTATAGTAAGGCTTTTTTTTCTTTAAAAAACGACATAGTATAGTAAGGCGTTTCTTTCTGAAAAAACGACATAGTATAGTAAGGCTTTTTTTCCTGAAAAAACGACCATGTATAGTAAGGCTTTTTTTCTTAAAAAACGACATAGTATAGTAAGGCTTTTTTTCTTAAAAAACGACATAGTATAGTAAGGCCTTTTTTTCCTTAAAAACGACCATGAATAGTAAGGCTTTTTTCTTAAAAAAAACGACAGTATAGTAAGGCTTTTTTCTTAAAAAAAACGACATAGTATAGTAAGGCTTTTTTCTTAAAAAAAACGACATAGTATAGTAAGGCTTTTTTTCTTTAAAAAACGACATAGTATAGTAAGGCGTTTCTTTCTGAAAAAAAACGACATAGTATAGTAAGGCTTTTTTTTCTTAAAAAACGACATAGTATAGTAAGGCTTTTCTTTCTTAAAAAACGACATAGTATAGTAAGGCTTTTTTTTCTTTAAAAAACGACATAGTATAGTAAGGCGTTTCTTTCTGAAAAAACGACATAGTATAGTAAGGCTTTTTTTCCTGAAAAAACGACCATGTATAGTAAGGCTTTTTTCTTTAAAAAACGACATAGTATAGTAAGGCTTTTTTTCTTAAAAAATGACATAGTATAGTAAGGCTTTTATTTCTGAAAAAAACGACATAGTATAGTAAGGCTTTTTTTTCTTAAAAAACGACATAGTATAGTAAGGCTTTTCTTTCTTAAAAAACGACATAGTATAGTAAGGCTTTTTTCTTTAAAAAACGATATAGTATAGTAAGGCTTTTTTTTCTTTAAAAAACGACATAGTATAGTAAGGCGTTTCTTTCTGAAAAAACGACATAGTATAGTAAGGCTTTTTTTCCTGAAAAAACGACCATGTATAGTAAGGCTTTTTTTTTCTTAAAAAACGACATAGTATAGTAAGGCTTTTTTTCTTAAAAAACGACCATGTATAGTAAGGCTTTTTTCTTAAAAAAACAACATAGTATAGTAAGGCTTTTTTCTTAAAAAAACGACATAGTATAGTAAGGCTTTTTTTCTTTAAAAAACGACATAGTATAGTAAGGCGTTTATTTCTGAAAAAACGACATAGTATAGTAAGGCTTTTTTTTCTTAAAAAACGACATAGTATAGTAAGGCTTTTCTTTCTTAAAAAACGACATAGTATAGTAAGGCTTTTTTCTTTAAAAAACGACATAGTATAGTAAGGCTTTTTTTTCTTTAAAAAACGACATAGTATAGTAAGGCGTTTCTTTCTGAAAAAACGACATAGTATAGTAAGGCTTTTTTTCCTGAAAAAACGACCATGTATAGTAAGGCTTTTTTTTCTTAAAAAACGACATAGTATAGTAAGGCTTTTTTTCTTAAAAAACGACATAGTATAGTAAGGCCTTTTTTTCCTTAAAAACGACCATGTATAGTAAGGCTTTTTTCTTAAAAAAACGACATAGTATAGTAAGGCTTTTTTCTTTAAAAAATGACATAGTATAGTAAGGCTTTTTTCTTAAAAAAAACGACATAGTATAGTAAGGCTTTTTTTCCTGAAAAAACGACCATGTATAGTAAGGCTTTTTTTTCTTAAAAAACGACATAGTATAGTAAGGCTTTTTTCTTTAAAAAACGATATAGTATAGTAAGGCTTTTTTTTCTTTAAAAAACGACATAGTATAGTAAGGCGTTACTTTCTGAAAAAACGACATAGTATTGTAAGGCTTTTTTTCCTGAAAAAACGACCATGTATAGTAAGGCTTTTTTTTCTTAAAAAACGACATAGTATAGTAAGGCTTTTTTTCTTAAAAAACGACCATGTATAGTAAGGCTTTTTTCTTAAAAAAACAACATAGTATAGTAAGGCTTTTTTTTCTTAAAAAACGACATAGTATAGTAAGGCTTTTCTTTCTTAAAAAACGACATAGTATAGTAAGGCTTTTTTTTCTTTAAAAAACGACATAGTATAGTAAGGCGTTTCTTTCTGAAAAAACGACATAGTATAGTAAGGCTTTTTTTCCTGAAAAAACGACCATGTATAGTAAGGCTTTTTTCTTTAAAAAACGACATAGTATAGTAAGGCTTTTTTTCTTAAAAAATGACATAGTATAGTAAGGCTTTTATTTCTGAAAAAAACGACATAGTATATTAAGGCTTTTTTTTCTTAAAAAACGACATAGTATAGTAAGGCTTTTCTTTCTTAAAAAACGACATAGTATAGTAAGGCTTTTTTCTTTAAAAAACGATATAGTATAGTAAGGCTTTTTTTTCTTTAAAAAACGACATAGTATAGTAAGGCGTTTCTTTCTGAAAAAACGACATAGTATAGTAAGGCTTTTTTTCCTGAAAAAACGACCATGTATAGTAAGGCTTTTTTTTTTCTTAAAAAACGACATAGTATAGTAAGGCTTTTTTTCGTAAAAAACGACCATGTATAGTAAGGCTTTTTTCTTAAAAAAACAACATAGTATAGTAAGGCTTTTTTCTTAAAAAAACGACATAGTATAGTAAGGCTTTTTTTCTTTAAAAAACGACATAGTATAGTAAGGCGTTTATTTCTGAAAAAACGACATAGTATAGTAAGGCTTTTTTTTCTTAAAAAACGACATAGTATAGTAAGGCTTTTCTTTCTTAAAAAACGACATAGTATAGTAAGGCTTTTTTCTTTAAAAAACGACATAGTATAGTAAGGCGTTTCTTTCTGAAAAAACGACATAGTATAGTAAGGCTTTTTTTCCTGAAAAAACGACCATGTATAGTAAGGCTTTTTTTTCTTAAAAAACGACATAGTATAGTAAGGCTTTTTTTCTTAAAAAACGACATAGTATAGTACGGCCTTTTTTTCCTTAAAAACGACCATGTATAGTAAGGCTTTTTTCTTAAAAAAACGACATAGTATAGTAAGGCTTTTTTCTTTAAAAAACGACATAGTATAGTAAGGCTTTTTTCTTAAAAAAAACGACATAGTATAGTAAGGCTTTTTTTCCTGAAAAAACGACCATGTATAGTAAGGCTTTTTTTTCTTAAAAAACGACATAGTATAGTAAGGCTTTTTTCTTAAAAAAACGACATAGTATAGTAAGGCGTTTATTTCTGAAAAAAACGACATAGTATAGTAAGGCTTTTTTTTCTTAAAAAACGACATAGTATAGTAAGGCTTTTCTTTCTTAAAAAACGACATAGTATAGTAAGGCTTTTTTCTTTAAAAAACGATATAGTATAGTAAGGCTTTTTTTTCTTTAAAAAACGACATAGTATAGTAAGGCGTTTCTTTCTGAAAAAACGACATAGTATAGTAAGGCTTTTTTTCCTGAAAAAACGACCATGTATAGTAAGGCTTTTTTTTCTTAAAAAACGACATAGTATAGTAAGGCTTTTTTTCTTAAAAAACGACCATGTATAGTAAGGCTTTTTTCTTAAAAAAACAACATAGTATAGTAAGGCTTTTTTCTTTAAAAAACAACATAGTATAGTAAGGCTTTTTTCTTAAAAAAATGACATAGTATAGTAAGGCTTTTTTTCTTTAAAAAACGACATAGTATAGTAAGGCGTTTATTTCTGAAAAAACGACAGTATAGTAAGGCTTTTTTTTTCTTAAAAAACGACATAGTATAGTAAGGCTTTTCTTTCTTAAAAAACGACATAGTATAGTAAGGCTTTTTTCTTTAAAAAACGACATAGTATAGTAAGGCTTTTTTTTCTTTAAAAAACGACATAGTATAGTAAGGCGTTTCTTTCTGAAAAAACGACATAGTATAGTAAGGCTTTTTTTCCTGAAAAAACGACCATGTATAGTAAGGCTTTTTTTTCTTAAAAAAACGACATAGTATAGTAAGGCTTTTTTTCTTAAAAAACGACATAGTATAATAAGGCCTTTTTTTCCTTAAAAACGACCATGTATAGTAAGGCTTTTTTCTTAAAAAAACGACATAGTATAGTAAGGCTTTTTTCTTTAAAAAACGACATAGTATAGTAAGGCTTTTTTCTTAAAAAAACGACATAGTATAGTAAGGCTTTTTTTCCTGAAAAAACGACCATGTATAGTAAGGCTTTTTTCTTAAAAAAACGACATAGTATAGTAAGGCTTTTTTTCTTTAAAAAACGACATAGTATAGTAAGGCGTTTATTTCTGAAAAAAACGACATAGTATAGTAAGGCTTTTTTTTCTTAAAAAACGACATAGTATAGTAAGGCTTTTCTTTCTTTAAAAACGACATAGTATAGTAAGGCGTTTATTTCTGAAAAAAACGACATAGTATAGTAAGGCTTTTTTTTTCTTAAAAAACGACATAGTATAGTAAGGCTTTTCTTTCTTAAAAAACGACATAGTATAGTAAGGCTTTTTTCTTTAAAAAACGACATAGTATAGTAAGGCTTTTATTTCTTTAAAAAACGACATAGTATAGTAAGGCGTTTCTTTCTGAAAAAACGACATAGTATAGTAAGGCTTTTTTTCCTGAAAAAACGACCATGTATAGTAAGGCTTTTTTCTTTAAAAAACGACATAGTATAGTAAGGCTTGTTTCTTAAAAAAACGACATAGTATAGTAAGGCTTTTTTTCTTTAAAAAACGACATAGTATAGTAAGGCATTTATTTCTGAAAAAAACGACATAGTATAGTAAGGCTTTTTTTCTGAAAAAACGACATAGTATAGTAAGGCTTTTTTTCTTAAAAAACGACATAGTATAGTAAGGCTTTTCTTTCTTTAAAAAACGACATAGTATAGTAAGGCGTTTATTTCTGAAAAAAACGACATAGTATAGTAAGGCTTTTTTTTCTTAAAAAACGACATAGTATAGTAAGGCTTTTTTCTTAAAAAAACGACATAGTATAGTAAGGCTTTTTTTCTTTAAAAAACGACATAGTATAGTAAGGCGTTTATTTCTGAAAAAAACGACATAGTATAGTAAGGCTTTTTTTCCTGAAAAAACGACCATGTATAGTAAGGCTTTTTTTTCTTAAAAAACGACATAGTATAGTAAGGCTTTTTCTCTTAAAAAACGACATAGTATAGTAAGGCCTTTTTTTCCTTAAAAACGACCATGTATAGTAAGGCTTTTTTCTTAAAAAAACGACATAGTATAGTAAGGCTTTCTTTCTTTAAAAAACGACATAGTATAGTAAGGCGTTTATTTCTGAAAAAAACGACATAGTATAGTAAGGCTTTTTTCTGAAAAAAACGACATAGTATAGTAAGGCTTTTTTTCTTAAAAAACGACATAGTATAGTAAGGCTTTTCTTTCTTTAAAAAACGACATAGTATAGTAAGGCGTTTATTTCTGAAAAAAACGACATAGTATAGTAAGGCTTTTTTTCTTAAAAAACGACATAGTATAGTAAGGCTTTTTTCTTTAAAAACGACATAGTATAGTAAGGCTTTTTTTTCTTTAAAAAACGACATAGTATAGTAAGGCGTTTCTTTCTGAAAAAACGACATAGTATAGTAAGGCTTTTTTTCCTGAAAAAACGACCATGTATAGTAAGGCTTTTTTTCTTAAAAAACGACATAGTATAGTAAGGCTTTTTTTCTTAAAAAACGACATAGTATAGTAAGGCCTTTTTTTCCTTAAAAACGACCATGTATAGTAAGGCTTTTTTCTTAAAAAAACGACATAGTATAGTAAGGCTTTTTTCTTAAAAAAACGACATAGTATAGTAAGGCTTTTTTTCTTTAAAAAACGACATAGTATAGTAAGGCGTTTCTTTCTGAAAAAAACGACATAGTATAGTAAGGCTTTTTTTTCTTAAAAAACGACATAGTATAGTAAGGCTTTTCTTTCTTAAAAAACGACATAGTATAGTAAGGCTTTTTTTTTCTTAAAAAACGACATAGTATAGTAAGGCTTTTCTTTCTTAAAAAACGACATAGTATAGTAAGGCTTTTTTCTTTAAAAAACGACATAGTATAGTAAGGCTTTTATTTCTTTAAAAAACGACATAGTATAGTAAGGCGTTTCTTTCTGAAAAAACGACATAGTATAGTAAGGCTTTTTTTCCTGAAAAAACGACCATGTATAGTAAGGCTTTTTTCTTTAAAAAACGACATAGTATAGTAAGGCTTTTTTCTTAAAAAAACGACATAGTATAGTAAGGCTTTTTTTCTTTAAAAAACGACATAGTATAGTAAGGCGTTTATTTCTGAAAAAAACGACATAGTATAGTAAGGCTTTTTTTCTGAAAAAACGACATAGTATAGTAAGGCTTTTTTTCTTAAAAAACGACATAGTATAGTAAGGCTTTTCTTTCTTTAAAAAACGACATAGTATAGTAAGGCGTTTATTTCTGAAAAAAACGACATAGTATAGTAAGGCTTTTTTTTTCTTAAAAAACGACATAGTATAGTAAGGCTTTTTTCTTAAAAAAACGACAGAGTATAGTAAGGCTTTTTTTCTTTAAAAAACGACATAGTATAGTAAGGCGTTTATTTCTGAAAAAAACGACATAGTATAGTAAGGCTTTTTTTCCTGAAAAAACGACCATGTATAGTAAGGCTTTTTTTTCTTAAAAAACGACATAGTATAGTAAGGCTTTTTTTCTTAAAAAACGACATAGTATAGTAAGGCCTTTTTTTCCTTAAAAACGACCATGTATAGTAAGGCTTTTTTCTTAAAAAAACGACATAGTATAGTAAGGCTTTCTTTCTTTAAAAAACGACATAGTATAGTAAGGCGTTTATTTCTGAAAAAAAACGACATAGTATAGTAAGGCTTTTTTTCTTAAAAAACGACATAGTATAGTAAGGCTTTTCTTTCTTTAAAAAACGACATAGTATAGTAAGGCGTTTATTTCTGAAAAAAACGACATAGTATAGTAAGGCTTTTTTTCTTAAAAAACGACATAGTATAGTAAGGCTTTTTTCTTTAAAAACGACATAGTATAGTAAGGCTTTTTTTTCTTTAAAAAACGACATAGTATAGTAAGGCGTTTCTTTCTGAAAAAACGACATAGTATAGTAAGGCTTTTTTTCCTGAAAAAACGACCATGTATAGTAAGGCTTTTTTTCTTAAAAAACGACATAGTATAGTAAGGCTTTTTTTCTTAAAAAACGACATAGTATAGTAAGGCCTTTTTTTCCTTAAAAACGACCATGTATAGTAAGGCTTTTTTCTTAAAAAAACGACAGTATAGTAAGGCTTTTTTCTTAAAAAAACGACATAGTATAGTAAGGCTTTTTTCTTAAAAAAACGACATAGTATAGTAAGGCTTTTTTTCTTTAAAAAACGACATAGTATAGTAAGGCGTTTCTTTCTGAAAAAAAACGACATAGTATAGTAAGGCTTTTTTTTCTTAAAAAACGACATAGTATAGTAAGGCTTTTCTTTCTTAAAAAACGACATAGTATAGTAAGGCTTTTTTTTCTTTAAAAAACGACATAGTATAGTAAGGCGTTTCTTTCTGAAAAAACGACATAGTATAGTAAGGCTTTTTTTCCTGAAAAAACGACCATGTATAGTAAGGCTTTTTTTTCTTAAAAAACGACATAGTATAGTAAGGCTTTTTTTCTTAAAAAACGACATAGTATAGTAAGGCCTTTTTTTCCTTAAAAACGACCATGTATAGTAAGGCTTTTTTCTTAAAAAAACGACATAGTATAGTAAGGCTTTTTTCTTTAAAAAACGACATAGTATAGTAAGGCTTTTTTCTTAAAAAAACGACATAGTATAGTAAGGCTTTTTTTCCTGAAAAAAACGACCATGTATAGTAAGGCTTTTTTTTCTTAAAAAACGACATAGTATAGTAAGGCTTTTTTCTTAAAAAAACGACATAGTATAGTAAGGCGTTTATTTCTGAAAAAAACTACATAGTATAGTAAGGCTTTTTTTTCTTAAAAAACGACATAGTATAGTAAGGCTTTTCTTTCTTAAAAAACGACATAGTATAGTAAGGCTTTTTTCTTTAAAAAACGATATAGTATAGTAAGGCTTTTTTTTCTTTAAAAAACGACATAGTATAGTAAGGCGTTTCTTTCTGAAAAAACGACATAGTATAGTAAGACTTTTTTTCCTGAAAAAACGACCATGTATAGTAAGGCTTTTTTTTCTTAAAAAACGACATAGTATAGTAAGGCTTTTTTTCTTAAAAAACGACCATGTATAGTAAGGCTTTTTTCTTTAAAAAACAACATAGTATAGTAAGGCTTTTTTCTTAAAAAAACGACATAGTATAGTAAGGCTTTTTTTCTTTAAAAAACGACATAGTATAGTAAGGCGTTTATTTCTGAAAAAACGACATAGTATAGTAAGGCTTTTTTTCTTAAAAAACGACATAGTATAGTAAGGCTTTTCTTTCTTAAAAAACGACATAGTATAGTAAGGCTTTTTTCTTTAAAAAACGACATAGTATAATAAGGCTTTTTTTTCTTTAAAAAACGACATAGTATAGTAAGGCGTTTCTTTCTGAAAAAACGACATAGTATAGTAAGGCTTTTTTTCTTAAAAAACGACATAGTATAGTAAGGCTTTTTTTTCTGAAAAAACGACATAGTATAGTAAGGCTTTTTTTCTGAAAAAACGACATAGTATAGTAAGGCTTTTTTTTCTTAAAAAACGACATAGTATAGTAAGGCTTTTCTTTCTTAAAAAACGACATAGTATAGTAAGGCTTTTTTCTTTAAAAAACGACATAGTATAGTAAGGCTTTTTTTTCTTTAAAAAACGACATAGTATAGTAAGGCGTTTATTTCTGAAAAAAACGACATAGTATAGTAAGGCTTTTTTTCTGAAAAAACGACATAGTATAGTAAGGCTTTTTTTCTTAAAAAACGACATAGTATAGTAAGGCTTTTCTTTCTTAAAAAACGACATAGTATAAGAAGGCTTTTTTTCTGAAAAAACGACATAGGATAGTAAGGCTTTTTTTTCCTGAAAAAACGACATAGTATAGTAAGGCTTTTTTTCTGAAAAAACGACATAGTATAGTAAGGCTTTTTTTTCTTAAAAAACGACATAGTATAGTAAGGCTTTTTTTCTGAAAAAAACGACATAGTATAGTAAGGCCTTTTTTTCCTTAAAAACGACCATGTATAGTAAGGCATTTTTCTTAAAAAAACGACATAGTATAGAAAGGCTTTTTTCTTAAAAAAACGACATAGTATAGTAAGGCTTTTTTTCTTTAAAAAACGACATAGTATAGTAAGGCGTTTATTTCTGAAAAAAAAAGACATAGTATAGTAAGGCTTTTTTTCTTTAAAAAAACGACATAGTATAGTAAGGCGTTTATTTCTGAAAAAACGACATAGTATAGTAAGGCTTTTTTTCTGAAAAAACGACCATGTATATTAAGGCTTTTTTTTCTTAAAAAACGACATAGTATAGTAAGGCTTTTTTTCTTAAAAAACGACATAGTATAGTAAGGCCTTTTTTCCCTTAAAAACGACCATGTATAGTAAGGCTTTTTTCTTAAAAAAAACGACAGTATAGTAAGGCTTTTTTTCTTTAAAAAACGACATAGTATAGTAAGGCGTTTATTTCTGAAAAAAACGACATAGTATAGTAAGGCGTTTATTTCTGAAAAAAACGACATAGTATAGTAAGGCTTTTTTTCTGAAAAAACGACATAGTATAGTAAGGCTTTTTTTTCTTAAAAAACGACATAGTATAGTAAGGCTTTTCTTTCTTTAAAAAACGACATAGTATAGTAAGGCGTTTATTTCTGAAAAAAACGACATAGTATAGTAAGGCTTTTTTTCTGAAAAAACGACATAGTATAGTAAGGCTTTTTTTTCTTAAAAAACGACATAGTATAGTAAGGCTTTTCTTTCTTAAAAAACGACATAGTATAGTAAGGCTTTTTTCTTTAAAAAACGACATAGTATAGTAAGGCTTTTTTTTCTTTAAAAAACGACATAGTATAGTAAGGCGTTTATTTCTGAAAAAACGACATAGTATAGTAAGGTTTTTTTTCTGAAAAAACGACCATGTATAGTAAGGCTTTTTTTTCTTAAAAAACGACATAGTATAGTAAGGCTTTTTTTCTTAAAAAACGACATAGTATAGTAAGGCCTTTTTTTCCTTAAAAACGACCATGTATAGTAAGGCATTTTTCTTAAAAAAACGACATAGTATAGTAAGGCTTTTTTCTTAAAAAAACGACATAGTATAGTAAGGCTTTTTTTCTTTAAAAAACGACATAGTATAGTAAGGCGTTTATTTCTGAAAAAAACGACATAGTATAGTAAGGCTTTTTTTTCTTAAAAAACGACATAGTATAGTAAGGCTTTTCTTTCTTAAAAAACGACATAGTATAGTAAGGCTTTTCTTAAAAAACGACATAGTATAGTAAGGCTTTTTTTCTGAAAAAACGACATAGTATAGTAAGGCTTTTTTTCTTAAAAAACGACATAGTATAGTAAGGCTTTTTTTCTGAAAAAACGACATAGTATAGTAAGGCTTTTTTTTCTGAAAAAACGACATAGTATAGTAAGGCTTTTTTTCTGAAAAAACGACATAGTATAGTAAGGCTTTTTTTTCTTAAAAAACGACATAGTATAGTAAGGCTTTTCTTTCTTAAAAAACGACATAGTATAGTAAGGCTTTTTTCTTTAAAAAACGACATAGTATAGTAAGGCTTTTTTTTCTTTAAAAAACGACATAGTATAGTAAGGCGTTTATTTCTGAAAAAAACGACATAGTATAGTAAGGCTTTTTTTCTGAAAAAACGACATAGTATAGTAAGGCTTTTTTTCTTAAAAAACGACATAGTATAGTAAGGCTTTTCTTTCTTAAAAAACGACATAGTATAAGAAGGCTTTTTTTCTGAAAAAACGACATAGGATAGTAAGGCTTTTTTTTCCTGAAAAAACGACATAGTATAGTAAGGCTTTTTTTCTGAAAAAACGACATAGTATAGTAAGGCTTTTTTTTCTTAAAAAACGACATAGTATAGTAAGGCTTTTTTTCTGAAAAAAACGACATAGTATAGTAAGGCCTTTTTTTCCTTAAAAACGACCATGTATAGTAAGGCATTTTTCTTAAAAAAACGACATAGTATAGAAAGGCTTTTTTCTTAAAAAAACGACATAGTATAGTAAGGCTTTTTTTCTTTAAAAAACGACATAGTATAGTAAGGCGTTTATTTCTGAAAAAAAACGACATAGTATAGTAAGGCTTTTTTTCTTTAAAAAAACGACATAGTATAGTAAGGCGTTTATTTCTGAAAAAACGACATAGTATAGTAAGGCTTTTTTTCTGAAAAAACGACCATGTATATTAAGGCTTTTTTTTCTTAAAAAACGACATAGTATAGTAAGGCTTTTTTTCTTAAAAAACGACATAGTATAGTAAGGCCTTTTTTCCCTTAAAAACGACCATGTATAGTAAGGCTTTTTTCTTAAAAAAAACGACAGTATAGTAAGGCTTTTTTTCTTTAAAAAACGACATAGTATAGTAAGGCGTTTATTTCTGAAAAAAACGACATAGTATAGTAAGGCGTTTATTTCTGAAAAAAACGACATAGTATAGTAAGGCTTTTTTTCTGAAAAAACGACATAGTATAGTAAGGCTTTTTTTTCTTAAAAAACGACATAGTATAGTAAGGCTTTTCTTTCTTTAAAAAACGACATAGTATAGTAAGGCGTTTATTTCTGAAAAAAACGACATAGTATAGTAAGGCTTTTTTTCTGAAAAAACGACATAGTATAGTAAGGCTTTTTTTTCTTAAAAAACGACATAGTATAGTAAGGCTTTTCTTTCTTAAAAAACGACATAGTATAGTAAGGCTTTTTTCTTTAAAAAACGACATAGTATAGTAAGGCTTTTTTTTCTTTAAAAAACGACATAGTATAGTAAGGCGTTTATTTCTGAAAAAACGACATAGTATAGTAAGGTTTTTTTTCTGAAAAAACGACCATGTATAGTAAGGCTTTTTTTTCTTAAAAAACGACATAGTATAGTAAGGCTTTTTTTCTTAAAAAACGACATAGTATAGTAAGGCCTTTTTTTCCTTAAAAACGACCATGTATAGTAAGGCATTTTTCTTAAAAAAACGACATAGTATAGTAAGGCTTTTTTCTTAAAAAAACGACATAGTATAGTAAGGCTTTTTTTCTTTAAAAAACGACATAGTATAGTAAGGCGTTTATTTCTGAAAAAAACGACATAGTATAGTAAGGCTTTTTTTTCTTAAAAAACGACATAGTATAGTAAGGCTTTTCTTTCTTAAAAAACGACATAGTATAGTAAGGCTTTTTTTCTTTAAAAAACGACATAGTATAGTAAGGCTTTTTTTCTGAAAAAACGACATAGTATAGTAAGGCTTTTTTCTTTAAAAAACGACATAGTATAGTAAGGCTTTTTTCTGAAAAAACGACATAGTATAGTAAGGCTTTTTTTTCTTAAAAAACGACATAGTATAGTAAGGCTTTTCTTTCTTAAAAAACGACATAGTATAGTAAGGCTTTTTTCTTAAAAAAATGACATAGTATAGTAAGGCTTTTTTCTTAAAAAAACGACATAGTATAGTAAGGCTTTTTTTCTTTAAAAAACGACATAGTATAGTAAGGCGTTTATTTCTGAAAAAAAACGACATAGTATAGTAAGGCTTTTTTTCTGAAAAAAACGACATAGTATAGTAAGGCTTTTTTCTTTAAAAAACGACATAGTATAGTAAGGCTTTTTTTTCTTTAAAAAATGACATAGTATAGTAAGGCGTTTCTTTCTGAAAAAAACGACATAGTATAGTAAGGCTTTTTTCTGAAAAAACGACAGAGTATAGTAAGGCTTTTTTTTCTTAAAAAACGACATAGTATAGTAAGGCTTTTTTCTTTAAAAAACGACATAGTATAGTAAGGCTTTTTTTCTGAAAAAACGACATAGTATAGTAAGGCTTTTTTTTCTAAAAAAACGACATAGTATAGTAAGGCTTTTCTTTCTTAAAAAACGACATAGTATAGTAAGGCTTTTTTTTCTTTAAAAAACGACATAGAATAGTAAGGCTTTTTTTCTGAAAAAACGACCATGTATAGTAAGGCTTTTTTTTTCTTAAAAAACTACATAGTATAGTAAGGCTTTTTTTCTTAAAAAACGACATAGTATAGTAAGGCCTTTTTTTCCTTAAAAACTATCATGTATAGTAAGGCTTTTTTCTTAAAAAAACGACATAGAATAGTAAGGCTTTTTTTCTTTAAAAAACGACAGAGTATAGTAAGGCGTTTATTTCTGAAAAAAACTACATAGTATAGTAAGGCTTTTTTTTCTGAAAAAACTACATAGTATAGTAAGGCTTTTCTTTCTTAAAAAACGACATAGTATAGTAAGGCTTTTTTTTCTTTAAAAAACGACATAGAATAGTAAGGCTTTTTTTCTGAAAAAACGACCATGTATAGTAAGGCTTTTTTTTTCTTAAAAAACTACATAGTATAGTAAGGCTTTTTTTCTTAAAAAACGACATAGTATAATAAGGCTTTTTTTTCTTTAAAAAACGACATAGTATAGTAAGGCATTTAGTTCTGAAAAAAATGACATAGTATAGTAAGGCTTTTTTTCTGAAAAAACAACATAGTATAGTAAGGCTTTTTTTTCTTAAAAAACGACATAGTATAGTAAGGCTTTTCTTTCTTAAAAAACGACATAGTATAGTAAGGCTTTTTTCTTTAAAAAACGACATAGTATAGTAAGGCTTTTTTTCTGAAAAAACGACATAGTATAGTAAGGCTTTTTTCTTTAAAAAACGACATAGTATAGTAAGGCTTTTTTTTCTTTAAAAAACGACATAGTATAGTAAGGCGTTTATTTCTGAAAAAACGACATAGTATAGTAAGGCTTTTTTTCTGAAAAAACGACCATGTATAGTAAGGCTTTTTTTTCTTAAAAAAACGACATAGAATAGTAAGGCTTTTTTTCTTTAAAAAACGACAGAGTATAGTAAGGCGTTTATTTCTGAAAAAAACTACATAGTATAGTAAGGCTTTTTTTTCTGAAAAAACGACATAGTATAGTAAGGCTTTTCTTTCTTAAAAAACGACATAGTATAGAAAGGCTTTTTTCTTAAAAAAACGACATAGTATAGTAAGGCTTTTTTTCTTTAAAAAACGACATAGTATAGTAAGGCGTTTATTTCTGAAAAAAAACGACATAGTATAGTAAGGCTTTTTTTCTTTAAAAAAACGACATAGTATAGTAAGGCGTTTATTTCTGAAAAAACGACATAGTATAGTAAGGCTTTTTTTCTGAAAAAACGACCATGTATATTAAGGCTTTTTTTCTTAAAAAACGACATAGTATAGTAAGGCTTTTTTTCTTAAAAAACGACATAGTATAGTAAGGCCTTTTTTCCCTTAAAAACGACCATGTATAGTAAGGCTTTTTTCTTAAAAAAAACGACATAGTATAGTAAGGCTTTTTTTCTTTAAAAAACGACATAGTATAGTAAGGCGTTTATTTCTGAAAAAAACGACATAGTATAGTAAGGCGTTTATTTCTGAAAAAAACGACATAGTATAGTAAGGCTTTTTTTCTGAAAAAACGACATAGTATAGTAAGGCTTTTTTTTCTTAAAAAACGACATAGTATAGTAAGGCTTTTCTTTCTTTAAAAAACGACATAGTATAGTAAGGCGTTTATTTCTGAAAAAAACGACATAGTATAGTAAGGCTTTTTTTCTGAAAAAACGACATAGTATAGTAAGGCTTTTTTTTCTTAAAAAACGACATAGTATAGTAAGGCTTTTCTTTCTTAAAAAACGACATAGTATAGTAAGGCTTTTTTCTTTAAAAAACGACATAGTATAGTAAGGCTTTTTTTTCTTTAAAAAACGACATAGTATAGTAAGGCGTTTATTTCTGAAAAAACGACATAGTATAGTAAGGTTTTTTTTCTGAAAAAACGACCATGTATAGTAAGGCTTTTTTTTCTTAAAAAACGACATAGTATAGTAAGGCTTTTTTTCTTAAAAAACGACATAGTATAGTAAGGCCTTTTTTTCCTTAAAAACGACCATGTATAGTAAGGCATTTTTCTTAAAAAAACGACATAGTATAGTAAGGCTTTTTTCTTAAAAAAACGACATAGTATAGTAAGGCTTTTTTTCTTTAAAAAACGACATAGTATAGTAAGGCGTTTATTTCTGAAAAAAACGACATAGTATAGTAAGGCTTTTTTTTCTTAAAAAACGACATAGTATAGTAAGGCTTTTCTTTCTTAAAAAACGACATAGTATAGTAAGGCTTTTTTTCTTTAAAAAACGACATAGTATAGTAAGGCTTTTTTTCTGAAAAAACGACATAGTATAGTAAGGCTTTTTTCTTTAAAAAACGACATAGTATAGTAAGGCTTTTTTCTGAAAAAACGACATAGTATAGTAAGGCTTTTTTTTCTTAAAAAACGACATAGTATAGTAAGGCTTTTCTTTCTTAAAAAACGACATAGTATAGTAAGGCTTTTTTCTTAAAAAAATGACATAGTATAGTAAGGCTTTTTTCTTAAAAAAACGACATAGTATAGTAAGGCTTTTTTTCTTTAAAAAACGACATAGTATAGTAAGGCGTTTATTTCTGAAAAAAAACGACATAGTATAGTAAGGCTTTTTTTCTGAAAAAAACGACATAGTATAGTAAGGCTTTTTTCTTTAAAAAACGACATAGTATAGTAAGGCTTTTTTTTCTTTAAAAAACGACATAGTATAGTAAGGCGTTTCTTTCTGAAAAAAACGACATAGTATAGTAAGGCTTTTTTCTGAAAAAACGACAGAGTATAGTAAGGCTTTTTTTTTCTTAAAAAACGACATAGTATAGTAAGGCTTTTTTCTTTAAAAAACGACATAGTATAGTAAGGCTTTTTTTCTGAAAAAACGACATAGTATAGTAAGGCTTTTTTTTCTAAAAAAACGACATAGTATAGTAAGGCTTTTCTTTCTTAAAAAACGACATAGTATAGTAAGGCTTTTTTTTCTTTAAAAAACGACATAGAATAGTAAGGCTTTTTTTCTGAAAAAACGACCATGTATAGTAAGGCTTTTTTTTTCTTAAAAAACTACATAGTATAGTAAGGCTTTTTTTCTTAAAAAACGACATAGTATAGTAAGGCCTTTTTTTCCTTAAAAACTATCATGTATAGTAAGGCTTTTTTCTTAAAAAAACGACATAGAATAGTAAGGCTTTTTTTCTTTAAAAAACGACAGAGTATAGTAAGGCGTTTATTTCTGAAAAAAACTACATAGTATAGTAAGGCTTTTTTTTCTGAAAAAACGACATAGTATAGTAAGGCTTTTCTTTCTTAAAAAACGACATAGTATAGTAAGGCTTTTTTTTCTTTAAAAAACGACATAGAATAGTAAGGCTTTTTTTCTGAAAAAACGACCATGTATAGTAAGGCTTTTTTTTTCTTAAAAAACTACATAGTATAGTAAGGCTTTTTTTCTTAAAAAACGACATAGTATAATAAGGCTTTTTTTTCTTTAAAAAACGACATAGTATAGTAAGGCATTTAGTTCTGAAAAAAATGACATAGTATAGTAAGGCTTTTTTTCTGAAAAAACAACATAGTATAGTAAGGCTTTTTTTTCTTAAAAAACGACATAGTATAGTAAGGCTTTTCTTTCTTAAAAAACGACATAGTATAGTAAGGCTTTTTTCTTTAAAAAACGACATAGTATAGTAAGGCTTTTTTTCTGAAAAAACGACATAGTATAGTAAGGCTTTTTTCTTTAAAAAACGACATAGTATAGTAAGGCTTTTTTTTCTTTAAAAAACGACATAGTATAGTAAGGCGTTTATTTCTGAAAAAACGACATAGTATAGTAAGGCTTTTTTTCTGAAAAAACGACCATGTATAGTAAGGCTTTTTTTTCTTAAAAAAACGACATAGAATAGTAAGGCTTTTTTTCTTTAAAAAACGACAGAGTATAGTAAGGCGTTTATTTCTGAAAAAAACTACATAGTATAGTAAGGCTTTTTTTTCTGAAAAAACGACATAGTATAGTAAGGCTTTTCTTTCTTAAAAAACGACATAGTATAGTAAGGCTTTTTTCTTTAAAAAACGACATAGTATAATAAGGCTTTTTTTTCTTTAAAAAACGACATAGTATAGTAAGGCATTTAGTTCTGAAAAAAATGACATAGTATAGTAAGGCTTTTTTTCTGAAAAAACAACATAGTATAGTAAGGCTTTTTTTTCTTAAAAAACGACATAGTATAGTAAGGCTTTTCTTTCTTAAAAAACGACATAGTATAGTAAGGCTTTTTTCTTTAAAAAACGACATAGTATAGTAAGGCTTTTTTTCTGAAAAAACGACATAGTATAGTAAGGCTTTTTTTTCTTAAAAAACGACATAGTATAGTAAGGCTTTTCTTTCTTAAAAAACGACATAGTATAGTAAGGCTTTTTTCTTTAAAAAACGACATAGTATAGTAAGGCTTTTTTTTCTTTAAAAAACGACATAGTATAGTAAGGCGTTTATTTCTGAAAAAACGACCATGTATAGTAAGGCTTTTTTTCTTAAAAAACGACATAGTATAGTAAGGCTTTTTTTTCTGAAAAAACGACATAGTATAGTAAGGCTTTTCTTTCTTAAAAAACGACATAGTATAGTAAGGCTTTTTTCTTTAAAAAACGACATAGTATAATAAGGCTTTTTTTTCTTTAAAAAAACGACATAGTATAGTAAGGCATTTAGTTCTGAAAAAAATGACATAGTATAGTAAGGCTTTTTTTCTGAAAAAACAACATAGTATAGTAAGGCTTTTTTTTCTTAAAAAACGACATAGTATAGTAAGGCTTTTCTTTCTTAAAAAACGACATAGTATAGTAAGGCTTTTTTCTTTAAAAAACGACATAGTATAGTAAGGCTTTTTTTCTGAAAAAACGACATAGTATAGTAAGGCTTTTTTTTCTTAAAAAACGACATAGTATAGTAAGGCTTTTCTTTCTTAAAAAACGACATAGTATAGTAAGGCTTTTTTCTTTAAAAAACGACATAGTATAGTAAGGCTTTTTTTTCTTTAAAAAACGACATAGTATAGTAAGGCGTTTATTTCTGAAAAAACGACCATGTATAGTAAGGCTTTTTTTCTTAAAAAACGACATAGTATAGTAAGGCTTTTTTTCTTAAAAAACGACATAGTATAGTAAGGCCTTTTTTTCCTTAAAAACGACCATGTATAGTAAGGCTTTTTTTTCTTAAAAAACGACATAGTATAGTAAGGCTTTTTTTCTTTAAAAAACCACATAGTATAGTAAGGCGTTTATTTCTGAAAAAAACGACATAGTATAGTAAGGCTTTTTTTCTGAAAAATTGACATAGTATAGTAAGGCTTTTTTTTCTTAAAAAACGACAGAGTATAGTAAGGCGTTTATTTCTGAAAAAAACTACATAGTATAGTAAGGCTTTTTTTTCTGAAAAAACGACATAGTATAGTAAGGCTTTTCTTTCTTAAAAAACGACATAGTATAGTAAGGCTTTTTTCTTTAAAAAACGACATAGTATAATAAGGCTTTTTTTGCTTTAAAAAACGACATAGTATAGTAAGGCATTTAGTTCTGAAAAAAATGACATAGTATAGTAAGGCTTTTTTTCTGAAAAAACAACATAGTATAGTAAGGCTTTTTTTTCTTAAAAAACGACATAGTATAGTAAGGCTTTTCTTTCTTAAAAAACGACATAGTATAGTAAGGCTTTTTTCTTTAAAAAACGACATAGTATAGTAAGGCTTTTTTTCTGAAAAAACGACATAGTATAGTAAGGCTTTTTTTTCTTAAAAAACGACATAGTATAGTAAGGCTTTTCTTTCTTAAAAAACGACATAGTATAGTAAGGCTTTTTTCTTTAAAAAACGACATAGTATAGTAAGGCTTTTTTTTCTTTAAAAAACGACATAGTATAGTAAGGCGTTTATTTCTGAAAAAACGACCATGTATAGTAAGGCTTTTTTTCTTAAAAAACGACATAGTATAGTAAGGCTTTTTTTCTTAAAAAACGACATAGTATAGTAAGGCCTTTTTTTCCTTAAAAACGACCATGTATAGTAAGGCTTTTTTTTCTTAAAAAATGACATAGTATAGTAAGGCTTTTTTTCTTTAAAAAACCACATAGTATAGTAAGGCGTTTATTTCTGAAAAAAACGACATAGTATAGTAAGGCTTTTTTTCTGAAAAATTGACATAGTATAGTAAGGCTTTTTTTTCTTAAAAAACGACAGAGTATAGTAAGGCGTTTATTTCTGAAAAAAACTACATAGTATAGTAAGGCTTTTTTTTCTGAAAAAACGACATAGTATAGTAAGGCTTTTCTTTCTTAAAAAACGACATAGTATAGTAAGGCTTTTTTCTTTAAAAAACGACATAGTATAATAAGGCTTTTTTTGCTTTAAAAAACGACATAGTATAGTAAGGCATTTAGTTCTGAAAAAAATGACATAGTATAGTAAGGCTTTTTTTCTGAAAAAACAACATAGTATAGTAAGGCTTTTTTTTCTTAAAAAACGACATAGTATAGTAAGGCTTTTCTTTCTTAAAAAACGACATAGTATAGTAAGGCTTTTTTCTTTAAAAAACGACATAGTACAGTAAGGCTTTTTTTCTGAAAAAACGACATAGTATAGTAAGGCTTTTTTTTCTTAAAAAACGACATAGTATAGTAAGGCTTTTCTTTCTTAAAAAACGACATAGTATAGTAAGGCTTTTTTCTTTAAAAAACGACATAGTATAGTAAGGCTTTTTTTTCTTTAAAAAACGACATAGTATAGTAAGGCGTTTATTTCTGAAAAAACGACATAGTATAGTAAGGCTTTTTTTCTGAAAAAACGACCATGTATAGTAAGGCTTTTTTTCTTAAAAAACGACATAGTATAGTAAGGCTTTTTTTCTTAAAAAACGACATAGTATAGTAAGGCCTTTTTTTCCTTAAAAACGACCATGTATAGAAAGGCTTTTTTTTCTTAAAAAACGACATAGTATAGTAAGGCTTTTTTTCTTTAAAAAACCACATAGTATAGTAAGGCGTTTATTTCTGAAAAAAACGACATAGTATAGTAAGGCTTTTTTTCTGAAAAATTGACATAGTATAGTAAGGCTTTTTTTTCTTAAAAAACGACATAGTATAGTAAGGCGTTTATTTCTGAAAAAAACGACATAGTATAGTAAGGCTTTTTTTCTGAAAAAACGACAGAGTATAGTAAGGCTTTTTTTTCTTAAAAAACGACATAGTATAGTAAGGCTTTTTTCTTTAAAAAACGACATAGTATAGTAAGGCTTTTTTTCTGAAAAAACGACATAGTATAGTAAGGCTTTTTTTTCTTAAAAAACGACATAGTATAGTAAGGCTTTTCTTTCTTAAAAAACGACATAGTATAGTAAGGCTTTTTTTTCTTTAAAAAACGACAGAATAGTAAGGCTTTTTTTCTGAAAAAACGACCATGTATAGTAAGGCTTTTTTTTCTTAAAAAACTACATAGTATAGTAAGGCTTTTTTTCTTAAAAAACAACATAGTATAGTAAGGCCTTTTTTTCCTTAAAAACGACCATGTATAGTAAGGCCTTTTTTTCCTTAAAAACGACCATGTATAGTAAGGCTTTTTTCTTAAAAAAACGACATAGTATAGTAAGGCTTTTTTTCTTTAAAAAACGACATAGTATAGTAAGGCTTTTTTTCTTTAAAAAACGACATAGTATAGTAAGGCGTTTATTTCTGAAAAAAACGACATAGTATAGTAAGGCTTTTTTTCTGAAAAAACGACATAGTATAGTAAGGCTTTTTTTTCTTAAAAAACGACATAGTATAGTAAGGCTTTTCTTTCTTAAAAAACGACATAGTATAGTAAGGCTTTTTTCTTTAAAAAACGACATAGTATAGTAAGGCTTTTTTTCTGAAAAAACGACATAGTATAGTAAGGCTTTTTTCTTAAAAAAACGACATAGTATAGTAAGGCGTTTATTTCTGAAAAAACGACATAGTATAGTAAGGCTTTTTTTCTGAAAAAACGACCATGTATAGTAAGGCTTTTTTTTCTTAAAAAACGACATAGTATAGTAAGGCGTTTATTTCTGAAAAAACGACATAGTATAGTAAGGCTTTTTTTCTTTAAAAAACGACATAGTATAGTAAGGCGTTTATTTCTGAAAAAACGACATAGTATAGTAAGGCTTTTTTTCTGAAAAAACGACCATGTATAGTAAGGCTTTTTTTCTTAAAAAACGACATAGTATAGTAAGGCTTTTTTTCTTAAAAAACGACATAGTATAGTAAGGCCTTTTTTTCCTTAAAAACGACCATGTATAGTAAGGCTTTTTTCTTAAAAAAACGACATAGTATAGTAAGGCTTTTTTTCTTTAAAAAACGACATAGTATAGTAAGGCGTTTATTTCTGAAAAAAACGACATAGTATAGTAAGGCTTTTTTTCTGAAAAAACGACATAGTATAGTAAGGCTTTTTTTTCTTAAAAAACGACATAGTATAGTAAGGCGTTTATTTCTGAAAAAAACGACATAGTATAGTAAGGCTTTTTTTTCTTAAAAAACGACATAGTATAGTAAGGCTTTTCTTTCTTAAAAAACGACATAGTATAGTAAGGCTTTTTTTTCTTTAAAAAACGACAGAATAGTAAGGCTTTTTTTCTGAAAAAACGACCATGTATAGTAAGGCTTTTTTTTCTTAAAAAACTACATAGTATAGTAAGGCTTTTTTTCTTAAAAAACAACATAGTATAGTAAGGCCTTTTTTTCCTTAAAAACGACCATGTATAGTAAGGCTTTTTTCTTAAAAAAACGACATAGTATAGTAAGGCTTTTTTTCTTTAAAAAACGACATAGTATAGTAAGGCTTTTTTTCTTTAAAAAACGACATAGTATAGTAAGGCGTTTATTTCTGAAAAAAACGACATAGTATAGTAAGGCTTTTTTTCTGAAAAAACGACATAGTATAGTAAGGCTTTTTTTTCTTAAAAAACGACATAGTATAGTAAGGCTTTTCTTTCTTAAAAAACGACATAGTATAGTAAGGCTTTTTTCTTTAAAAAACGACATAGTATAGTAAGGCTTTTTTTCTGAAAAAACGACATAGTATAGTAAGGCTTTTTTCTTAAAAAAACGACATAGTATAGTAAGGCGTTTATTTCTGAAAAAACGACATAGTATATTAAGGCTTTTTTTCTGAAAAAACGACCATGTATAGTAAGGCTTTTTTTTCTTAAAAAACGACATAGTATAGTAAGGCGTTTATTTCTGAAAAAACGACATAGTATAGTAAGGCTTTTTTTCTTTAAAAAACGACATAGTATAGTAAGGCGTTTATTTCTGAAAAAACGACATAGTATAGTAAGGCTTTTTTTCTGAAAAAACGACCATGTATAGTAAGGCTTTTTTTCTTAAAAAACGACATAGTATAGTAAGGCTTTTTTTCTTAAAAAACGACATAGTATAGTAAGGCCTTTTTTTCCTTAAAAACGACCATGTATAGTAAGGCTTTTTTCTTAAAAAAACGACATAGTATAGTAAGGCTTTTTTTCTTTAAAAAACGACATAGTATAGTAAGGCGTTTATTTCTGAAAAAAACGACATAGTATAGTAAGGCTTTTTTTCTGAAAAAACGACATAGTATAGTAAGGCTTTTTTTTCTTAAAAAACGACATAGTATAGTAAGGCGTTTATTTCTGAAAAAAACGACATAGTATAGTAAGGCTTTTTTTCTGAAAAAACGACAGAGTATAGTAAGGCTTTTTTTTCTTAAAAAACGACATAGTATAGTAAGGCTTTTTTCTTTAAAAAACGACATAGTATAGTAAGGCTTTTTTTCTGAAAAAACGACATAGTATAGTAAGGCTTTTTTTTCTTAAAAAACGACATAGTATAGTAAGGCTTTTCTTTCTTAAAAAACGACATAGTATAGTAAGGCTTTTTTTTCTTTAAAAAACGACAGAATAGTAAGGCTTTTTTTCTGAAAAAACGACCATGTATAGTAAGGCTTTTTTTTCTTAAAAAACTACATAGTATAGTAAGGCTTTTTTTCTTAAAAAACAACATAGTATAGTAAGGCCTTTTTTTCCTTAAAAACGACCATGTATAGTAAGGCTTTTTTCTTAAAAAAACGACATAGTATAGTAAGGCTTTTTTCTTTAAAAAACGACATAGTATAGTAAGGCTTTTTTTCTTTAAAAAATGACATAGTATAGTAAGGCGTTTATTTCTGAAAAAAACGAAATAGTATAGTAAGGCTTTTTTTCTGAAAAAACGACATAGTATAGTAAGGCTTTTTTTTCTTAAAAAACGACATAGTATAGTAAGGCTTTTCTTTCTTAAAAAACGACATAGTATAGTAAGGCTTTTTTCTTTAAAAAACGACATAGTATAGTAAGGCGTTTATTTCTGAAAAAAAAACGACATAGTATAGTAAGGCTTTTTTTCTGAAAAAATGACATAGTATATTAAGGCTTGTTTTTCTTAAAAAACGACATAGTATAGTAAGGCTTTTCTTTCTTAAAAAACGACATAGTATAGTAAGGCCTTTTTTTCCTTAAAAACGACCATGTATAGTAAGGCTTTTTTCTTAAAAAACGACAGTATAGTGTTTGAATTATTATGGAATATTCTATATGTGTTGTAAGCATTTTTCAATAAGTAGTAAGGCTATAAATCAAGTCATGGGAACATGGACTTTTTCCTCCACATTCGACTCCTCAAGGCCAAAGAAAAGAGGACACAGTGTTACGGACACTTCTCCCGGCAGGACCCAATGAGACTGTTATGACGAGACTCCAGCAGCAGATTTGAAAATACGGCTTTGCTTACATTATTATACTACTTTGTTTACCTTATAATGCATTCCTCACACTGTTGTTTTTCTAAACATCTAGGGTGTTATTGTACTGATTACATAAACATGTTTTTCGAATGTCGTGATTAAATACAATGATTCAGTTACTGCAATTCAGAATGCACTGTGGACTGAGACGACGTCACAAGGCATCTCCTTGCAAGTTGTAAGCAGAATTTGTTGAATGATGTTTTTCCTTTTTTAATTAAATATTACTAATAATGATTTAAAAGGTTTGAATCATTATTCCAACATATAGTAAGGCTTTTTTTCTTAAAAAAACGACATAGTATAGTAAGAACTTTTTTTCCTTAAAAACGACCATGTATAGTAAGGCTTTTTTCTTTAAAAAACGACATAGTATAGTAAGGCTTTTTTTCTGAAAAAACGACATAGTATAGTAAGGCTTTTTTTTCTTAAAAAACGACATAGTATAGTAAGGTTTTTTTTTCTTAAAAAACGACATAGTATAGTAAGGCGTTTATTTCTTAAAAAACGACATAGTATAGTAAGGCTTTTTTCTTTAAAAAACGACATAGTATAGTAAGGATTTTTTTTTCTTTAAAAAACGACATAGTATAGTAAGGCATTTATTTCTGAAAAAACGACATAGTATAGTAAGGCTTTTTTTCTGAAAAAACGACCATGTATTGTAAGGCTTTTTTTTCTTAAAAAACGACATAGTATAGTAAGGCTTTTTTTCTTAAAAAACGACATAGTATAGTAAGGCCTTTTTTTCCTTAAAAACGACCATGTATAGTAAGGCTTTTTTCTTAAAAAAACGACATAGTATAGTAAGGCTTTTTTTCTGAAAAAACGACCTAGTATAGTAAGGCTTTTTTTTCTTAAAAAATGACATAGTATAGTAAGGCTTTTTTTCTTTAAAAAAACGACATAGTATAGTAAGGCGTTTATTTCTGAAAAAATGACATAGTATAGTAAGGCTTTTTTTTTCTTTAAAAAACGACATAGTATAGTAAGGCTTTTCTTTCTTAAAAAACGACAGTGTTGTAAGGCTTTTCTTTCTTAAAAAACGACATAGTATAGTAAGGCTTTTTTCTTTAAAAAACGACATAGTATAGTAAGGCTTTTTTTCTGAAAAAACGACATAGTATAGTAAGGCTTTTTTTTCTTAAAAAACGACATAGTATAGTAAGGCTTTTCTTTCTTAAAAAACGACATAGTATAGTAAGGCTTTTTTTCTGAAAAAACGACACAGTATAGTAAGGCTTTTTTTTCTGAAAAAACGACATAGTATAGTAAGGCTTTTTTTCTGAAAAAACGACCATGTATAGTAAGGCTTTTTTTCTTAAAAAACGACATAGTATAGTAAGGCTTTTCTTTCTTAAAAAACGACATAGTATAGTAAGGCTTTTTTCTTTAAAAAACGACATAGTATAGTAAGGCTTTTTTTTCCTTTAAAAAACGACATAGTATAGTAAGGCGTTTATTTCTGAAAAAAACGACATAGTATAGTAAGGCTTTTTTTCTGAAAAAACAACCATGTATAGTAAGGCTTTTTTTTTTCTTAAAAAACGACATAGTATAGTAAGGCTTTTTTTCTTAAAAAACGACATAGTATAGTAAGGCCTTTTTTTCCTTAAAAACGACCATGTATAGTATGGCTTTTTTTTTTAAAAACGACATAATATAGTAAGGCTTTTTTCTTTAAAAAACGACATAGTATAGTAAGGCTTTTTTTCTTTAAAAAACGACATAGTATAGTAAGGCGTTTATTTCTGAAAAAAACGACATAGTATAGTAAGGCTTTTTTTCTCAAAAAACGACATAGTATAGTAAGGCTTTTCTTTCTTAAAAAACGACATAGTATAGTAAGGCTTTTTTTCTGAAAAAACGACACAGTATAGTAAGGCTTTTTTTTCTGAAAAAACGACATAGTATAGTAAGGCTTTTTTTCTGAAAAAACGACCATGTATAGTAAGGCTTTTTTCTTAAAAAAAACGACATAGTATAGTAAGGCTTTTTTCTTAAAAAAAACCGACATAGTATAGTAAGGCTTTTCTTTCTTTAAAAAACGACATAGTATAGTAAGGCGTTTATTTCTGAAAAAAACGACATAGTATTGTAAGGCCTTTTTTCCTTAAAAACGACCATGTATAGTAAGGCTTTTTTCTTAAAAAAAACGACATAGTATAGTAAGGCTTTTTTCTTAAAAAAAAACGACATAGTATAGTAAGGCTTTTCTTTCTTTAAAAAACGACATAGTATAGTAAGGCGTTTATTTCTGAAAAAAACGACATAGTATAGTAAGGCTTTTTTTCTGAAAAAACAACATAGTATAGTAAGGCTTTTTTTTTCTTAAAAAATGACATAGTATAGTAAGGCTTTTCTTTCTTAAAAAACGACAGTGTTGTAAGGCTTTTTTCTTTAAAAAACGACATAGTATAGTAAGGCTTTTTTTCATAAAAAACGACAGTATATTTGTTAAAAAACGACATAGTATAGTAAGGTTTTTTTTCTTAAAAAACGACATAGTATAGTTAGGCGTTTATTTCTGAAAAAACGACATAGTATAGTAAGGCTTTTTTTCTGAAAAAACGACCATGTATAGTAAGGCTTTTTTTTCTTAAAAAACGACATAGTAGAGTAAGGCTTTTTTTCTTAAAAAAACGACCATGTATAGTAAGGCTTTTTTCTTAAAAAACGACATAGTATAGTAGGGCTTTTTTTCTTTAAAAACGACATAGTATAGTAAGGTATTTTTTCTTAAAAACGACATAGTATAGTAAGGCTTTTCTTTCTTAAAAAACGAACATAGTATAGTAAGGCTTTTCTTTCTTTAAAAAAACGACATAGTATAGTAAGGCGTTTATTTCTGAAAAAACGACATAGTATAGTAAGGCTTTTTTTCTGAAAAAACGACCATGTGTAGTAAGGCTTTTTTCTTAAAAAAACGAAAGTATAGTAAGGCTTTTTTTTCTTTAAAAAACGGCATAGTATAGTAAGGCGTTTATTTCTGAAAAAAACGACATAGTATAGTAAGGCTTTTCTTTCTTAAAAAACGACATAGTATAGTAAGGCTTTTTTTCTTTAAAAAACGACATAGTATAGTAAGGCCTTTTTTCTTAAAAAACGACATAGTATCGTAAGGCCTTTTTTTCTTAAAAAAACGACATAGTATAGTAAGGTCTTTTTCCTTAAAAAACGACATAGTATAGTAAGGCTTTTCTTTCTTAAAAAACGAACATAGTATAGTAAGGTCTTTTTTCTTAAAAAACGACATAGTATAGTAAGGCCTTTTTCTTAAAAAACGACAAAGTATAGTAAGACTTTTTTTTCTTAAAAAACGACATAGTATAGTAAGGCTTTTCTTTCTTAAAAAACGACATAGTATAGTAAGGCTTTTTTCTTTAAAAAACGACATAGTATAGTAAGGCGTTTATTTCTGAAAAAAACGACATAGTATATAAGGGTTTTTTTCTTAAAAAACGACATATAGTAAGGCCTTTTTTTCCTTAAAAACGACCATATATAGTAAGGCTTTTTTCTTCAAAAAACGACATAGTATAGTAAGGCTTTTTTCAGAAAAAAAACGACATAGTATAGTAAGGCCTTTTTCTTAAAAAACGACAAAGTATAGTAAGACTTTTTTTTCTTAAAAAACGACATAGTATAGTAAGGCTTTTCTTTCTTAAAAAACAACATAGTATAGTAAGGCTTTTTTCTTTAAAAAACGACATAGTATAGTAAGGCGTTTATTTCTGAAAAAACGACATAGTATATAAGGGTTTTTTTCTTAAAAAACGACATATAGTAAGGCCTTTTTTTCCTTAAAAACGACCATATATAGTAAGGCTTTTTTCTTCAAAAAACGACATAGTATAGTAAGGCTTTTTTCAGAAAAAAAACGACATAGTATAGTAAGGCTTTTCTTTCTTTAAAAAACGATGTAAGGCGTTTATTTCTGAAAAATGACATAGTATAGTAAGGCTTTTTTTCTTAAAAAACGACATAGTATAGTAAGGCTTTTTTTTCTTAAAAAACGACATAGTATAGTAAGGCTTTTTTTCTTAAAAAACGAAATAGTATAGTAAGGCTTTTTTTCTTAAAAAAACGACATAGTATAGTAGGGCTTTTTTTCTTAAAAAAACGACCATGTATAGTAAGGCTTTTTTTCTTAAAAAAACAACATAGTATAGTAAGGCTTTTTTTCTTAAAAAACGACATAGTATAGTAAGGCTTTTTTTTCTTAAAAAACGACATAGTATAGTAAGGCTTTTTTTTCTTTAAAAAACGACCATGTATAGTAAAGCTTTTTTTCTTAAAAAACTACATTGTATAGTAAGGCTTTTTTCTTTAAAAACGACATAGTATAGTAAGGTTTTTTTTCTTTAAAAAAAACGACATAGAATAGTAAGGCTATTTTCTTAAAAAACAACATAGTATAGTAAGGCTTTTTTCCTTAAAAAACGACCATGTATAGTCAGGCTTTTTACGTTAAAAAACGACCATGTATAGTAAGGCTTTTTCATTAAAAATGACTATGTTTAGTAAGGCTTTTTTATTGAAAAATGACCATGTATAGTAAGGCTTTTTTTCATAAAAAAATGACCATGAATAGTAAGGCTTTTTTCATTAAAAAATGACCATGTATAGTAAGGCTTTTTTCATTAAAAAATGACTATGTATCGTAAGGCTTTTTTTTCCATGAAAAAAAGACCATGTATAATAATGATATATAAAAATGACCAAAAAAAGAACAAACGAATACTTCGAGATGGACTAGTCATTGGCCGGAGTAAAGAATTCAGATAAAACGACCACATTCGTGTTGGAGCTAGCTTGTTGCTTGTACTTTAGCACCAGTTGAAAAAATGATATAGCCAACGGTAGAGTTGTTACTCTAAACTCACCCATTGCTGGACGAAGCGTTCCAGAACATCTCGAACTGCCGCCCCCGGTGGAAAAACACACTTGGAGAAGCGAAAGAAGCCCGGGGCACAAACGAAGATCTCGGTGTTATTCTCCATCTTCTGCTTACTTACGGCTAGGTTATGCTAGTCGTCTTCCGTCGTGGTCGTCGTAGTATCTTCTTCTGCGACATGAAAGGACACTTGTCATGGGTTAGCGCCCTCTTTCGACGTCCAAAAACATTGTTTGTTCTTAAACAGCATTCGTGCGCCATAAAACCGGGAAACTGCTAAACTTATCTTTGGACATTATTAACTGGGTTAAATGCATGCTGTTTGAAAATAAAAGGTTGAAACGACTATTTAATAGCATGCTAATTCCATCTCGCGTAAGCAGGTGTTGCCAGAGTGATCACGTGTGTAGACCTAGATGTCGAAAATGCCCTGAGAGCTAATCGGGACTTCTCGGCCATTTTGGGTCAGGGACATTCGCCGGTTATAACATTTGCAAGATTTGCAAGTGAACTACTGACCAAGTTTTTAATTTTCTTTATTCATTTTCACATTTTCTCTTCAGTTTTTCACCTGTTGATTTTTGGCTATTTTTTTAAACTAGATTTTTAATTATATTTTCCTCCTGTTTTCTCCTGGGGTTTTTAAATGTGTTGTGGTTTACACATAATAAATAAAGAATTTCACAATGTATTCCTTTAATCGAAAATGTATATTTCAAAATAATGTATTAAACATTTTTTTAAATTAAAATATGAAAATAGTAGTGATTGCTTATTATAGCTGCTAGAGCTAGGCAAGGTGACAAAGGAGACAAAAGGGGGCGCTAATGCTCCAGTATGTTGCCGACTGCCGCTCGCCGTGAATCCTCAAAGAAAAGAAGAAGAGACCGTGTTGTTTTCCCCTCTGGGCGTCCTGACTCAAGATGTCGACCGCCTGGAAGGTCTTCCGCCGCACGCTCGGCACGTTCCCACTCCGGAACGCGTTCTGCTCCGAAGCTGGCAAGGCAAAGTCGGGCTTCGCGGCCGCCTTCGGCTCTCAGTCGGAGCTCGGTCGTCGCCGACGCCCCCCTGAAGAGGACTCCGCCGACGACTTCCCGACGCTCCTCCGCCGCAGCCCGCTGGTTCAGATGGGACCCTGCAAGGACAAGATGGTAGTGGGGAAGATCTTCCACGTGGTGGGGGACGACCTCTACATCGACTTCGGGGCCAAGTTTCACGCCGTGTGTCGACGGCCGACGTCGGCCGAAGGGGACGAGCTGAAGCGCGGCGACAGGGTCCGCCTGCGACTGCACGACTTGGAGTTGACCGGACGTTTCTTGGGGGCCCAAACCGACGTCACGCTGCTGGAGGCCCACGCCACCTTAGTTGAAAAGACGGTCCGTTTCGCCAGTGAATGAATAAATAAAAGCCCCGTCGAACCTCACGAACTTGTGCGGATGCTAACAAGGCTAAAGGCACAGCACCTAGCTCGCCTCGGAGCATTGTCCCATCCGTCCGCAAGAGGGCGCTGTAAGAGCAGGCGGAACATAATTAAACGAAGGCGAATAAGGTGTGGCCCTCGGTGCCTGATTTATGTTGAATACATCAATAAATTCCTACTTTTTTAAAAATATTTTTTGTATTCTTTTTTTTTTTATTTTCTAGCTGCCATTGACCACACGAGATGTCCAATCCCTTCAAGTGGGAGGACGGGCACGATGAAATGATCATAATACAGTTTAAAGTTTTTACACTGGTGGGAATGTCTTATACTTACCAACATGGCAATCAAGGAAGGCCTTTTCATTCTGTGAATTAAAAGGAATTCATCACAAGTAGACGTCCAATTCGCTCCAATAGATCGGATGTTTGTGACAAACTCATTAAAATAGGGGATGACTGGACGTCTACCGCAGTTAATGGCACTGAAACAGTCAAAAAGTACATTACCTGAAGTATAATTCGAGACAAAGAACGCCAATTGTTCAACTTTTATTGTAAATTTTTCTCGCAGTTATAAAGTTATATCATACGACGCAGTGTTAAGGCCAAACAAAGTCGAAAAAATCGGAGTTTGAAGATGAAGTCGTCATATTACAATATGGCAGTTGTAATATTAAGAGATTAAAATGAGTATGAATCTTTCTATTGATTCTAATTTGATGTTAATGACCCTAAAGCTCTCGGATTTCCTTATTTGTGAAACCATTTCTAAAGTCAAGATTGTTAATTTTGTTTGACTTTCCTCTTAATATAATTTTGATGTCATAATAGCGCACGTTAATATTACAATTTCATTCACACAGTCCAATTTTTCTTTCCTTTCATTCGCCCTAACACTCCATCTTAATATCGCATTACATTGGAGTAGATACAAAATTGCTTATCCCGAAGGGGGCGGGACCGGAGGCGGATCCTTCAGATCATGGAGAAGGTCAACCACTATAAGAAAGAAAGGAGGACACCACGGTCAAGACGGCGGCACGTGCTTTTGAGTGACAAAGATGAACTTTGACCTGTTTGAAGTCGAGCTGGATGGAGCCGTTGCCGTCGGGGTCCATCTTCTGGAAGATTCCTGAGGACGCAAAAGGCACTCCGTTTTGCCAACCACTTTGGGGAAAACACCAGCGGGGGGGTATCTTACGGAACATGATCTCCAGCCTCATCAAGCAGCACACAAAGTTGTCAAAGTCCAACGTCAGGTCGGGTTCGGCGTAGCGGGCCACTAGCAGCTGGTAGATGGCGTTGTTCAGGCTGAAACCTGCCAGCAAAAATCACAAAATACTTCAAAATTATTCCTGTTTGTTTACTCAACATTTAGGTCACTTTTAGAAATGCATTCAAACGGATTTCAAATGTCTTTTATACATTAAAAAACACCAACAAAGTGTGAAATAATACTATTATTGAATTCACTATTATACCGAATGCAATTGCCGTATTTTTGGGACTATAAGTCGCACCAGCCAAATAATGCACAATAATGAAAAATACAAGTTGCCCTTTTGGGATGGCAGTTTTTTTTAAATTTGATAAGAAACAAAGAAAAAACATTAAAGTGACAATAGTAGCCAAACTATGAAAGAAAGTGTGACTTGTGGATTTGACATCTATCGCTGTCAATGGCATCCAATGTGATAATAAAAACTATTTCTTTCATTTCAGTCTGCTAATTATTACTTTGGAATCCATTGCATTGCAAAGTGCACTTAAGTAATTTGTGCATTATTTATTGTATTTTTTAAACCGCACTCTAACAGCCATTAGGGCAACCACTTTATAGGGTCAAGTCTCATATTTTGAATAGCTGTCCAACAAAATTTTAATCTCGGCCATAAGTGAGATGGGTACATTTTAACTGTCTAGCCCCCCAAAAAGCTACCAGTTTTCCCTGCCGTGTTCTAGAAAGTGGAAGCTGTTAGCATTTAGCGAGACAGGACCAAACTCACCGGCGTCTTTAAAGGCTACTCTCATCTCGGGGGTGCTCATGGTGCCCGAGTTGTCCGCGTCGTTCTTCTTGTAGATGGACTGTCAAATACAGAGAACAAGAGAAGGTAGGACAGGTCAGTTGAGGGCAACGGACCCACGGGCTAAAGCTAACACTTTACCAGGTAGCGCTGCACTTTCTTCCACAATGTGGCAAACTCGGCCAGCCCCAACTTGCCGTTGCTGCTCTCCTGCCGCACCGTGTCAAGAATCAAATCTTCATCTGAGTAGCGGAGAGGCGCTCACGGGGGTGGGGGGTGCTGGAGCCTCTCCTAGCTAACTATGGGACAGGCTGAATTGGTGGCCAGCCAATCGCAGGGCGCAAGGAGACGGACTAGCATCCCGCTCATTCTCATACCAAGGAGCAAATTTAGCATACAATTAGCCTAGCATGCATGGATTCTTTTGGGATGTAGGAGGACTACCAGGGGGAACCCACCTGGGTTTGAACCTTTGACCCCAGAACTGCGAGGCCGACGCGACGCGCTAAGCACTCCCCGACCGGATGCAGTCATATTTTGTAATTATTATTATTATTATTTTTTTGAAAAACGTGGAAGCCTGAGCAAAGTAAGGATACGTCCATGAGGTTGACCATGACTCTGCAGGTCTCCATGCTAAAGCCGTTGGTCTTAATGTCGGTTCCTGTTAGCGAGAAAAAAGCCGAACGTCAGAAAACGATCGATCGGTCGGTCAAGTCGAGCGGAAACTCACGTTTGGAGACGATCTTGTTCATGATGGTCCTCAGTTCCGCCGCCGATATCTCCATATCCTACGGCAGCGCGTGTTAGCAATTATCTTACGGTTAGCGGCGAGGCGTGCGCACGTACGGGTCCCGCTAGCTTGGCGAACAGGCCTCGGAACGCCGCGTCCACTTCCTCCTCTGGAACAAATTCCTGAAATGGATCAGGCAGAAAGTGTCTTTGATGCTCGGCTGGGTATCACAATCATCATATTTAAATATAATATAACAAAAAGTTTTTGATATTATTATGATATTTTTTTTATTTCCCGAAAGATAGAAACACACAACTTACATCATCGAGATCTGCGGTGACCGGGTCGTCAAAAGGCCTGAAAAAGCAAAGATGGATGGGTGACGAGGAGGCGGTACCCGGCCCCGCCCCGCCCCATCTAGGCTCCCCCCATCTCGGCTTACACCGTCTGACTGCTCTTCTCGGAGAAGACGCGTATGCAGAAGTCGCCGTTGAGGTTCGGTTCGAAGGTGGAGGGCACCACCAGGTACTCGCCGGGCGGCAACTTGAAGCGAGTGCTGACTTCGCGGAGGTTGACGAAGGTTTCCGAGCGGGCCGTCTGGGCGTGCGTCATGAAATAGTTCTTGTCCAGGTGCACCTCCTGCCGCCCTTGGAACTGAGGCGCAAAGAAAGCCGCCGGCGTTACCGTGGGGGACCCTGCGGCTCGCCGCCTTGTCCGCCGCTCACCTGCTCGGGAAGCTGAAAGACAAAAAATAATAAAAATGAATAAATAAAAACATTGCGTCAAATGACAAATTTTAAAAATCTTGCTGCCACCCTCCCACGTCAAACGGATTGGACCTCAACTTCTTTCAATTGATATCTGAAACGTGAAATGAACTTTCACGGCCCCTGCCAAAATGGCTGCCCTTTGGCAACATTCCCATTTAAAGTCAATGAAGCGAGCTAGCTTATTTCTCAACCTATTTTTCTCAGAGCACCTTCTAGCGCACATGTGTCAAAGTGGCGGCCCGGGGGCCAAATCTGGCCCACCGCATCATTTTGTGTGGCCCGGGAAAGTAAATCATGAGTGCTGACTTTCTGTTTTAGGATCAAATTAAAATGGAGTATAGATGTATATTAAATTTCCTGAATTTCCCTCTTTTAAATCAATAATTGTAATTTTTTAATCCATTTTTTCTGTGTTTATAGTTCAAAAATCATTTTGTAAAATCTAAAAATATATTTAAAAAAAGCTAAAATAAACATTGTTTTAGATCTATAAAAAACTGAATATTCAGGTCTTTTAATCCATTTATAAAAATAAAATAATCTAAATATTCTATCTAAAATGGTCCGGCCCACGTGAAATCAAGTTGACGTTAAAGCGGCCCGCGAACCAACCCGAGTCTGACACCCTTGTTCTAGTGAGTCTGCCATTGACGGCGAATGAAAGAGGAAGCCACGAAGGTCGCGGCGGGTACCTCGTAGATGGCGAATCCGATGGTGTGCATGTCCTCTCCCTGCTTGCGGAGCTTCCTGCGGTTCTTCTGGATCAAACCCAAGACCAAGCTGCAGCCCACCTCGTTGTCGTCCGGGTCGTCGTCCTCGGCGTTCAGCTTGATGACGAACTGCGGGTTCATCCAGAAGGTGTCTGCCGGGGAGCACCATCGTCGTCAGCGCCCGCTGGGCCGTCCCTCCAGGACCGATCCGAACCCACTCACAGGGGTGGTTCCGGCAGCCGCCGGCCGTGGAGCCGCGTCGCCACGAGCCGTCGAACTTGTTGACGCTCCAGTGCTTGACCGTGTCGTCCAAGATGGTGTCCGGCGTCAGAGTGCACAGCTCCACCCGCGAGTAGTGACGCAAGAAGTCGCGGTAGGACATCCTGTGGGGGGAGTGCGTTGAATGGAAGGCCAATAGGTAGTGATAGGGTAACATCTTACCAGAATTCGCCGTCCTCGGCGTTGGCGTTCGGACAGTCTCCCTGCACGTAGTTCCACTCGGAGGACCTGCGGGAGCGGAAAAGGGGGGTGAAGCGAGGGTCGGGAAACGGCTTCCCGGGCGGGCGCCGTACCCGTCGCTCCAGCTGCCGGTCCATTCCACTTGACCCCAGGGGTTCCGGACCCGAATCAGCTTCTCCGGACGACCTCGGAAGTTGACCTGCGAGACAGGAAGCGGCGAGGGTGTGGACGCGGTACGACATGGCTCCCGCGCCACCCCGTCACTATGCGACCTCTGACCTCCACGGCGCCCGTCAGGGAGTAGGCGTGGCCTTTGACCAGCTTCTGACGGGTTACCGCCTCCGAGTCGGCGGCGCTGGTGATCTGTGGGCATGAGGCAAACAATTCATTAATATGACTTGACTTCAGGTGCTGTGAAATGCTAATAAAAAAAATGACTGCCTTTATTTTGAAATTTTACACCACCATGTCAAACCTGCAGCCTGTGGGCCAGAAGTGGCCCGTTAGTGGCTTCAAGCTCGGCCCGACAGGCACTTTGTAGCTCATTCATACTCTACAGAATAGAATATTTTCATTTTTTTCAACATCATTTTCTAGTTTTTAGTGGGCGGGTCTACGAAAAACTAATTAGCATATCTTCTCTGCAGCTTTTTGGAAGGATTTGCATCCAAAATATAGTTTTGTACGCATTTACATTCGCTTTCATAGCACCTTTGGCTAACCCTAGCGCACAAAGACGCCACTTACGTCGATGGAGCATCCCAGTAGCGCTCCCGCTTCCAAGGCTTTTCGCAGGATTTCAAAGAGGTCGTTGGGAGGGTGTTGGAGGTCAAAGTTCTCGGCGATTCCGCCCGTGAAATCCTCGAAGCCCTCCGTGGTGGAGCCCCCCGACAGGGCCTCGTAGCTGCCGTTCACCCTGGAAGGCACGGCTAGCGCTCGCTAACGGAGTCCAAGGCTGGGGGAGGGCGGGGCATACTCACTTGGCATAGGCTTTCTCCAGAAGCGCGCTCCAAAACTCGCGACCCTCCGCCGAGTGCACGAAGAGGAGCTCGCCGTCTTTGACCGGCAGGCGGTCGTCGATCACCACATCCACCCACTCGCCGTACTGCCACAACTGAAAAGCGTGGCGCCAACAAAACACTCAATTCATGTTCCCCACATTTTTGGGGGAAATTAACAGGAAGTGCCGTATTTTCACGACTATAAGGCGCACATAAGTCTTAAATTTTCTCCAAAATAGACAGGGCGCCTTATAATCCAGTGCGCTTTATATATGGACCAATACTAAAATTGTTATCACGATAAAATGAAACAAATCAGTCGATAGGGTACACCATCCTCTACAGCTCTCACAACTACGGTAAGCAGCCCCCGACTCTATTTTCCCCGTAGAAAAAGTACTGTGCAGTGACTGCTGGGATATGTAGTTCTTTTGTCAATACACCCAATGGATTGTGGCCTGTATACATCGACATCAACACAGCTTTACGAAGCATGGAAAGCAGCGTTGGAATAGTCACGCTAGCTACTAGCTAGCTACTATTTGCGAATGGATTGTGGCCGCCTGAAGGAACGTATAAAACTCAGCGTTTTTGATGACTCATTTGGACAATTGTTCAATTCGGACACAGAAAATGAGGACTTTGATGGATTTGTGGGTGATGATGACGCGAGTACATTGTAAAATTGCTAAATAAAGTACAACCGAACTCAGTGTTTTTAGCGTGTGGGTGTAGCGTGTATGTTTAAGCTGGTGTATGTTTTGCCATGCCTGGCTGCGTCTGTAAAAACGGTGCGTCCTTTGTGTGTGTAAAATACAGAAATAGCACTCGTTATTGACACTGCGGCTAAAAATACGATGCGCCGTATAGTCGTGAAAATACGGTAAATTTAAAGGAATGAGCGTAACCTGAAAGTGAAAGATTCCGGCATAGGAGTCCTGAAAGTTTTGGTCTTCGGGGACGACGCGGGCCATCACGTACTCGTTGAGGGTCAGCGAGGCGATGGCCGCCAACAGCCAGCAGTCACCTGCGTGCATGCGATCGTTCTGTTAATTCCCACCCTGTTCACGCCGTATCGACCGTTTCTGAAAATATTATATTTATTTAAAACAGAAATGTTGGTAGCGAACGGATGAGCATTCATTTGTGGCCAGAACCCCGCTTGTAAGGGATTGGGCATTTAATAGTGATTCATTGAGGACAGAATTATGAAAACAGGCTTTCATAGCCCCTACCAACATGGCCTCAGCTCAGGGCAGCCATGTTGGATGGGGCTAGCATTGCCACCAAAGTCAATTGAAAGAAAGTTGGAATTAGCTTAAACTGATTCATTCATCCTACTGATTAAAATCAACAGGAAGTCACCCAAAATGGCCCAATACCAACAGGAAGTCACCCAAAATGGCCCAATACCAACTGGAAGTGACACAAAATGGCCCAATATCAACAGGAAGTGACCCAAAAACTACAGAAAAATGCCTCAAATGGGATGAAATTGACAGTAGAAAGACGAAAAGAGCTATTTTATTTTTATTTAAGACTTTTTTCCACGTAGAATGATTCCCTGACTCCAAGAATTGTTGGGAGATTCCACGAGGTTCCCGCCCGTAGTAAAAAACTTATAAAAAAATAAAAATAGAAAAAAACACCCACGAGCTGTCAAGATGTCTGCTCATTTCATGCTGGTACACGCGCCCAAGCAGGCAAGTCAGTTAGACACACCCTGCCGACCGCGTGAGTAGTGAGTCACCAGCTTTGTGACTCACTTTTTTGTTTTTCGTTAGTTTTTTTCAGCCTGCGGCGGCTGGCTTTTTTCCCCCCGCGTCTGTTGTGGTCCGCGCACGCAGGAATGTCAGTCCAATCCAGAGCTCTCTCGAAGGTCTTTCACAAAGGCCGCGTTCAAGTCACAAGCGTTCTGAGTAAGTCCTCGCTAGCTTGCGCACACAACATGCACAGGAATTTTAGGCCCTCTTTGCTTCACACCCACTAAAAAAACGCAATTTCTGGGGAAATTGCCAGGGGTGGCATGGCGGCTAAACATCCAAGACACCTCCTCTTGCTTTGGGTTACTCCCTGTTGATATCGGGTTACTTTGTGTTGTTATTGGCACATTTGCGGGTTATTTCATATTGATGACAGATCACTTGGTGTTAATTTGGGGCATTTTGGGTAACTTCCTGTTGATAAAAAGGTCACTTCCTGTTGATTTGGGGCATTGCGGGATCACTTGTTAATATCGGGTCACTTCCTGTTGTTTTTCTGGGTTACTTCCTGTTGAAAGCGGGTCACTTCCTCTTGATTTGGGGCATTTCAGAGTCACCTCCTAATGTTTCGATACCAACATTTTCAATTCCATAATGATACTCCATACTACTGGTCTAATTACATGCAATTACAATAATTACATAACAATTGTAAAACTAATTACTTTGTCTACAAACTTCCTATTCAACATTAAGACTAAGTGTCTCAAAATGTACAGGAAGGGACCTGTTGTCACAATCAATCACTCATAACTAGGACAATTTAAAGTACAATTGGCATAGCATGCTTATTTTTAGGATGTACGAGCAAATCAGAGTACCTGAAGAAAACCCACACAAGCCTGGAAGAAAGGTTCAAAACTGGGATTGAACCCTGCATCTCAGAACTTTGAGGCGGACGCGCTAACCACTCATGAAAAAATAAGTATTTGACTAATGTTATTTATTTAAAAAACTGTATTTTGTATTTTTGCATATTTTAACCACTCAAAGTTTCTATATTTTTTCTTTTAAGATAAATACTAGGCAGCATGTCAACTGAGCGGTTAGCACGTCAGACTCACAGTTCTGGGGTCGTGGGTTCAATCCCAGATGGGTCCTCCCAGTGTGGAATTTGCATGTTCTGCCTGAGCTTTCGTGGGTTTCCGGTTGCCTCCCACATGCCAAATACATGCATGCTAGGCTAATTCTATGCTAAATGGCACTAGGGCTGAGGGTGTGTCTCCTCGTGCGCTGCGATTGGCTGGCCACCAATTCAAGGTGACCCACACCTGGTGCCCCTAGTTAGCTGGGATAGGCTCCAGCACCCATTTGTGAGGAGAAGTGGTTCGGAAAATGAATGAATAACTACATTAATAGTACTTAGGTGTGTATTTGTTCCTTGTAAATTCAAGCACCAAGTGGTTACTTAGCCTTCCAGCTAATTCGAAAGCTATTAGGTAGGTTTTTTTTAGATTAAAGGCGGAATATTAAAACTTTTCTAACTGCGTCTGGGTGCAAAAAGAAGTTTTGAAAAATGTGTTGTTTGAACTGACCCAGAGCTCCCTGGCAGATGTCCGTTCTGGTAGCTCCGCCCAGGATAAACTCAGGTGAGGACACGAGTTCCTGGAGGGACAAAAAAATGGTCAAACGCCATGGAAAAAGTGGGTGGACGGACGGAGGGACGGTCTGGCGGACGTACCCCGGGTCGCTTCCATGTCACTCCGCGGGTCTTGTATGAGTTGGCTCCCAGTTCTTTGAAGCCCAGCGACTCCGGGGCGGCCGGGAAGGTGGGGTCGCAGAAGAGCTTGCCGCCGCTCAGGCACTGGGACCGCAGGGCGCCGAAGTTCTGGCCCAGGAAGGGATTGGCCTTCTGGTTGCTGCCGAAGCCCGCCGCCAAGGCGCGCTGCTTGGCCAGGGTGGACGCTACGCCGGACATGGTAGCGATGCCAGCCGATGCCCGATCGACAACGACGACGACAACAACAACGACGGCGACGAGAAGGAGGACGTGGAAAACTTTTGATCCGACTCCGGAATCCTCTCCCTCGGCTGCTGAGAGTGACGTCAGACGCAAGCAAATAAAGTCAACCCCACGCCCTTGTTAAGGGGGCGGGGTCGGTTCGCCTGCATCGCCAGATGTTCGCCTACTTCCGCAATCAGAAAAAAAGAATTAGTAAATCAAATGAAGTCATTGAGGTGATTTTATGGGTTTGAAGTTTCTTTCAACTCACTTTGATAGCTTGCTAAACTCCGACGAAGGTTCATGTGGGTCTTAATATTTCCATCCCCCAAAAGTTGAAAAGTTGGCGCAAAATCACATTCAATCCAGTTTTGGAATCCATCAAAATATTCCTATTTGAAGTCACGTGAGAAGAAACGTCTCAGCGGGCTTCACAGTTGGTAAACGTGGTGGGTTCGGATCGGAAGACCCCCAAAGAGCAAAGAAAACCCCCACCAAGTGGAAAACTTGGCTAAGCCACAAACAGTGTATTCACTCCTGGACTTCAACAAACATAAACATTCAGAGACTGGATTTAGTTTGGTCATAATTCCTAGCTTTGCGTCCAACTAAAATGACTCACAAATCAACGAAAATTCTGGAATTCCGACTGGATGGAAAACACAAGAAATTAAACATTGGCTTCCGTCCCCTCTAGTGGCTAAATATAGTATTTGCCTGAAAATGAAAAGAATCATAGGCGTATCTCCGGGTTTAGAGTCCTTTTTGTGCACATTTACAACTAAAATATTCACACCCTAATACGGAATTGGGCTAATGCCAAGTATTGGTGCACAAAAGCATGTTGTCAAAAACAAAATTTTATTCCCTTTCAAACCAGGCCACCAAATTGCTTGACGCCCTGCTGCCCGCCACCCGCCGTGAGGCGAGTGATGGGGATGATCTTCATGGTGGTCTCTTTCAGGGAGTACCAGCGGTTGTGCCACGTCACCCAGATGACGCCGTTGTCGAAGCCGAATTCGCCGGCGTCTTTCTCCGTGTAGCGCCCGCCTGTGGCGAAATCCACGGCAAGTGGCGGAAAATCAAACGGAAATGCATACCTGTCAACCTCTGCCGATAACTGCCCTTATAAATGATTATGATTCCCCTTACAAACCCCCCAAAAACCTTACAAACACCGTACGACTCGTACGAGTCAACGGTGTTTGTAAGGTTTTTGGGGGGTTTGTAAGGGGAATCATAATCATTTATAAGGGCAGTTATCGGCAGAGGTTGACAGGTATGGAAATGGCATCAAAGGCCCATTTACGTGTCACATCCTGTTCGTTTTAGGCGATTTACAGGTCACTTCCCGTTGATTTTGAGTCACTTCAACAGCAAGTGACCCAGAAATTCCCCCAAATCAACAGGAAACAACTTTTCGAGTAGGCAAAATACGTTAGCTCACCCGTGTAGTATTTCCCGTTCAGATGGGCGGCGTGGCAGCGGTTCATCCACCAGCCCGAGCCGTCCTGCATGGCGCAGTTGCCGTCGTACTTGTCGTTGTCCTTGTCGAAGGTGCTGAACTGCATCCCGTTGTGCGACGTGAAGTACTTGTCGCTGGGGTCGTCGCCGAAGTCGAAGCCGTCGAAGGCGTCGCCGGCGTCGCCGCCGGCGTAGTAGCCGTAGGTCAGCCGGTACATGTCGGCCTCGGGCCCCACGCGGAACATGGCGTAGTCGGCGTGGCTGAAGTGGCGGCGGCCAAGTTAGCGTTAGCTCTGTAGCCCGAAAGCTTAAATGGAATGCGCCTGTCCTTTTGGGAAGAAACCCAAGACGTACCGTTTGTTGCCGTCCCAATCCGTCAGCTCGACCCTCAGCACCATGGGTATGTTGCTGCTAATCGAGAGCTGGTGGATCTTCTCGTTTCCCAGCCAGAACTCGGTGCTGTCGTCGGGGGAGAGGTAGCCGAAGCCTTCCTTGTATTGGATCCAGTCTTTGTGGAAATCCAAGCTACCGTCCTGTCTCTAAAAAAAAAATGGTTCCAGAACTTTTTTGTAACTTGGATTTCTCGTAAGCAGAGCAGTACTTCATATGTAAAATCTGTAATTCGTTCCATGACCCTAAAAAAAACAAAAAACGACCAACTAATCCCTTTAAAAATGGTCAAAGTGTCCCACTTTTGTATGAAAGATGTGAGAAACAGACACAAATGAAAGAAAATGATAAGAAAATGACTAATTTATGTATTAAAATGAATTGAGGCTCCAATCGGAAGTAAAGCAGGCCACAATATTACCGGGACAAAAAAACAACAACAAAAAATGACCAACTAATCCCTTTAAAAAATTGTCAGTGTCCCACTTTTGTATGAAAGGTGTGAAACAAATGAAAGAAAATGATAAGAAAATGACTAATTTATGTATTAAAATGAATTGTGGCACCAATCGGAAGTAAAGCAGGCCGCAATATTACCTTGACAATTTCAAAATAAAATAACCCATACAAGAAAGGCATTGACTTTTTGGGGGATTTCGTAAATTGGATCTTTTTTTGTATGTTGGAACGGTCATTTGTAAACTGAAAATTTTGTACATAGAGAGATTCATAAGTAAAAGTGCGAGTGTCCATGTATTACGTATGCCATGGTGAAAGTACAGGTAAACAAAACGCATTTACTAGCAACCTCTGTCATCAGCGGTTGCGATACATAAATGTGATTTTTTTTTTCGTACCCTCTGGAGGACAGTGAAGCCTCGCCCAAAGCTGTCAATCTCGCAGTAGACCAAGAACTGTTGGCTGGCTTGGGCCGGTTTGACGTAGTAAAGGCCGTTGACGGTGGCGCCTTTGTTGGCGATATCCTGGCAATCTGGCGCAAACAGAGGAAAAAAAGTCACTTTTCTCGCCGAACGCCAAGTTCCACATGTTGACCTTTGACTGAGTTAACATATTGATTTTGGCGGCCTTTGACTAAAGGGGGGCCGCACGTTGGGCAACAATCTAAAGGTCGTTTTTTTTTTCCGTACCCGTTCCCGTGGTGGGCTCAATCACCACCGAGTCCTTGCAAGGCTCATCGCACGTCTTCTGCAGTTGAATGGAGAGCATCTTCAAGTCCGCCATCCGCCGTTCGTTGGACGCCACCGCGTCGTCCAGTTCGCTAGAGCCGTCGAAAAAAACAAAATTCAAACATGATCATTCATTCGTGATTTAAAACACTTTCTTTGTCCAGAACGTACAGGCAGAGAATGATAGAATGTGAGCTAGAATGCCCTAAAAAAGAAATTAGACCAAAATGTCCTAAATCAAGAAGAAATGATCCAAAATGTAACTGGAGATTGCCCCAAAATGTGTATTAGGATAAACAGCTTTTAAATGTCCCCAAATCAGCAGGAAATGAGTGAAATTAAACAGGAAGCAACATTACCGGGAGAATTTGAAAATAAAATAACGGATACGGGAAAGGCATTCACGTTTTGGGGGATTTCGTAAGTTGGATCTTGTTTTTGTATGTTGGGACGGTGATTTGTAAAGGGTTTCGTAACCTGAATTTTTTGTATCCAGAAGCATTCGTAAGTAGAGGTTCGACTGTAAAAGTATTACGTATGTATTACGTTGCCCTAATTCAACAGAAAGTGACTCAAAATGAACAGGAAATGAGCCACGGTTTTAAAAACAGTGATATAACATGCTGTACTTGTCGATGGCGCCTGCCATTCTCCATTTAGCTGTCATAGTGAAATTATTTTAGTGATTACATGTATGAATATTGAATATGAAAATGGTCAACTTACAATATTTGCTTCTCCTGTTCAATGATGGTCCTCTCAAAACGGATGATTTCATCCAGCATACTGGAAGACCTTGTGAAGGAGATGTCTACAAAAGTCCATAAATATATATTCTAGGTTTGACATAAGTCACAATACCACAAAACGGGGTCTTCCACCTTAAAAAAATTTTTCACGTTACGAAGTGAACGAGTTACCGGACTGGACGTTCTTGTTGACGGTCTGAAGGCTGTCTTTCATGTAGATGACGCTTTCCTCCGCTCTCCGCGTCAGGTTGGTGATGGTGTCCAGCTCCCTCTGCAGAGCGTCCAGTCCGTCGTCGGCCGCCGACGCGTAGCGTTGCATGTAGTCGGACACGCCGCACATGGTGGGACAGTACTTGCCCTGCCGGACGCCAAAAAAAATTGAAAAGACGGGTCACCCGCAGCTAATTGTTAGCATTTTCTGTCTCTTCCTGTTCATTTTGGGTAGCTTCCTGTTTATTTATGGTTACTTCCTATTTAGGTTGAGTTACTAAAGAAGAAGTGTTTTGGAAGTAACTCCAAATGAACAGGAAGTGACCTTTAAATGATCCTAAATTCAGGCAGAATGTCAATGGCAGCCAATAGACAGAATGTTAATGTTTTGGTAGGCCTTCCATTTTTTTGTTTTCCAAATGGTAACACCTTTTAAATGGGATCGGTTATGGACGTATACTCACAAAGCCGTCGTTCTTGTGGCACGTCATGCTGCTGTCGCTGTGGACGGCGATGTTGTCGCCTCGGATTTGCTACCCACCCAAAAAATAAAAAAATAATTGGTATTATTTTTTTGCATGAAAATGAATACAGAAGAACTTTCAGAAATTACATTTTAGGGTTGTTTTGTGAATTGAAAACATAAGTAAAATTGTTTTTGAGGGTTGTATATTTGCGCTTTTTTGGTGGTTGTTTGGGTTTTTGGTGCATTTTTTTTGCAGTTGTTTTTTTTCTCCCTTAGCTTTAACAGTTTTTATTTTCTTGATGATTCTTTTGTCAGTGCAGATTTTGGATATAGAAAAAACAAAACAAAACAAACAACCAAAAAGTCAAGTTTTGTTGAAAAAACATTTTGGATGAAAAAGTAGCAATATTTTTAGTCATGCTCATCTTTTCATCTTTTTTCAAAACCGAATGCCGATTTTTTTTTCTAGATATTTTTTTTGCAGTTTTCCTGTTTTTTTTCCATGATTTTTTAACCCACAAACATAAAGTTTGATCAAAGAACAGTTCAATTTTTGTCAGGACTTACGGCGGAAGCATAGGAGAAGAGAAGCAAGAGTCCAGCGTAGGTCGCCGGCGGTGTAGCCATTTTGTCCTTTTTGTCCAGTGTGCCGATTGTGAAAAAGTTCCTATTTATCTGAGCCGGTCCTCCCTTTTGACCTCCCTGCGTCAGCGCGGCATGGGGCGGGCGTTCGAAGGCAAACAGCCGTGACCGTGACTCAACCGGCCACTGGCATCATTTCCAAGATGTTCTTTTCGTGATTGAAAAATAGACTTTGTCATCACCTTTCCACGCCGCCATACTAAAAAAAAACAACTTTGTATCAACACTCCGCAATATAACAAGTTCCATTAACATTTTATATAAAACATATATAAAAATGTATATATAAGTAGTTATTCAATCATGAATCCAAATTTATCTGATGAACTATAATAATGAAAGAGGAATAAAAGAATTAAATAAATGACCCCAAAATGAAAAGGAAGTGACATGCAAACTTTTTCTACCCTGCTATTTTTTTTAAGCTTTACTAAATAAAATCCAACTTTTTCTGGACTGCCTGGAAGGCCAAAGGTCGCGTTTGGGACGCCCAGTACTAAAGCGGCAAGCTTTGTTGACCTTCGCGTGTAGTGGGCGGGGCCAAAAATGAGTCTTTTTGAGTACAAAATGATAAGAATGAAATAAAAAAAAAACCATTTATGGAGAAATGACGTAATGTTGTTGACATAAAAGGTGGCTAGCTCACCGTACGATATCATTTAGGAAACACGGCTAACCGATTGGCCGTCAATAGAGGCCAATGAGTTAATTTAAGGTCATTTTCTTTTGATTTGGGGGTCACTTTACGGGTCATTTCCTTTTCATTTTGGGTGAATGTTTTTCTTTCTAATCCCGCATTGCCTAACAATTTAAAAAAAAATCAAAACAATATTTTCTGTCCATTTTTTTGAATAACATGAACAAATACTAAAGAGGAAAATAGCAAAGAATATCTAAAGTTTAGATTTTCTACAAAAAGTTGAAATTGCACATTTTTTTTCCATTTCATGATAGAAAATATTTGTCCACTAGAGGGCACTGATGCTATGGGGAGGCCAAAGTGTGAGGTTTCATATCTTTTCTGATGTTTTTATTTTGGAGAGGGGCTAATATGGTCACGTGATATGATCAAAAAAGCTAGATAAATCAAATATACCGTATTTCCTTGCATATCACTTGCGCACCCTTAAAATTGCCATAAAATCATTGAATTTGACAATTTCTCGCGTATAAGCCGCCCCCTGATTCACAATTTTCACCTCCATATTCATGGATTTAATAGGGAGCACAAATGTGTTACTTTGAAGGGAAAATCTTAAGAAAAATCATCTTCTCAGGTACTGTATGAATCAAAAGCACATTATTAGGCTCAATATCAAAAGGAAGTTAGTAATTCATCAAGTAATGGTTGTATTCTCACTGCAAAACAGAAAACAACCAATAAATAGTAAATGTTATTTTGCCGACATCTACTGCAAAATGTGTAGAGCAATGCCATTTTTTTTTGTTACAAATACGGCTTATTTGCGAGAATATACAGTAAGCGTGTGAGTAGACTTTACACTAAGT